>NC_138883.1:131282549-131803872 GCF_965194825.1 Balaenoptera physalus
CCTTCGTTGATCCTGACCAGTCAGGGGGCACTCAGGTAATGGTCCGCCTGGGCATGGCCACATTAGAGTTCCACAGGGAGGATGGGGGAGGCAAGAGAATATGCACTCAGAAAAAGAAGCTAGCCTTCTCTAGGGAAGGGGTCTTCCCTCAAAGGAGCTACTGGTCTCAGCGACTCTCCAGTGACTAGTAAGTGTGGGGTGATTCGTTACAGCTGTGCACGTCTGTGATGATTGCCTGGGTCTTGGGAGAAGGGAGCAACCTTTCCTAAAGACTGGGGTCAAGACAGAATAACATATATAGAGTGTTGGCTTGTTTAATGACATTCTGATGCCTCCCAGCCCAGCCAGCCACTCCCCTGTTCCCAGGTGGCTCTGTACCCTGTGAGCAGAATCACTGCTGGTGGAAAGAAGGCCGGCTGACCCAGGGTTGTCCTAGGGTGGGGAGCATGGGGGCCAGGCCGTGTCATCCTGGATCTTCCTGCACCACAACCCTTACGGTCCTGTCTCCACACCTGTTGTCCCCAGTAGAGTGTAAACTTTCTGAAGAAAAAGAAGGAGCTTATCTTGTTGCCCAGTGTATCCTCTGCATCAAATTCTGCCCATATTGTAGTAAGTGCTCAATAAATATTGGTTGCTTGAATGAATAAAACTAAGTCTTACCATCTCTTCATTGGACTTCTTTTCAGGTTTTTGTCCTTTACCTGAATCCTAAATATTCACTGAGTCTGCCTTATTTCCGCTACCGTTCCCACCCACACCTGACCCCTGTGTCTATACCACATTCCACTTATAAGCTAAAAGCAGTCTAACCAGCACTACCTGGGGTGAAAAGTGTCCCATCAGTTTAGACCTTTGAATCTTGGTCCTCCCAAATAGGCAAAGTTGTCCAGTAAGAGATGAAGGAAGATTTGAGTAAATGAAAATTTACTGTGCCCCCTCTGTGTGTTGGACATTATGTTTCATGTATCTTGTCTTGTTCCTTTCTATGGGAGAGGCATTTGTATTTCCATTATTACAGAGAAGGAAACAGATTTACAAAGATAAGCCCTTTGCCCCAGGCCATGCAGCAAGAGAGCTGGCACCAAGGATTCAAGTTCAGATCTGCCTAATTCCTAAGTTCCTTCCCACAAGGGCTGGAGTGTCTCATGGAAATTTTTTCTGACAATAATTTTAGCTTTAGGAGAAAGACTAGACACTGTTTTTTGACCTTTCCAATTATCTTACAAGCCCAGTGTTAATCAGCTGAGTCAGAACTGACGACCTCAGGACTGCTTCTGCCCCAAACCATCTTCTGATGAAATGATAAAATGAGACTGCTAGGCTCATTAATGAGTCTAAAAACATTATGTGAGTTCCAACCATGCCTTTGCTTCTGGCCCATCCCACACCTTCCCCAAATAAGAAAGCAGCTAATTTGCAAAACCCTTGCTTCTGTGAAGCAGCTGTGAGAGTCACTGACATATACGATTAGCATAAAATTAATTCCTGTTGGGGAAGCATTATTACCACCCCTAATGTGGTTTAGGAAGTGACTAGTAGTGTATATGAAGGAAGGCGGGTACTGTTCTTTTAACTCCAGATGAAATGTGTGTGGCATGCAATTTTCAACACCAAGATTTAGCTTAGGAATCAGGTGTTTATGGCAACTTGTGTGAGGTAGGTTTTTCTCAGGGATATGAGACAGAACAATTTATGACAATGTAGATGGGTCTCTTTTGTATATTTCCATGATTTCCTTTCAGGGGAAATTCTGTGCATGGAAGACAATTATGGCAACCTAAAGGAATTAAATGTCCTTTAACTGAGCTATAAATGTTATCATTCATTCTATTAATAATTTTAAATGGAAAAAGAAGAGTGAGTCACATATGAAAATCATTTATTTCAACCACAGAAAACCAACCACCCATAACCTATATACCTGTAGATAAAGAAGTTAACTGAATTATGCATTTCCACTTAGGCTTTTTCTATGCACATAGTTCTGTTATTTAGCTAAAATCACATAATATATCAAAATTTGTATCTTGTTTTCTCCATATACAGTAATAATATACATGTTTTTCCTCACTAAAAATTCTTCATAAGCATCATTTGAATGTTTCCACAATATTGCACTGTATGGATTTGCCATAATTTACTTAACCATAGCCTTTTAGTGTTGGATTTTATGTAGTTTAGTTTTTCACTTTTTAAAGTGATGATGCAATTCATTTCTTTGTACCTCTTGCTTTATTTTCATTTTAACTAATTGATTTCCTAAAAGTAGAATTACTTGATCAAAGCAAGTTTTGGATAAATTTTAGGTTCCAGATAAATACTGATGAATAGATTTTCTGAATATAACTGCCAGCTTAGAATTCTACCCAGGGAAAACATTCTTCAAAAATGAAGGAAAAATAGAGACTTTTTCAGGAAAACCAAAACTGAAACAATTTGTTGCCTTTAGGCAACACTAAAAGAAGTGCTAAAGCATTTCCTAAAGAGGAGGAAATATGGAAATGTAAGAAGAAATAAAGATAAATGGGAAATGTAAATATGTAGGTAAATCTAAATGAATATTGACTACACAGAATAATAATGATTTAAAATGCATGAAGAACAGATACATAAAACAAGTGAAGTAATGGGATTGAAATTGGTAAAGTTCTAGCATTACCTGGGAAGTGATCCAAGTACTGATTTGTTTTAGATGCTAACATATCAAGGATGTTTGTTGTAATCACTGTGTAACCATTAAAGGAAAATAAAAGATGTGACTACCAAGATAAGGGAGAAGGAACTGGAAAATAATTTTAAAATGCTTTATTAGTTCAAAAAGTTGAAAGAAAGGCATATAAAATAATGTAGAACAGGTATGACAAGTAATAGATAGTAGCTAAAACCCTAAATATATCAACACTTATATGAAATGTAAATTAACTAAATCAATTAAAAAACAAAACATCTCAAACTGAATAAATAAAACAAATAAACACCTTGTGTACAAGGACACAAAAGAACTGAAACTACAGACACTAATAAAAAGGAACATGGCATAATTATATAAGACAAAATAGACTTTGAGGCAAGAGGCATTCTTTGAGAAAATGAGGGGCATTTTATAATGATAAAATATCAGTCAGCCAGAAAGATTTAATACTTCTCAATTTGTATGCATCCAATAATATAGCATCAAAACATATAAAGCAAAAAATGCAGAAAAACTAGATAAATTCACAACCATATTGGCTGATTTTAACATGTTCTCCATAACTGATGGATCAAGCAAACAAAAAAAAGTAATTAACATATGTAAAATCTGAGAAACGTTTACCAACTGTACAAGCAACTTCAGAATTCACATAATTTTTAGGAGTACATAGAATATTTAGCAAAATTGACCATATACTGGGGCATAAATCAAATCTTAACAAAATTCCAGGTATTAAAATTATACAGTGAAATAAGACTAGAAATCAATAATAAACATTACTGGAAAACCACTAAATGTTTGGAAATTAAACAGTATATGTCTAAATAATCCATGAACAGAGATTCAATCACAATGAAAATTTTAAATAATTTTAATTAAAATGAAAATGAAAATATGGCACACTAAAATGTCAATTAAAAGCATGCTTAAAAGAATAAGTTCATATATCAGAAAAGAAAATATGCTGAAAATTAATCATCTATTGATTTTCTTGATTGTACCCATAGCAGGAAGTTAAAAAGAATATCAAGTTATACCCAAAGAAAGAAGAAAGGGGATAATAATAATCCTGATAGCAGACATTAGTCACACATAGAACAAATGTACAATAGAAAAAAAATTACAAAGCTCAAAGTCAGTTCTTTGAAAAACTAAACCCTTAGTAAGAATGATTAAGAGAGAGAAGACACATAATACCAATATCAGGAATGCAGAAGAAATTACTACAGGTCCAACAGATATTTAAATCAAATAATGAGAAGATACTGTGAACGATTTTATTTTAATAAATTTTAACATATAGGTGAAATGAGAATTTTCCTAGAAAAACACAACTTACCCAAATGGAAACAAGAAGAAAATTTCTAAAATCTAAATAGTTCTATATTAGGTAAATTGAAACTGTAATTAACAAAATTCCCACCAAGAAATCTCCAGGCCAATTGACTTCACTGGTAAATTCTTCCAGATATTTAAAGAAGAAATAACGCCAATCTTATACAAATATCTCCAGAAAATTCAAAAAACAAAACAGAGAGCACATGTGTTTTGTTTTATGAGCCTAGTATTTCCTTAAGACCAAAACATGACATGAACATTTATAAGAAAGGAAAATTAAGAACCAGTCTCAAGCACATATATACAAAAAATTTAAATAAAATCTTGTTAAAAAGACAATATGTTGCTTTGAATTTGGGTCTATTACAGGAATGTAAGATTCATTTAACTTTGGAAAATCAATCAATGTATTTTATCACATTGACAGAATGAAGGAACAAGATGATATGATGATCTTAACAGGTACAGAATCAACATTTAAAATCTATTACCTGTTGCTGATAAGGCTCAGCAAATAAGAAATAGCAAATGATCTCCTTAAACTGATAATTAACAACTCAAAAAATCCATAGCAAAAATTATACTTTATGATGCAATTTAGATGACATTTCCGCAAAGCTTAGAAAGAGGACAAGATTTACTATAATCATTTCCATTCATTTTTGTAGTAGTTATCCTAGCCAGTACATCAAGGCAAGAAAAAATAAACAAAATAAACAAGAAGTATAAAGACTAAAATGGAAAAAATAAAGTAACATTATTTCCAGACCACATTGATTTTGAAGTAGAGAAATACAGAGGAATTTACAAATAAACCATTGCAATTAAGAAATGAATTTAACAAGGTCACTGGATAAAAGTTCAAAGTACAAAAATCAATGATATTTCACTATATCAACAACAAATACTTAGAAAATAACATTTAAAATGATACCAATTATGAGAACATCCCAAAACATCAAATATGTGAGAATAAATCTAACAAAAGATGTGCATGACTTAGACACTATAAAACATTATTGTAAGCAAGAAGACATGAATAAAGAGAGGGCTATTCCATTGTTATGGGCTGAATTGTATCCCCTCCCCAAATCATATGTTGAAGTCCTAATCCCCAGTACCTCAGAATATGACATTATTTGGAGAGAGGGCCTTTTCAGTGGTTGTTAAAATGAGGTCATTAGGGTGGGCCCTAAACCAGTATGACTAGCGTCCCTATAAAATGAGTAAATTTGGGTACAAATGCATACAGAAGAAAGACCATGTGAAGATACAGGGAGAAGATTGGCCATCTATAAGCCAAGGAGAGAGACCTAAATCAATCCTGCCAACACCCGATCTTGGACTTCTAGACTCCAGATTAATGAGAAAATAGATTTCTGTTGTTTAAGTCACCCAGTCTGTGGTATTTTGCTATGTCAGCCTTAGCAAACCAATACCCTGCCAACACCTGATCTTGGATTTCTAGACTCCAGATTAATGAGAAAATAAATTTCTGCTGTTTAAGTCACCCAGTCTGCGGTATTTTGCTATGTCAGCCTTAGTAAACCAATACATCCATATTTGTAGAATAGAACACTCAATATTGTAAAGATGTCAATTATCTCCAATTTAGTCTATAGATTCAATGAATCTGATATTGTTTCAGTCTAAATATACATCTCTGCTATTCTCTCCAAGCTATCCTATTCTTTCCTTTCATGGCATTCAGCCAAATATCTCTGTATTTGATGTAGTAGGGGATGCCACACACTGGGTGGTTTAAACAACAGACATTTATTTCTCACAGTCTCAGAGGCTAAGTCCAAGATCAAGTTACTGGCCCATTGGGTTCCTGGTGAGAGCTGTTCCTGGTTTGCAGGTAGCCACATCCTCACTGCGTCCTCAGTTAGCACAGAAAGAGAAAGAGAGAGCTCTGCTGTCTCTTCTTAAAAGGACACTAATCCTATTGAATTAAGGTTCCACCCTTATGACCTCATTTAACCTTAATTACTTCCTTACTCCAAATATAGTCACACTGGAGGTTAAGCTTCAACATCTGAATTTTGGAGGGACACAACTCAGTCCATAGCAATACCTTTTCTCCAATCCAGCAAGTGCCTCTGGCCTACAGCTTTGTGAAGGGGTCAAGCCTTCCAGGAAGCTCATGCAGGTAGTTGAGTAAGCAATGGAAGTTCCCTCAAATCATTCAACCTCATGGCTTTGCTTCAATTAGTTGTCTGAAAGTCAAAACTACATGAATATATTTATGTAGGGATTAAAGAGGTTTGAGGATGAGGAGATAGCCCCTCAGGGGCTTAAGTATGTGAAGAACTGGGGGGACTTCTGGAGAAAGAGCCCACAACACGGGAAGCAAGAGTGGAGATGCATAAGGCTGATGGACTCAGGACACAGTAGAGGGTAGATGGGCAGGGAGAAGGGGATTTGAGCTGGGGAGACTCCTTCAGCAGTTTGGGGGTGGGGGCTGTCACGAAGAGAGAGAGAAAGCTGAAGGAGGGAAGGTTTACTCTGTTTCTAAAACCCTAGGAGCAGAGGCGTGCTTGGCTGGTGGTGCGTGTCCCAGAGAGAGAGCAGGGCCATCTCCTAACCTGGACTCAGTGTCGGGCTGAGGCTGCTGCTTGGAGTCATCTCTTGTCTGTGCTGGTGCCCTCAGGAAGTGCCAATACAGGACCCACCACAGCAAGCAGCCTGAGGAAGCCTGGAAGCCTAGTTCACCTCTGCAGAGATGCCTCCTGGGCACCCTGAGAACTGGCTGGGCAGGGATCAGAAGTTTCTGTGTGTCCTGAAGTAGCAGCTGGGGAAGAGGCCAGAAAGCACTCTAGTCTCTGTGACCCCATTCATGCCCTAGGTAGCTGTGGTCCCTTGTGGGTGGGGGTTACAGGCACAAACACACCACAGCGGTTCTCTTTTCTGCATTTCTTTGGCCTAGAGAGATAGCCCCTGTGATGGCAGCATTGCCATGGTGATAGTGTTAAGCAATAGCTGTCCCTGGAACATTTTCCTGGTTTTATTTTCCTTTAGTGGAGTTGGTGAGATTAAGCCTGCTCACATATGAGCATAAGTGAGTAAAAAGTCAGTGCGGGACTCTGGAGCTCCTCTGTGACCTCTGCAATGGCAGAGGACAGAACCATCGGTATCATTAGCATCATATGAGCATCATAGAGTTTACCTAAGCAAATACTTTCTCCCCCTTTGCCAGAGCCTGCCAACTAGGCACCCAGGGAAGCCTGGATGGTGAGGGGCTGATCTCGCCACTTCCAGGGATTATGTTGGAGAGACTCAGCGATGCCATTCGTTCCTGGAGGTGTCTTTCTGTCTTTGTCTCCTGGAGGGGAGGGGGTTGTGGTTTAAAGATAAGATCAGAAAATCATAGTTTTATAGATGAATATAGTGGAAGGCTGCAGTGGGAGTTGGCTGGCTCCAGGAGAACCCAGGAGGAAAACTTCCCCCAGCTCCAGGTTTGGGCTTCCCCTGAATCAGGCAGCCCCAGCACAGGTCCTGGAAGGTCACAGCCCAGTGACTGCTGTAGACTTACTGACCGGTCCCTGCAGCACCTGTCTGCCCCCGTCATTGAGCCCTGAGCTCGACCAGTAGGGATTTTGTGTCCACTATCATTCATCTTTGTTTTCTTAGGGCCCAGTGTGATACCTGGCATATAGGAGACATTTATTAAATATTTGCAGAATAAGTGAATAACAAAAATATTCCATTGTTCTCAGAACTCACTGTGGTCCCCAAGTTAGATAAATAAATACATAAATAAATAGATAAATTCATTCTTTCCTTCACTCATTCATTTAATCATTTAATGAATATTTATTCTGGAGATAGTTAATATTTGCACCTAGCACAGTGTCTTGCAGATACAAGACACTCAATAAATATCTCTTAAATTATATTGTAAACTTATTTGCTTGAAAAATCTAAATATAGCCTGAAATACAGTATCCTTTCTGCATGTATATATATAAATGTTCTTCCTGCTTCCCATCTATACACACAGAAACACACACACACATACACACACACACACACACACTTTTTGGAATCATTCCTTTGAAATGGGGTAATGTCTCCAGAAAATTCTTATTTAAAAAAAGCAAATTTAAATTTAGAAATTCAGTTTGATGAAAGGCCTACCATGTTTTGATTTGTGCTGAGAATGGGATGGAGCTATAAATGTTGTTGGTGGACATCTTCTCCAAGTGTGGGCCACAGAGAGACTATATTTGATCATGGGGATGGGGGCCACAATGGTCCAGAGAAGGAGGCAAACCCCTTCCTTGCTGAGGAAAACACAGAAACCTGAACACCCAGGAGAGATAGATGGCGGGGGAAACCTGGCAGCACAAAACTACAGAGTGCGGAAAGCTGCAGAGAACCTTTGTGTGCCTTGTAATTTCTTGTCAAACCCACGCTCTGGCTCATGGAAAAGGGCTGTTTCCTCCCTGAGACTCAGCGCTGGCCCCAGAAGCAGTCTGGTGGAGGCATGGGAGGAGGTGAGCAAGCAGGCCGGCGGGAGGTGCTAAGACCCCAGGGACTGATCATTTGTAGGAGTCAAGGGAGATGGGGTGTCCAAAGTCAAAGATAACTGTGGGGTTTCAGAGCTGCATGACCAGAAGGACAGTGGGTCCCTTTACAGATGTGGAGAGGCCAAGAGGATGGACGGAAGCTGGTTAGGGAGGAGGGATGGCGGTTCTGCTGTGAGCACCAAGTGTGAAGCGGCCACAGGAGGGCGTGGAAGGGTGTGTAGGACGAAGGTGAAGGAGGGTCAGGAATGAGATTGGACTGGGGATCTTCTCAGAGAGGTGAAGGCAGAAACACAGGAGTAAATGAGGTCCTTGAAGAAAGAGGGTCAGAGCAGAAAAGGCATTTGGAGGAGCTGAGCATATAAAGCTAAGAGCGCGTTTGGGAGCCAGGCAGGTCTGGGGATGACAGCCTCGGCTCTGAGCTCGTGTCCTTGAGTGAGTCCTTAAGCGCTGACAGCCTCCTCAGTTTCCACATCTGCAAAATCAAATAATGAAGGAAAATCACTTAGCACAGTGCCTGGTACCTAGAAATGCCTCCATGTTTGCTGTCATTATTAGGGGGCCAGAGAAAGAAGAGGAAAAAATAAAAATATGGAGACAGATCAGTTACACTGATACTGTCTTTGTGATTTAAAAAAATAGAAATGGTGCAAGTGCTAGAATTTTACTGGAAAAGGTTTTCACCTACAGCTGAATCCTCCAAAGCCAGGCAAGACGTCTCTGAAACTGTTTCCCTCCTAGGAAATGAACGTGTTGGGCTCTGACTCTGACACCAGTAATCAGCAGAAAAGGGAATAATCCAGCATTTCCAATCAACACGTACCCATCAGGGACCTGGAGACTGACCATCTCAGTGCACTTTGGAGCTTGAATTGATCCCACAGCCTCTTGGTGCCCACAGGTCTCCAGGGCAGCCCAGGAGAGGCTCTTCCCGGCTACCACTCAGCTGCTGGATCCAGGTGGAGTGGCTTCAGGAACCATACCAGTGCTTGGGCACAGCCACTAATTTAGGAATCCTGTGTGTCCTCATTCTCATTTAATACATCATTAAAATTAAGAAGGGGAAAAAAAAACCATCTCTTCATAGCAGCCTTATACCCGTTGGGTATTATTTTTATGATTTGCTCAGCTATTGGGTTCAAATCTCCCAAATGTTTTGGCTCTTGTACCAAAGTCTATTTCAGGGCAACTGTGCCTTGCTTTGTCCCATCAAGTTCTAGCCAAAGGTACCACTGGGAAATGGATTGAACAACCTCTGGGACACTTTCTTCTTCTTTTTTTAAAAATTTATTTATTTAATTAATTTATTTTTGGCTGTGTTGGGTCTTCGTTGCTGCGTGCAGGCTTTCTCTAGTTGTGGCGAGCGGTGGCTACTTCTCGTTGCGGTGCGCGGACTTCTCACTGAGGTGGCTTGTCCTGTTGCAGAGCACAGGCTCTAGGCGCGCAGGCTTCAGTAGTTGTGGTACGTGGGCTCAGTAGTTGTGGCTCGTGGGCTCTAGAGTGCAGGTTCAGTAGGTGTGGTGCACAGGCTTAGATGCTCCGCGGCATGTGGGATCTTCCTGGACCAGGGCTTGAACCTGTGTCCCCTGCATTGGCAGGCGGATTCTTAACCACTGTAACACCAGGGAAACCCCAACCTCTGGGACACTTTCAATCCACATTATGGACAGTTTTTAGAGCTGGAGGCTGGAAAAAAAAACCCTGAAAGTATAGAAAGAATAAAATCAGATTTTAATTGAACTGCTGCGATGTACTAGTAAGGCTAGTTAAGCATGTAATTAATTGTTGTAACCATAGCAACAGGATTAGCTGGAACTATTAGGGCAGCACCAGGGGTTCAATGAGAGACTCTTTAAAAGACAAGTGGTGGAGATTGCAGAAAATAATTCATTCTCCTCCAGCAGTTCTCCAGAGGGCCTCATACTCTTTAGCAACCCCCAAATAAATCTATTTAATAATATTTTGTTAGGTTCGTGCAGCTTTTCTTATCCCAAAGGACCCTGAGGTGCTTCATAAGCCATGAACATAAATATAGATTTGGAATAATGTATTGGGCCAGATTTTCCTAGCACTTAAACAACTCTCTGGTGGTTTGTTCTGCACCTTTGGAAGCCCCATTACCTTCAGGATACACGGAAGCAGTAATTTACTAAGTGGAATCCCCATAGGCGTGGGGCCTGAAGCACCAACAGAGTGTAAACTCAGGTAGGGGCAGAGAAGGCTCCAGAGATAGTACTTTTATTTATTTATACCCTACCTCATTCCAAAAAGGCCTCAAGGGGGCTTACAAAATACACAGGGTACATCAGGATAAAATAAACACAGGAGGAAATCCAAATCAGGGGCAAATAATAGTAGGAAAGAAACAGATATTTGGAAATGTTAGCACAGGAAATGCACACAGCAATCTCCTACAGAAGTAGGCCAACTTTCCATTGTTCCTCCTCCTGACCGAAACAATGAGGAAAACAGAATCCACTTCCAGAAATAGATGCTTGGTGCTGAGACCTCACAGAAATCTTCTCTTTGCTTTTAAGAATCTACTCTTTGGTGCAAAGACTCTCCAGCCCCTCTGCTGGGAGGAGGTAAAAGGGGTCCTTGTAAAGACCCACTTCCTCAAAGAAACCACTTACTCTTCCATTTAGCTGACAACTATTGATTGATCATCTAACTTCGTTCCAGGCATCTGCCCTTATAGGGAAGAACAATCCAGCTTTTGATGGGTTCTGGTATTCTGACTTGATCTACAGTTAAAGTTTAGTCTTTGGAGCAGAGGTAGCAATTGGTGGCCCACGGGACAGACATAGCCCACAAACACGTTTTGTCCTGCCCATTGGGGAGCTTTGCTTTCAAGTCCAGATTTCTAGTTTCTCTTGAAAAATTGGAAGACCTGTGACACTGGTGCACCATCCCACTGCTGCTGAGCAGAGCAGAGGCCGACCCCCTTGGATGGCACAACATTCCCCAGTGCCCACCAGTTCCCACCATGTGCAATGCCATACAACTTATGTCATGAGCTATGTCATAGCATCTGCTCTCTCTTATGCTACCTGCCTAATTTCTCTAGGAGTTTAAGTTTTTAATCTCTGATCTAGAGTCTTGTCCACCAAATGCTCATGTTGCTTATCCCTGTAGAATCTGGAATAAGAATGAGACAACCAAAGGGTTTATCCTTGGGTATTTCCAGGCCACTGTTTCTCAAGTGTCTTCTATCAGGACACCCCAATCAGGGCTGTTGCTCCAGCTGTGCCTCTCAGGTAGCTGGTGCTCCCAAGCCTTCTGTGCTTATCTAAATCTCACCCACCTTCCAGGCTCAGTTCAAGAGTCTTCCCGGAAGCTTTCTCCAAGTCTTCTAGTTCACTGAGCCTCCCACTGGGATGACATCTGGACTTTTCAAGGGGGTGGGAATAGTTTTCTAAAGCCATCAACCTTCATACCTGTGCTTTCTTCAAGGTGGTCTGCCTGTGAAAGTGTCTATCATGCTGCTTCTCCTACTTCCCCTTCACAATCACCTTCTCCCACCCTTCACCCACCTCAAATCCTACAATCCTTTAGATTCAGCATCTAAAAAAGGTGCTCTGGGGCACCAAGCAAGGTAAACTTTGAACACTGGTGTTGAGAAAGCAAATGTCTGGGCAACACATCCTTTTGCAAGCAGGTGGATTCTAGTTCCTTGCTTTCAGCAATATTGAAGAAAGATCTCCTTGAGTGGAGAGTTGGTAGATCATTAAAATAATTTTTGAAGATGGATTACCATGTGATTTTGGCATATCTCAGATGGCATTCTTAAAAATAAGCAACATTACTATAACAGTATTCCTTTCATTCCTATCTACTTATTTATGTAAATGACAGTTATTCAGTATTTATATTTATCAAAATTAAAAATAGGAATATAAATGATGTCATATCCTATCTCTTTCTAGCAATACGCAATGATCACCCATGAATACATGAACAAGTTGAAAAAGACCTCATGTATCTCATTAAATATACATCTCTAATACAATCTTATGAGGAATATTTACCTATCAATTATGCAGTAGTAATAACTGTAATGATAAGCCCACTGAGAAGAAGTAAAATCCTGTCAGTTTTGTGGAATGCAAACAGGAGTTCAAGGAGAAAAAGGAAGGATATGAAATTTCTGACTGTTAAAGAAGAACTTGTCTGTGTATTTTTAAAACGGATGTTAGAAGTATCTAATCACCATAGTATCTAGATTCCACTGGATACATTTAAAATGAAGAGACGGTTCTATTTTTGGAAATCAGTATTTACAGTATACCGAAGAATATGTTCTTTGTAAATCTTCAGACTTACAATGACACATTTTGGAAGTCAAATTATAAATGTGCCACTGAATATGTAGTTTTTCAGAGTTTTTTGTAGAGAGTTGCCAAACAAAAAGATTTAAAGACCACTATTTTAGTAAGTATTTTTTCTCCTTGTAACTTGATTTTTCATCACACTGTTAGGCACTCTGTATCTTTGATTTACTACTTTGTGACTTAATCTCTGGTTTGCAGAGAGCCTTAGAATTCCACGGATCACCACTTAACCAGGGTTTATCAAGCATCTACTCTGTGTGTAGGACAGCAGGTCATATTTAAATATAGCATGTGATTTTTTCCATGGAAGAACATTTATTTAAGTGAAGATGACAAAAAAGAGCAAAGTATCAGTAAAAACTATATTTAAAAGACAGGTGAATATCTCATATTTGGAGGTCATTTCTATAATACTTCAACAAGTCAGAGCATAAACAACTACCCCCAGCCCCCCACCCCCTGGCCAACAGCAAATAAATAAATTAATTAATTAATAAATAAATAAATTAATTAATTCTGACCAGACCAGGTTGAAAATATAGATGAAAACGCACAGGGGTAAAATAACAAAAATCAAGGCTTTATTCAGAGCTTATTTACTCAGAATTTTAAAATAATATTAATGAGCTGTGGCTCTGTTGTCACAATCAGATAAAATTAGAAGTGGAGGATTGTAGAGGAGACAAGAAATTAACGCTTTCTCTCTGGAGGGAGTGTGAAATGTTTTTTTTTTTTTTTTTAATATTTATTTATTTATTTATTTATTTATTTTTGTCTGTGTTGGGTCTTCGTTTCTGTGCGAGGGCTTTCTCTAGTTGTGGCAAGCCAGGGCCACTCTTCATCACGGTGTGCGGGCCTCTCACTATCGCAGCCTATCTTATTGCTGAGCACAGGCTCCAGACGCGCAGGTTCAGTAGTTGTGGCTCACGGGCCTAGTTCTCTGCAGCATGTGGGATCTTCCCAGACCAGGGCTCGAACCTGTGTCCCCTGCATTGGCAGGCAGATTCTCAACCACTGCGCCACCAGGGAAGCCCTGAAGTGTCTTCTTAACAGTGGGAGGAGATGGACTTAGGAAAGAAGTGAAAGGCAAAGCATTTGGGGCTGCATGACTTAAGGCTGCATGCCACATTAGTATCACATGGGGCAGAACAACATAATTAGAATTAGCATTCATCAAAATAATTTCACAAGATTTCGTTTGCTTTCCTTACCAAGGCAGAAAAGTGTGAAAATGATTTTAGAAAGATTTCCCTCAAAATATTTTGAACTTTGAAATTAAAATCAGGATTAAAGATAGAAGGTAAATTCTAACTGGAAAATTCTAGTAAAGGAACTCGTCATTCCGCATGATCACAAGGCTCATTTCCCACATAATTCCCAGGTAAACAAGGTAGATCAGGCTAAAAGTTCTTCCACCCTCATCTGGCCCAGGCCTGAACTGCCACCACGCTGTCTTGCAAGGTGACTGGAGGTATGTTTTGAAAGCACCTTGCTACTAGCTGCAATGGCTGAATAAATAAAGTGGGATGTTCTTGGCAGGACATAGGCTCTATAGGTTGTATCTGCATCAGGAGGCCCTCTTGCAAGTTCTGAACTCAGATCTCAGCCTGCAAGGAGATTGTAGCTTGATTTCTGTGAATGGTAATGAGTTCACGGACCTTCTTGAGCAATTGCCTGAGGGCAGACAGGTCATTTAGCTCAGAGTTATAGCAGAAGGGATTTTCCAGAGAGGCAAGGAAGTAGGGAGATAAGCATCTCTGCAATTAAACTAAAAGGAAAGTGCTATATCATATGAAAATGCAAAATACAAATAAAGTTACTAAAAATCATATTGCAAAACTCTTGACTTTTTGATGTATGGCCTCTACCAGTCATTTTTTTTTTCTTTATGTATTCAGTATCTACATAGTTACTTCATGTGTGTGTGTGTGTGTGTGTGTGTGTGTGTGTGTGTGTAGGAGGCATATGACAACTCTTCTATCTGTTTAGCAACACATGTGGACATTTTACCATGTCATTAAATATTCTTCTATATCATGGTTTCGGATGGTCATATAGCATACCAATGTAATCATGTATCAGGACTTGTTTAACCAAGCTCCTCTTCTGAACACTTGGTTGTTCTCTTTTTAATGGTGTTAATTTTATTGCTATGACAAACAATTCCGTGGTAAAGGACTTGCGCTAATGAGTAAGAGGGAGTTTTATTCTTGTTCCTGTTCCTGACTGTCTAGACCTTTGCAATGGGTGAACTGTCTTCAGTCATTTGTGGGATGGAGTTTCTTATTCTGGTGATCCCCAAAGAATGGCCAGTTTTGTCCCTACTCTTCTGTTAAGATTAGAGGTAAAGAGAATTTGAGATTTAGGAAATGAGACTAGAGAGATTCCCAGTTTCTTCTAAGAATCTGAACTGACAGCAGCTCTGTGAAAGTTCAAGTCATGTCATCTAAGAGGTCTCAACATTTAACAGGGTGGTTTGACAATCTCAGAGGTAAAAAAGAAATTAAGAAATTGGAAAGAAGAAATAAACTGGGTGCTAGGCTCCAAGAGGGTCTATTAACCCTTCACTCCATGCCAAAAAATATGCCCAAGAGGCTCTCCATACCAATGCCAAATGATGACTTAATGTCCCTGAGCTGGAGCAGCCCAGGGCTGTTGTTGAGTGTTGGGAGAGGAGGCTGGGGTAGGAAGGGAGGGGGAAGATTTGCCACGATCATGACGTTTGTTACAGGAGGGCTACCTTGATTTCCCATCACCACAGATACTCCTCCAGGTGTTAAGTGTGAACCAGTCTCAGAGGCAGGGCAGAAGGGAGCTCTGTAATCTGCTGATCCTGAATTTTTAGTGCTATCATCAAATCTTTGCAGCCAATGCTCACATTGTGATACTGTGCCTGGGAAGAGATGGTTTGTTTCAAACTCCAGTTACATGCATCCTTCAATAGTATGTCCAGCTCTCTGGAAGGGGATCTGTAGTAGATCCATGAGTGAAGAGTCAGACATTTTTTGGAAAATTCGTGCCCTGCATTAGTCCATGCAGTAGTATGCTGGTAAATGTTTAACAATAGGCTCCAAAACAAAAAATACTGATATGAAGCATTTGCCTACTTCCATGGTGTAAATACTCTCACTGTGGCCAATTTTAAGCAATCATTTGTGATGTCATGGATGTGGAGCTGGGAAGAGTTGCACACAGTTGGCTTTTAATAGCTTGACTTGGACTAATGAAAAAGTTCTCTTGAAGTTCATGGCCAGCCAGGGTTCTGGAAGTGGGATGGGGACGGCTATCTGGTAGGCAACGAACAGCTGTCACACATACAGTCAACAGAAGTAAGGTATTGAACTGTAGTCCACATGACCAGCTGTGTGCATCCCACACATATGAGGATGGTTGAACATTAGAAAATCTGATGTAATTTATGACACTAATTGTAAGAGGAAAAAAATAATCATCTTAATAGATTCAGAAAAAGCTTGGGATAAAATTCAGCACCTATTCATGAGTTTTAATAAGATTTAGTAAATTTAATGAAAGGAACATGCAAAACATAGAGCAAACATGTTTAATGATGAAACCTATAGATTTCAGAAACATATGCCCAGAATCACTGTTTCTGTGCAAAACTGTTCTACAGATCATAGATGAGGATAAGAAAAAGAAATAAGTTGTATGAGTTTGAAAGAAAAAAAAAAGCTATTATTATTTACAGAGGACATGATTATCTCCATAAAAACTTGAGACTCTTCAGACAAGTTATTAGTATTAATGAGGGTTTAGAAATATCACTGGAAAGGATATCAGTTTTTATAAAATCTGTCACCATGGTACATATCAGCAACAACGAAATATGCTCCTCTAAAAAAAATTTACAATAACAAAATATATAGGTTTCCTAGGAATAAATTTAATAAGAGCTAAGAATGATATTTATGGAGAAAATATAAATCATTGCTAAAATATATTTTAATAGAGTCAGATCAATGAGAGAGATAGATTATATTTATGCATAGAGAAACCCAAAATCATGAAAATTTTTACTCTCTCCCAAATAATCTAAAAATCCAGTGTAACTCCAAACAACATATGAGAAGATTATGCGAAAATTGCAAGGCCAACAAATAATAGCTCTTTTTTGAAGACAATTTTGAAGAGAACTATGGCAGAGAGGTCATGTTTGACCAGAACACAAGACTTATTTTGAAACTATGGTAATTTGACCAGTGTGCTATTGGCAAAAGACCAGATATACAGACCAATGGAAGAAATAAATGACCCCATAAACTATCTAATGCTTAAACAGAAACAATATATGAGAGGATTGTATTGTAGATCAGTATCAAAAGAACAGTCTACCTAACAAATGCTTTTGGAACAATTGGTTATCTATTAAGGAAAGAAATGAAATTTATCTTTATCTCACACCATATGTAAAAATCAACCCTAAGGAGAATAAAGACATAAAATATGAGAATATTAATTTTTATTTTTTATGAAAACATTTAATAAAAGATCTTTGTGATTTTTGTGGTAGGGCAGTACATACAAAGTACATACATACAAAGAGGACAAACATAAAGACAACTTGATTAAAATGATAGAAACTCTGTGTTTCCAATACAGAAAGGAAAAAAAGTGGGGGGAGAAAACCACTTTTAAAAACGATTAAAATTAAAACTTGACTAAATTAAAACTTGACCAAAACTTTATTAACACTTGACTAAATTAAAAACTTGATTAAAATGATAGAAACTCTGTGTTTCAAATATGGAAAGGAAAAAAAGTGGGGGGAGAAAACCATAGACAAGGATAAGACGTAAAGATGTATGTGATATGTATACACAAAACATATAAAGAACATTTGAAATTTGATGATAAGAAGACAAATAATCCTACTAGAGAAATAAGTAAATGATATAAACAGATAATCTGAGCAGAAAATACCCAAATGACCCATTAAGGAAAAATATTCAACCACATCATAATCAGGAAATGCAAAGCTAAAAGACAGTCAGATTGGCATCAGATTGGCAAAAATTGAAAACTGAAAATACTAAGTGTTGGTGAGAATATGGAGAAAAAGGAAGTCATACTTTGCAGGTACAGAGGAAAATGTGTGCAACCAGTTTGGACAGCAGTTTAGCCACATGCAATAAAGATGAAAATGAGCATACCCTGTGACCCAGCAATTCTATTTCTAGGAAATGTCTCAAAGAAAATCTCACATATGTGCCCAAGGAGACACAGAGAATATAGAAAGTGTAAGAATGCATGAAAGTATTCAATGATAGAATGGAACACAAGAACATGCATATCAGCTTCATATATAATAATAAAAAAATAGATACATCTTAAGTATTAACAAGAGGATGGTGCATTACACTGAATTATATTTGTGTAGTGAAATACTATACAACAGTGACAATAAATGACCTGGAACTATATGCATCAACATGGAAGATTCTTTTTTTTTTTTTCCTTTGAGGGTGAATTTATTTTAAAAAAATTTTAAATTAAAGTTGATTTACAATGTTGTGTTAGTTTCAGCAAAGTGATTCACATATATATGTAAATAGGTTCATTTGTACTATTTTTTAGATTTCACATCTAATTGATATAATATGGTATTTATCTGACTTACATCGCTTAGTATGATAATCTCAAGGTTCATTCAACATGGATGATTCTTGTATGCATATTGTTGAGTGAAAAGAGTTTCAGAAGAATACATTGTGAACAATGTCATCGATACACTGTTTAAGTAACGTGTAATTGTGTAAAATGATACTCAGTATTGCTTAGTTGTACAGGATTTTGGTAAAAGTATAAGACATGCCCAGGTATGATGGACATCCCCAAGAGTGAATGGGATGGGGAACACAGACTGATTCAAGTATGTTTGCACAGTTCTATTTTTTAAGCTGGGAGATGGATATGCTTGCATTTATTATATTCTTTTCTCCATAGTTTTATATGTCAGGAATACTTCACAATATGTTTCTCAAAGATCAAAAGAAAGAGGCAGCTCTCTAGTGACCATAAAGGAACACTGGCAAGTTGATGAACACCCTTTTTGACATGTGTACCATCTAGAAGCTCATAGGAAATGTCTTCCCATGACCTGAGAAGAAAGTACCACTCTAACATCCTGTGCTATATGGAGCATCTCCCACAGATCCAGAAGAAGGCTGATCTCAACGTTCAAAAATTAATTTGAATGACGTGCTTTGGAGCACATTTTTTAAAATTGAAAGTTAGTTAAATGTTTCTGCAAAAATTAGATATGCTTCCTGAGGAAGGTGATTCTCTCCCTGCATCATGAGTCACTCAGTTCTGCCTGAATTATTAGGAAATGCAGGCCAAAGCCCTGCTCAAAGGTTTTTGTCAATTGTTACCCAGTAAGTGTGGTTCCTCCCTTTATTTCTCAAGTCTTCTGGATCGTCTGATCTTAGTTGATTGTGGAGCATGAGTTTTCTTGTTTTAACCTCAACTAGTTCTGCAATCCAACTCAAAGTAGTGGACTTGGAAAATGAGGCTTTTAGCTGGGGAGAACCAATGGCTGCCCTTGGGAGGTCAGATGCCCCAATGTAGTTTTCTCAACCTCTTGATGCTGTTTGCAGTTGGCTGTGAAAGGATGGCTTTGGAATTGGCCTGGGGGGTCAGTGAGAGCTAGACCAATCCTTCCTGAGACGGGCTGCTCAGCCAGACTTGTGGGGGAAGACAGCCCCCAGACCGTGGGCTTAGAGACCGACCCTGCCATGTGCTATCTGTGAGATCTAGGCTGATTCACTTAACTTCCTTGAGCCTCTGATTCTTCATCTGAAAAACAGTGTGTTTTGAAAATTAAATTAAGCAGTATCTGATAAATCAGCGCACATGAAAGATGTTCACTGAGATCCCTAGCCCGATGAAAACTCCCAGGCCCACTGAAACGGATCTGACTCTCTTCTGAGAATGCAAAAATGATCCTTTTTTAATTCAGTCCTTAAGGCATTACTATAAATGAACTTGTAGGTTTGCTTAAACATCTCTGGAAAAAAGAGGGCAATCTATGAATGAGAGGCTTCAATTACAGCACTCTATCCCTAAGTGTGGTATGTTCATGGTTCATGAGAAAGTTTTCAGTGGTGCAGTTTTATATGCTGAATTTAATGACATTTGGTTTTCCTTGGACTCATCTTTATAGTTGCCTTCTGGTGCAGAATGAATAGGAAACATTCAGCCTGGCACACAGTAGGTCCTCAGTAGGTGGAGGTACTGTTATTACTGCTCTTTTCTCTAATCAACACTGCTCCTTGTGGGAGCATTGCCACATCAAAAACACTAGAGTTCTGCACTGGCAACTGGAGAATCCATGCCATTGGGTTGTAGGAGGGAGGGGAAGACTGCAGGCAATGAGGCACTCAAACCATCCCTTGTTCCCACCAATTTCCTAAGAGCTGAGAAAAATAAGACCAATCACCTTCTCTTGAAAAAGTATACGTGGTGAAGTAATGAATTCTGGATTGCATGATGGGAGACCCAAGGTGGAGATGGATTTCCCATGCAGTAGCCCAGGCAAGCTGGTAGGATTCCTGTCTTTGGCTGTCCTAGGGGGAATCTGTGAGGTCTCTAAGGTCCATTGCTGAGACTTCAGAGCTTACCTGTATGTCCCAAACAGCCTCAGCCCCCTCCATCATGCTTTCTTGTACTGTGTCATGTTAGTATGATTATCAGTTGCTTTCACATTATCAACAGATTCACAGCCTCCTGATGGATGGTGTAATCACCATGCACTGTACATTTTCAGCACAGAATGATGCTGTTCTCTTTTATCTTCTGTATCCAGCAGGGGATGACTCAGTCAGAAAGAAATTTCACTTTACACATCGTTAGACTATGCTTTGGGCTTTCCCCAACAGAGGAGAACAATGGAATCTTGGCTCCCAAGCATTGTCATTCACCTGCATCTTTCCCTATAAAATGGGGCTGGGCCCTGTGAAATGGATGGGCTGGTGTTGTAACAGTTGTAGGACCAGCTTCTCGGCTGTGAGTCTACATAGTGCCTGGTAGTTAGAGGAAGGGAACCTGATTTAAATAACTAGTGCAACCAACTTTAATTCTAATTATTCTTCTCTGGTGGCAAATTCTGAAATCCAGAAACACCCTGTGTATGTACTTTCTTTTTTGACAAAAGTAAGAGCTTGCATTTATGTAAAAAAAAGTGGATGATATCTATCTCCCTTCTCTTTTTATATTTATATTTCAAAATTTATATTCTGATATACAACAATGTATATTGGGGGAAGTAAGGTCAAGATTCTATATTATATTTTAGGAAGAACTTCTGAGATGACTGAACTTTCTTCAGTCTTTCTTAATGAGGGGTCAGCAATCTTTTTCAAGGGAGGGTCTATTATTTTAAGATGTCTGTTGACTAGAGAGAGAGCCATACAGGAAGAAATAGGGGGCATAGGGATGCATTAGTGCTTTCTGGCTGCTGGGCAGACCCAGTTGCTGTACCATGCTGGCTTATGGAGGAGTCTGAAGCCAAAGTTTCAAGCCTTCATCTGTGGTCCAGCTGCTTAAGAATGAGGGCCAAAATTTTGTATGTGACCAATTTCTTCTCTTAAGACTGTCTGATTTTCATTGTGCCTCTAATAGGTCTGCTGAAAGAAAATCCCTTAAATATCTTAACGGAAACAATGCTTATTGGAAGGGAAATCCTTCCTGGGTCAGCAAAGTTGGAGTCCTGATTGTGGAGGCTTTGTGGGCTCTCAGGAGCCCAGTCCATTCCTCTCTGCTTCCTTCACAGCTACCTCTGTCTGAGCCCAGCCCTGGAGGGTAGCTGGGACAGGGTACTCAGCTCTGGGGGTGAGGTCACATGTCAGTCTAGAACCCTTGACCCCAGAGACCTCTGTCACTTCTTTCCCTGGGTGAGTTGCTGAGTTTCTGCAGAGCTAGAAGGCGGCCATTCGTAACGGCCCTGAGGGCTATATCGGTCTCCTATATAAGAATGTTATGAAGCAATGAAGGACGTTGGAGTCGGCTGCTGGCTGCTATTGAGGCAACAGGAAAAGTCAGTACATGACCTCTATCATTGAAAGCTTGAGTTTGGTATCACATGTGATGGGGAGAGAAAAGAAAACCATCAGTGGAACAGAGTATCTTTATCATTTTAACTTTTAATAAGGCCTCTGCAGTACTTACAATATCAGATGGACTTTTCATCATCACAAACATTTAGTATGGCAGATTGCAACCTCTAAGGGTGTGAGTGTCTGTGTGTGTGTTAAACATTGTCCTGATTTCCCATGCTTTTGTTTCATGAGTAATTTCCTGTTAAACATTTATGATGGGAAAAACAGTTTTTCAGAAAGTTAAGCATAGAATTACCATATGACCCAGCAGTTCACTATTTGGAAATACCCAGAAGAATTGAAAGCAGGGTTTTGAACTGTTATTTGTATACCCTTGAAAAGGTATTGTACACAATAATGCTACTATTATTCGTAGTAACATTATTCACAATAGCCGAAAGGTGGAAACAACCTAAATGCGCATCAACAGATGAATAGATAAACAAAATGTGTTTATCTACAATGGAATATTGAACCATAAAATGGAATGAAGTACTGATACATGCTACAACAGAATGAACCTGAAAAACATTATGATAGGTGAAAGATTTTAGACATAAAGGGTCACATATTATATGATTCCATTTATATGAAGTATCCAGAATAGGAAACTCTATAGAGACAGGAAGTATATTAATAATTGCCAGAGGCTGGGTAAAGGGGGAAATGGAGAATGACTACTTTTTTTTTAGTCTATGAATATCAGAGATTTACTATTTTTTTTACATATATATAAATTCTTTTTTTTATATTCTTTTCCATTATGGTTTATCTCAGGATAGTGACTAGAGTTCCCTGTGCTATACAGTAGGACCTTGTTGTTTATCAATCCTATATGTAATAGTTTGCACTTACTAACCTCAACCTCCCAATCCATCCCTCCCCCCTCCCCCTCCCCCTTGGCAACCACAAGTCTGTTCTCTATGTCTGTGACTCTGTTTCCTTTTCATAGATAAGTTCATTTATGTCATATTTTAGATTCCACATATAAGTGATATCATATGGTATTTGTCTTTCTCTTTCTGACTTACTTCACTTAGTATGATAATCAAAATATGGAATGCTTTGCAAATTTGCATGTCATCCTTGCACAGGGGTCACACTAATCTTCTCTGTATAGTTCCAATTTTAGTATAAGTGCTGCAGAAATAAGCATGGGAATAACTACTTAATGGGCATAGGGTTTTCCTTTGGGGTGATACAAATGTTTTGAAACTAGATAGAGGTCATTTTTGCACAACATTGGGAGTATCCTAAATGCCACTTAATTGTATACTTTAAAATGGTTAATTTTATGTTATCTGAATTTGACCTCAGTTTAAAAAATCTATGGTGGGATTTCAAGAATCCAAGAGCAAAGCTTTAAAAACAGGTGAGAAGAATACATTTCTTAAATGCTATACACACACATAGAGACACATACAGATGTAGATACAGAAGTCCCAATATGGGGACTGTTATATATTGGCCAGGTATGATGGTTAATTTTATATGTCAACTTGATTGGGCCAGGTGACGCTCAGATATTTGGTTAAACATTAATCTGGGTATTTCTGTGAAAGTATTTTCCATGAAATGAACGTTTAAATCAGTAGATTACTTAAAGCAGATTTCCTCCCTGATGTGGGTGGGCCTCAACCAATCAGTCGAAGGTCTGAATAGAACAAAAAGGCTGATTGTCCTAAGAGACAATTTCTTCTGCCTGACTGCATTCAAGCTGGGACCTTGACCTTTGCTTGACCCCAGACTAGAAGTACTTCATCTACTCTCCTGAGTCACCATCTTGCTGACTCACTCTATAGATCTTGGGACTTGTCAGTCTCCATAATTGCATTAGCCAATTCCATATAATACATCTCTTTATATTTGTATCTCTATCTATCTATCTATCATCTACCTTCTTATCTATCTCTCTATTGGTTCTCTGGAACCAATACAGAGAACCCTAATATACCAATTTACCAAGTTTCTGACACAATTATTCCTCTTTTCATTTTCTTTCTGAGCTTTCTTTCTGTTAACCTTTTTATCCTTTCTATATAATGCCCTATTGTCTACATGACTTTACTTCAAGTAGTCTCACACTTAATGGCAAACAAAATTGCTTATCCAACCTGAGATTAAAATTTTATCAGAAAATAAAGCTAACAACTCCACTGTTCTTTTGACTGAAAGTTAATTTTAGCAAGTGTGAAAATGTCACCAAATTATGTTTCTGTGTCTTTTTCTTCATAAGAGAAAAGGTGTTGTTTAGTTGTGTCTTTTCTGATATGCTAGCTTTATAATGAAATGTCCAGGTTCCCCTCCAATCACACTGCCCATTGGTATGTTATGAAACAGTTTATGACTCTCATTAACGTTGATGGTTATAATTAAATGAAGCTGTGGAATAATCCAGGGCAAGCCCTCTGGAGTGTTCCTAATTCAGTTTCCATAGACAGTCACGAGATGATGAGTGTAGCTAAGCCAGAGTCCATGATACTGTGATTTAAATATCTATTGTCTGAAAATAAAAATCCTTCCCTAAAGAAAAAATAAAAGGCCAGACATCGATAAAATTCAATATGGAGAGATCATTGTGGATTAGCACAGTGACATAGTGGACAAAGCTTCAGAGAAGAGGTGGTGCTTCATCTGGGTGTTGACCTAATTTAGTGGGGAAGGAAAGGTAAGAGGCAACTATTAAGCCGTTACAATGAGCTCTCATTAACTCTCACAAAAGCCTTGTAAAGAACATAGCATTACCCCGTTGCAGAGATGAGTAAACCCATGGTTTTGTCCCTGTAAACTCTGTGGCAGAAAGCAGATGTCTCAGCTATGAGAACTGAAGCTGTGCATATATGAGAGTCCTAGACATGTCTGGATGATGAGGGGTGTAGAACCACCAGGCGTTGCCTGCTGGACAGTGGACAAGAATTACAGGAGTGTCTCATTGCGTCCATCCATCCAAGAGTCTTGCACTGGCGTCCCATCATCTTATGCCTGATTCAAGGAAGACAGTGCTGCAAAAAGAAGTGAGAAAAAACAGAAAGGGCCAAGTCACTGAGCCCTCCAGAAGACATTCAGTGAGTAAGGAAGTATTCTTGGAAGGGGCAACAATGTGGCACCCAGGTGTGAAGGTAAGAGATGGAGAAGTGGATGCAGTGTGTTAGCTTCATACAAAACAGCATCAGGCATTCCCTAGGGATGTTGAAGCAGGAGTGGAAAGTGTCAGTTGTTAGACAAAGAAGTCTCTCTGGAGCAGAGGGGAGGTATTTTCCAGAGATGCTGAGAATTCTGAGCAGAGGGGTCAGGAAAAGTGCAAGTTCAGGGCCTGCCTTAGTGAGTGGGGGCTGAATCAGATACCTGGTGCTACCACCATCATGACCCTGAGTTTACCTCTGCCTGTAGTGGCCTGGAAAACACACAATGGTAGGTATACCATTCTTTGTGTGAGGTTCTCAACTTTGTGAAATGGAAGCACAATTGGATTCTAATAAATATACTCAAAAAGAATGGACAAGTTGAGCAATGCTGCAGAATACAATTCAGAAGGCAATCAGTGAATATTTACAACTTTAGTATATGATAAAGGTAGACTTTCAAACCAGTGTGTAATAAATGGTGTTGAAATAATTTGTTATCCAATTCAAAGTAATCAAATTAATTTGGGAAAAAGTAAAGTTAGTTCACTTTCTTACACCATGAAAACAAAATTCTAGACAAACCAAATTCCTAAACAACTAAAACATCACAGAAGCATTAGAAGAAAAGTAGAATATATTTCTAACCTTGAGAGTAGGAAAGGGATTTTATAAGAAACAAAATGCAAAAGCAATACAGAAAACGGACAGCTACATCAAATGATGTCAGGGACACATATCCAACTCTCAATGGTCCCAATGAAGCCCTTTTTCTTGGTTTGAGGTGAACAAAGACATGTCAACTCTCCCTGTCTCCATGGATGTGGGGTCCAACAGCTTTCACCCAAAACCCTTAGTCACCATGTAATGTCCTTCTCAAAATCATTTTATGCCCTAAACATGGTCCATGGATGAAAACCATTGATGTCCTCCATACTGATCTTGTATCTCACATTGGACTAGAGCTTCTATTATCTTGGACCCTCAGCCAAAGCTAAGGTTAAATAGCTTCATTTTAACATCTTCGTGTGTGTGTGCGTGTGTGTGTGGTGGGGGGGTTGTGCACATGTGTGCATGCACAGGCGTCTGATGACACTTCAAATTGATAGCGCTAGTAATCCCAGGGAGGGGAATTGAGTAGAGTGGTGAGTTGTCAAGTGGGACTTCAACTTTTTCTGTAATTGTTTCAATTTTTATAGTGACAATATATTCATGGATTACTTGGGTAATTAAAAATAAATGAAATTAACTATAGTCTGTGCTTGTTGAGTTTCTGCAACTTAATTTCTATCTGCCAATGAAATAAATCTGAAACCTTTCATTTGGGTTAATCGCCCAACTAAATGTGTTGCTCTGTTGGAAGAAAACCACATTGTGAGGCACTATTCAGGGCTCTGTACTATGGATTGCTCATATGGTCTCAGCCTCGGTCTTTTGCTGTTCCATCTTTCTAGATATGTACTCAGTATATAATATACATTTGCTCTGATACTTTGACTTCCTGGCCCCTGGCTGACCTAAAGGGATAAATGAAAAATCCAGCAACTTCCTCTCTTGCAAACATGAGAGAGTACATAGCTACCTGTTTCATTTCCAGCTGGAAGCAAGGTGCAGTAGGTAGGGTATTTACTCCTACCATGAAATGAAAATGGGTCTCTATTTGGCTTCCCAAAATAAGCTGAAAAAAATCACTTTTCCGGTGTTCAGACAGCATCCTGGGGATATTTTGGAAAGGGGCAGTCATAAAGTGAACAAGGTGATTAGTCTTAGCACGTAATGTAACGTTGGCTGGAAACAAGCATAGCAAGGCATGGCAGTAAAGGCACAACCCCCAACCTTCTCCAGGTGTGTTTCCTCCAGGCAATTTCTCACACTGCATTAATAATACCTTAATGATACCCATTTGGTGTTTTATAAATATTTCAAAGTACTTCTACATTGTCATTGGCCCATTTTACGTCTATCATGTGCCCACAATTGTTGGTTGTGGGGTTTGGAACAGAAAGAGCCATTTTTTTCTCCCACAGGAAGCTCAGAGTGTAGTTCAGGGATGCAGACACTTAAGCCAACATTAAGTGTCGTTTCCTTTCCATTAAGCAAGGAAAATGCCATGAGAGAAAGAAACATAGGAGCTGTGGGAGAACAGAGCAGAGCATTGGGAGAGGTGTAAGAGAGCAGGGCCGCTTTAGGAAGAGGAAATGGCATGTGCAAATGCACTGAGGCATAGAACTGTACCTTGGGTTGTGAGGAACATAAGTTATTGAGGGCAGGACATGAGCATAGTGAAAGCTATGGCCAAATGGAGGGTCTTGTGTACTTATCTATGGAAACTGAATCTGATCTGGAGGCAAGAACATTCAATAGATTCTAAGCAAAGAGGGGATTTGAACATATTTGCACGCAGGATAAAGAATCAATTGGAATGAGGTAACAGTGGAGGTTGGGAGACTACTTAAGAAGCTATCTGAGCAATCTGCAGGAGTGAGGCTGCTCTAAGACAAAGGTCCTAGGAAAAGGGAGAGGCGAATGCAATTGAGAGAAGTTAAGGAAGTAGTTTCTAGAGAATTTGATGAGTGGCTGGGTGTTGGAGAGATGTGTGGATGGGAGTCTAGGTTGCTGGCTTTGGTGTCTGGATGAGTAGGGGCACCATTCACAAGGCAGTGAAAACAGTAAGGGGATTAGGGTCAGGAAAGGATTAATAAGAATGCTCTTAGAATATTTATTTTCCCATACTTTCTAATGAAATTCTCGTGGGCTAGATATGATAGAATGATGAAGTATATCTTCTGGCAAGGAATCTTAGACACTCAAGATAAATGGACTGATCTAATGCTCCACCTGCTTGGGACCAAATAGGGACCAGTACTGAGTTTTATTTGCTCTGGTCCAGAGCTCCTTTAACTGAACTATGAAAGTTATGTCCCTTTGACTCTGAATCTACTTGCTTTTCCATACAAGGCAGAACATATAACAGAAGCACTTCAGGCGGAATAGAAACTGTCTTCCAAATTCATTCCTTCACTTATTCTCATACATTTATGGGCACCTGTTCTGTGCCAGGCATTCTCCTAGGTGTTCAGCTGTGAAAGTCTTCCTCTCACTGAGATTACATGTAAGGGGTGGAGTTGGTTATTACAGACACAAGCAATTATACAGAGGTAGGTAGATGCTACCGAGAGAAGTGCAGCAAGGAGGGGGTGGGGGTGTTGGGAATAGGAGACTGCTCCTTCCTAGAGGGTTGTCAGGGAAGGCCTTTGGATTACGAGATGTTGAGCAGAGATCAAAGGCAAGTCAGGGGGATCCCTGGGGAGAGTAGTCCAGGATAAGGAAATTGCAAGTGCAAAGGTGCCGCTCTGGGGAGGTGTTTGACATAGTCAAGGAGCACTGGGGAAGACCCATGTGGTTTAAGCAGAGGGAGCAGGGAGAGAATGGTAGGAGGTGAGATCAGAGAAAAAGTGGGTGATCAGGTCTCAGAGCCTTAAAAGCCAAAGCAAGGTCTTGGCTCCTGCCCTGAGTCGGGTGGGAGCCACTGTGGGGAAGCCACTCCCAGAGCAAAGACATGATGTGACTTGCCTCTTCCAAGGACCATACTCTGGCTGCAGGGAAAGGGCAGAAGCAAGGGGACCAGTTCAGAGGCTATCACAATAATGAAGATGAAGAAGGCTGGTGCCTCAGACTGGGGTCTCTGTTGGGGAGTGGGGAGAAGTGGTCAGGTTCCGGATAGATTCTGAGTGTAGAGACAGCAGGTTTGCTGGTTGATTGGCAACGAGATGTGAGACAAAGACAAAAGCCAAAAATGGTTCCAAGGCTTCTTCCTGAAGAACTGCAAGCGTGACATTATCATCTATTTAACGGGGGAGGGGTGGCTGAGGAGAATGAAACAAGCAGGCTTGGTAGCTGGAGAGAGGTATTTGATTTTGGACATGTTAATTTGAGACGTTCATTAGACAACAAAGTGGAAATATTGAACAGGTGATTATCCATGAGTCTGGTGTTGAGCATTGAGGTCTGTGATGGACATAAAACCTTGAGAGTCATTAGCATTTAAATGTTACTTAAAACCATGAAGCTTGATGAGATTATGCTGCTGATTTATAGGTCAAGTAACATAGGGACTGAGACCTGGCCACTGGAGACCATTAGGCCATGGAGGTGACCATGACATCGACAAGCGCTGTTTCGATAGAGTGGTGGGGACAGAGCATAGAGTGAGTGGAGGGAAATTGAAGACTGCAAGCACAGACAAATATTTCAAGAAGTCATGTTGTAAAGGTGAGTAGACAATGGGAGAAGTATCTGGGGTGGGGGGAGGTAGAGTTAATGTTTCCTTCTTTTTAATGGACAGTATTACTGTATGTTTAATGCTGATAGGATCTAGCATAGACTGGAGAAAAGGACAAATTTATGCTGCAGGAGTGATATACTAGATTGTGCATACATCAAGCTAACTAACAGGTACTACATTTATTGAAAAGAGGAGGTGAGGTTGCCTAAGAACTATTAAATGTATTAAATGGACAGAATCTAGTCTCCAGGATGAGGAAGGAGCTGGCTAGAATGGCTTACATTATAAAATAAATGTGTTGGGACAACTAAGTGTCCCACTGAGGATGAAAAAAATATTGGATTCACACTTTGTACTTTACCTTAAAACAAATTCCAGATGTATTAAAATTTTAAAAGCCAAAGAATGAAATTATAAAAGTATTAAAAGAAACTACAGAAGAAAGTTTAAATGTAACCTTGTGGTATGGAAGGCCTTTTTTGAGTATGCCTTAAAAATAAGAACCCCAAAATGAAAATGTTGATAAATTTAATCTTATACAAATATAAATATTTCATATAGCTAAAAATAGCCAAAATATTAAAAAAATACAGGGGAAAATATTTGTAATTCATAGGACCAATAAAGAACTAATTTCCCAAATGTAAGGACTATTTACAAATCAGTAAAATAAAGACAAAGGGGGGAAATGAGGAAAGGTCATTTGTTATATATTGGTATAACTTGTATGTAAGGTGGCCTGGCAATAGCTTTCAAAAGTAAAAAAATGCCTATACTCTTTGTCCTGGAAATTCCATTATAGACATTTTTTCCTGCAAATAAACTTTTATGTGTGTGAAATATTGACCAGGGGTATTTGCAGCAAGATTCTTTGTAACAGAAAAATATTGGAGGAAACCCAGAGGTGGTCTATCAGTAGGAGAGTAGTGTTATATATTATGAAACAGTTATACACAGGACTATTATGTAGTCATTAAAAAGAACAAGGCAACTCTTTTGCCCTTTATATCTCTAAGATACATTGTTAGATCAAAAAACCATGATGTATAGAACAGTTACAGTGGGGGAAGAGGAGGGTGGGATGAATTGGGAGATTAGGTTTGACATAAATATATTACCTTGTGTAAAATAGATAGCTAGTGGGAACCTGCTGTATAGCACAGGGAGCTCAGCTCGGTGCTCTGTGATGACCTAGATGGGTGGGATGCGGGGGGTGGGGTGGGAGGGAGGTCCAAGTGGGAGGAGATATATGTATACGTATAGCTGATTCACTTCATTGTACAGCAGAAACTAACACAACGTTGTAAAGCAGCTATACTCTAATAAAAAAACAAACAAACCATGATGTATAGAACAGTTATATCATGTCCCATAGAAAAAAGACAAATATTAAAAAGCAGTAATTTTGTTAAACCTCATTGGTAACCCAGAAAATGTAAAATAAGGCACTAGCATTTTTTTTTTTTAAATTACAGATTAAATATATCCACCGTTGTTAGAGGTGTGGGTAAATTTTTTAAGCCTCATCGTAACCCAGAAAATGTAAAATAAGGTACTAGCATTTTTTAAAAAATTACAGATTAAATATATCCACCATTGGTAAAGATGTGTGTAAATGCCTCTTTTATAAATTATTAGTAGCAGTATAAAATGGTAGGAACCTCTTAGAAAGAAAATTTGAAGTATCCAAGTGTGTTCAAAATGCCTATGCTGGTTAACCAAGTAATTCTGTTTCTAGAAAATTAAACTATATGCACATTCACACATGTTCTGCAAAGTATATACAAGATATTAATTGTTTTATTACTTGAATAACAAAGAATAGAAACAAATTAAATGTCCATTAATAGAGAATGATTAAATAAATTATATTTCATGTACACCATGGACAAGTCCAAAGTGCATGCTCTTAACATACACTGCCTCTCATTCTATACTGCCTTCACATATTCCCGATAACTTCTTCTGAAATAGTACTCAATCAAGTAATTAATGAATTCATCCATTCATTTATCCTTTCTTGTCTTATTTTACAATCACTCACTTGGGCCATCTAGGAACCATGCATTCTGCTATGCTCTAAGGGATATTTAGATTTAAAAAAAATGTGGTCCTTGCCCTCAAAATAGCTTCAGGTGCATGTGTTAAGAGCTTAATGTCATATCATTGACCATGTGGAGGATGCTCCTGTTTCACAATGCTAGTTATAAACACGTTTCCGCTGGAAATGTCTTTCCTAGACAATTGGCGTGAAGTGGCTGAATCTAAATCCTATTTTTGACCCAGATTAGCAGTGTAACCTTGCACCAGTTGCTAAAACTTGCTAAGCCTCAGGCTCTTCACTGTATAATGAAGTGATGATACCAACTTTGCAAAATTTGGGGGAGGATTAAGTGAGAGATGAAGATGGCATGTAAAAGAGGCTAAATAAATGTTTGTTTGAGGGAATTCCCAGGTGGTCCAGTGGTTGGGACTTGTGCTTTCACTGCCGAGGGCCCATGTTAAATCCCTGAATCCCTGTTCGGGGAACTAAGATCCCACAAGCCGCGTGGTGTGGCCAAAAAAAAAAAAAATTTGCTTGAAGTGCTATCATTGAGGAACTCGTATAGACAGTGAGAAGACAAGTGAATAGGCAACTTCAGAAATGTGTAAGAAAAACATGATGAAAGAGATAAGCACAGGTAGGAGTGCTTATAAACATTGAACATGTTTAGCTTGTGGTTCGGCTTGGGTACCAACCAATGGTGCACATCCATCAGTGACCAGCAATGCTGGTACAGGGACCTGGAAGCCCAGTGATGTCCAGACATCACCCCTTTCACAGTTGGATCAGGGGGAGATGAGATGGGGAGCATCCAAGGGGAGAGGCCAGGTTAGCCAGAGCTATGGGAAGGATTCTGGGGGTTGCTTAAGTGAGGTTAGTACAGTGGCTATTTTCAGCAGGTACAAAAGTATTTTAATATTTTAAGCATTAGATTAAAATGTTACTAGTTAGTGCCAGGTCTGTGGGAACACAGAGGAGAGACCTTTATGCTGAGTACAGTCAGAGGACACTTCCTGGAGGAGGAAATTCACCAGAAAATAAAATGTGTGGAAGTACTGAATGGATTGAATCTGCATCTCCAAATTTTCCTGCCCCAAGTCTAATAGAAGGAACAACAAAAAAAGTAATAAAAAAAATTACAAAGTTTTTACCAACAGTAACCAAATAAAGAAAGGACTTGAGCTACAACTTCAGCATCCAAAGCCTGATGGCCAAGGCAAGAAATGGAAGACCCAGAGAGAGCAGAGACCTCAGGAGGACTGTTTGCAGCCCTTGGAGGCCATGGTGATGAGCCGCCGGAGTCCTGAAAATTCCCACTGTGTACCCAGATCTTTAAAGAAGAGGGTTTCCTTAAATTTTCTTTATCTGAGAGAGACATAGAAACAGCTGCTGGAAAAAAAGAGGTGAAACGGGAAATGTGGGACATGACAGTTACACAAGGAATTCGGGTTACTCTCCATGGAAGTGGGACCACCTCCCTGTTCCCACCCCACCCAGACGACATGAGCTCCAGTAAAGAATATTCCACAAATATTTAGAGGGAGAGCAGAGCATGGGCATTTTTTAAAAAAAAGAAAGAAAGGAAAAGGAAAAAGCAGCATCTGTTGAGCATTCCCCGCACCTCTTTTTAACTAGTTTTCAGGGTGGAGAAAAGTTAGTGGAACAGGAGATATGCATTCATCTGTAAATTATAGCTCAGTGGGAAAACAGCAACCCACACATTGTTATCCGAGCAAACAAAAGCCTGATCAGAAGTGGACAAACCTGAGTCATTTGGAAAACACATTATGGGAACCTAGTCAACCTACTTCTGGTTTTTCAGGTGAAAAAGTACTTTGTGTGGGGTTGGGGGTGGGCAAGAGGAACATGATATGGAAATAAGAGGATGCCAAACTAGAAGAAAATACAGAAGGCAATTCTTAGCAACTGCTTTGTACAGAACAACTTAGTAAAAATAAAAATTTGGGTTAGCTCAAGAGGAACTGATAAAACTGTTAAATAAAAAAGGTAACTTACAGATCTAAGGACATAAGCCCACAAAGTCATTCCTGAACTCAAATATAAATTAGATTTAAAAAGTGAAAAATTAAGCTACAGACTGGGAGGAAATAGTTGCAAGTCACTTATCTGATAAAGAACTTTTACACAGAATATGCAAAGGATATTCAAAAGTCAATGGTAAGAAAACAAACAATTCAAGTTTAAAATGGGCTAAAGATTTACCCAAGTAAGATGAAAACCTATGCTCACATAAAAATCTACACGTGAATGTTTATGGCAGATTTATTTATAGTGGCCAGAAATTGGAAAGCCACAGATGTCCCTCAACTGGAGAATAGATAAACTATCCATAAAATGCAATAATGCTCAGCAATAAAAATGAACTAGCAAAATTGATGTGAATCTCACATGTATTATGCTAAATGAAAGAAACCAAAGTCTATATAATATAATTCTATTTATATAACATTCTGGAAAAGGCAAAACTATAGAGGTGAAAAGTGGATTAGTAGTTGCCAGGGCCTGTGGGTGAGGGGTAAGCTAACTACTAAGGGGCATGGGCACATTTCGGGGATGACGGGATGTTCTTTATCTTGATTGTGGTCATGGTTACATTACTGTTTGTTAGCTTGCAGAACTCTACACTAAAAAGAGTGAATTTATGGTATATAAATTGTACTTTTATAAGAAAATAGACAGAAACTTAAAAAGTAAATAAATTAGAGACACTAAAGAACAGAGTATGAAAATGAAATTAGTGATCTAAAGAAAAGACCTAACATAATCACAGAGAATGCAGATCATAGAGGCAAAAAGATTTAAATTTTAGGAGAGACTTCTAGTTTCCAGTTCCCTATGCAAGGAGCTTGGAAGTCTCCACACAGCCCTAACTACAAGTAAAAAGCTAAGTAAACAGAAAAATCAATAACTCTTCTAAACTTTGTATGAGAAGTGAGGTAGGTCGCAGGGCAAATTGCTGCCCCCTAAATTGGAGACACCAACAGGTGAGAATCACAACTTATCAGAGCAAAAAATCATGAGCTGAAGCTTCTGGGGACCCAGGGCTGGGGTAGGAAAACCTGAACCGGTATTGATGAATTGTTGGAGGCACAGTGTGGATGACCCTGAGGGTTAAAACTCCAGGGGGATCCCAGTCACAGGGCAGCCTCCATCCTTCTGTAAGCTTTACCTCCAGGAGCTCAGCTCTGTTCTTAGAGTGAATACTGATGAAAAACCCCCTTGTGTTTCTGGCGGTGGGGGGTGGGGCGGTGTGGGGCAAAGGAACCATTTAAAATCTGTCAGAGTACTCTGTTCTTAACAAGGCCTGCCCTTGAGAGAAATTTCATAACCAGACCCGTACATGCTGGGTTTTTTTCAGAGCCTAACTGACATCAGGGAAGGGAAATAGCCAACTCCAGCCTTCTCTAGTCATCCTGTGTCAACAAAGGGAGGGGGAAGTTCACAGTGTAGAGACATAGGCTTGCTAGAAGACTGAGACCTAAACCTAGGATTACAGAACACCTCCCCCTTAACCCACACCACACTGCCACATTACTAAAGGCCTATTTACAGCAGTTTCTTTTACCCAGTACACCATGTCTGGCTATCAAGAAAAAATTACAAGGCATACTAATAGGCAAACAAACAAACACAGTTTGAACAGACAGAGCAAATATCAGAACCACACATGGCAGGGGTATTGGAATTATCAGACAGAGAATTTAAAACAGCTATGATCAATATGTTAAGAGCTTAAATGGATAAAGTAGACCACGTGTAGAAACAATGTAGGACAATGTAAGCAGAATGATGAAAATTCTTAGAAAGAACAAAAGAGATACACTAGAAAAAAAAAAAAAAAACTCACTGTAACAGAAACAAAGAATGCCTTTGATGAGCTTATTAACAGACTGGCTGAAGAAAGAATCACTAAACTTGAGGATATATCAATAGAAACCCCCAAAACTTAAAAGCAAGAGAACAAAAACAGAGAAAAAAAAGAACAGATTATGCAAGAACTGCAGGACAACTGCAAAAGGTATAACATTATGTAATGAGAATACCAAAAGGAGATGAAAAAAAGCAAGGACCAGGAGAAATATTTGAAACAATCAAGACTGAGAATTTCCCCCAAATTAATATGAGACCCCAAGTGCAGATCCGGAAACCTCAGAGAACACCAAGAATAATAAATGTCAAAAATAAAACCACCCCACTACACCTAGGCATATTATAATCAAACTACAGAAAATCTAAGATAAAGAAAAAAATCCAGAAAAAATCCAGAGAGAAAACACACCTTACCTATAAAGGAACAAAGACAAAAATTACATCTGACTTCTCAGAAACTGTGTAAGCAAGAAGAGTGTGAAGTGAAATATGTAATATGTTGAAAGAAAAAACCCCATCAACCCACAATTCTGTGCCTTGCACAATTATTCTTCAAGAATGAAAGAGAAATAAAAACTTTGTCAGACAGAAATTGAGGGAATTTGTTGCCAGTAGACATGCTTTGAAAGAAATGTTAAAATAAGTTCTTTAGAGAGAAGGAAAATAATGCAGGCCAGAGATTCAGATCTATTTACGTAAAGTAAGAAAAAGCACTGAAGAACAAATAAGTGAATATAAAATTTTAAATTATGCTTATGTATGCATATACCAGTGAAATGAATGATAACTATGATACAAGGAAGGAGTTAGGATTATTTTATTATAAGGTACTCACTCACACTACCCATGAAATGGTATGGTGCTATTTGAAAGCAAACTTTGATTAGTTGTAAATGCGTATTGCAAACTCTAGAACAACTACTAAAAAAGTTTTTAAAAAGTATAACTGTTATGCTAAGAAAGGAGAGAAAATAGAATCATATAAAATGATGGTATCCAACTAAGAGGTTAAAAAAAAAGGAAAGATATCAGAATGGATAAAATAAAATGACTTTGCAGCAAAGACTAAATTCATTTAAATATAAAACTCATTATTAATAATTACAAGAATCATGGATACAGATGATATTGCCAACATCATTGACTTGAAAATCATTTGAAAATTCTAAAATAACAAAAATTTGTAAGTGGCAGGGAGGATCTTGGCAGAAGTGCTAAATAGCCCCAGTCTAAAACTGAAGCATAAGACTTTTTAAAAATGAATTTTACTCTTATTTTTTCCACTTACTCTCCACTTTTGACTTTAGAGAGATCTTTTAAAAAATTACACTACTTCTGATAAAGAAGCAGTTACTTCAAAGTGAAGTGTCCCTTCAGTTAGTCCTTTCATTTTCAAATTCAATTCAAATCAAATATAATGGAACATAATAATTTTAATAAATATAGAATCTATAGAATGGTCCAATGCTTATTACAGCATTTCTGAGCAGCTAGCTATTTTCCAGCTCTGCATATGCATAAAAATAAAATAATAATAACAATAATAATAAGAGCAATAATATTTAATATTTAGTGTATGTCAAGCAAAGTTCTAGGTGTTTTACGTGGCTTAGCACAACACTCTAGTGAAGGTTCTATCATCATCATCTCCATTTACAGATGAGACTGAAGCACAGTTTTGTCCTGCCCATGGTCACACGTGCATGGACCAGGAGGCATCTGAAAGCACCAAGCTGAGAGGCCTCCCTAGGATTAATCATGGTTAATTCTAGAAGGAATTATTTTCTACTTTTATCTTTGTATATAGTTTTTCCAATATTATTTGAATTCTTTCAATGCTGTGTATTAGTTTAAGCAAAAAAAATAACTTTTCTTTAAAACTTTTGTAAAGAGTTTCATATAGGAAAAGATGTAAACTGGGTGGTAGAAATGTTTTGCTTCTTTAAATTGCCTATATTTGAACTTTTTTTTTTTTTTTAATATTGAAGAAAAATCAGTGTTTAAATTCAAAGGGAGATTGACTCCCTTTTAGGCAGAGAAGCCAAACAGCTATTTTTCTATGGGTTCAACTTACCTTTTAATTTTTATGTTGATGGTTTTTGATCCCTTGCCCATTAATTTATCCCAAAGTCATTGCTTGGAAATACACTCATTCCTGCTTTTTCTTAAAGTGCTCTGGGATTGATCAACAATGGGAGTGCTATGTTTAAAGAGTGGAGTACCGATAATTACAGTGAAATAGAATTGGAAGGAAAATATGCCTGTGGGGGAAAAGATATTATTTTAAAATAACTGTATTTGGAAGAACTAATGTTTATAAACTTCACTATGGGATTTTTATACAGGGCGCTGTCACTAGCTCTCTTTTCTTCTCCACTAATCCTACCGAGAAAATTTACATGGTACTCAGACTAAAAATAATGGCCCAAGACACAAATTCTTGATTTTTTTAACGTACTAGTCTATGGTTTTTCTGGTTTAGGGGCTCTTATTTAGCATTATCTTATATCTTCAGATTGTGAATGCAATGCATTACTTTCAAACCTGTTATATTTTGGGTATGGTCCCTCGGTATCCCACAGAGGATTGTTTCCAAGACCACCCACAGATATCAAACTTGGAGGATTCTCAAGTCTCTTATATAAATGGCACAGTATTTGCACATAACCTATACACATCCTCCCATATACTTTCAGTCATCTCTAGATTACTAATAATACTTAATACAACGTAAATGCTATGTAAATAGTTATCAGACATGGCAAATTCAAGTTTTGCTTCATGGAACTTTCTGGATTTTTTCTTTCTTGAATATTTTCCATCAGTGGTTGGTTGAATTCTCAGAGTGGAGCCCTTGGTTACAGAGGGCTGACTCTCTGCAAAGGCGTATATGAGCTCTTCAATTAGCTAAGTATTAAATGGGAGGCAGAAGAATGCAGCGACCAAGAGCTTAGGCCCCAGAGCCAGACCGCATGGTCGGTGCAAGATACAGCCACCCCACGAATAAAGCTTTATAATCTAGCTTTTAGTATCCCTGTCTGTAAAGTGGGGAAAAATAGTTGTGGCTATGCCAAAGAGTTATTGAAAGAATTAAATAATTTTATACGTGCAAAACCCACAGTAGTACCTTGCACACAGTATGCCTTCAGTAAATCTGCACTATTAGAGTTGTTTTCACTTGACAGACAAGGAACCTGGGAATCAGGGTAGTCAAGGGTCTGGCCTTAAGCCACGTCTATGGATCTCATCAGAATGGCCTGGTTGAAAACTATCACTTTATATGTCCTGTGTATGCCTCTTGATTTTAAAACATCAGTAACTTTCATTAGAAAGGTCTGTAATATGTGCTTACTTATCTTATCATATATATTTATACAAACAATAAACTTATATAAATGAAATATATTTTCATCATATGAAAGTTGCTGGATGGTTTATCAAGAAATTTGAGGGCATACATTTACTCAAAATACAGGCTATCTACTGAGCAGGAAATGACATTTGTGCTGGGGATGGAACTAATTTCAGAGCAGCTGAAAGTGAAGAAAAGAGTTTATCAAATTTGAAGGTTGATTTTTGAGACAACCTAACTTAAAATATAGCCTTTGGAACAGAAACAAAATTCCTTTTAGATTTTTTTAAGGAACCCCTCTGAAGGACTGGTTTGTCCTCTAGGTAGGCTGACACTAAGGGATAGTAAGAGGGACCCTGTGACCGCTGAGCTGGGCCACATTACCCTTGAACAGAGGAAACACACAATGGTTTCACATACAAGTCCAGATGGGAAGTCACAAGGGCAGGCCCCACAGACAGCAGGCACTGGGTGGTGGCATCTGGGATTTTGCTGCTTAATGATGGAACTGGGTACACTGGGGAGGCTGGCTGGAAACAATAATATTAATAGTAACAGTTCATATATTGAGGTGTCAACCTTGGAGTCCCTCTCCCTGTTGCATACCGTCTACATCCCATCCTGACAACCTACCGATGAAGTAAATATAACTTATCCCAGTGAGAAAATAGAGGCTTTAAACGATGGACCACTTTTCCCAAGGTGACACCTGTGAAGGCAGAGGCAGCAGACAGACCAAGACCTGCCCAAGGATGTCATCTGTGCTCTTAACTGTACAATTTTGAATCTCTACTCCACCAATGTCTAACTGTGTGGCCTTAACAAGTGCCTTAACTTTTCTATCACTCAGTTTCCTTGTCCCTAAAATAGGCAACATAATAGTATCATCATGGCCGGGCTCAAATAAGGATTAAATGAGTTAATAAATATAACCCCCTAGATGATGCACTGCACAAGCCCCCAAAATGTCAGCTATTGTTATTGTGATTATAATTTTTCATGGTGCCTCTTATGCTTTGCTTCTTTTATACTCTGCACAGCAACAAGAAGATAGTGGTTGCTCAATAAAGAGAAAATTTGATTGAGTTTGCAAATTAAATACTGGTTTTGAAAATTATGCAAGGCCCTAAATTCGGGACTCCACATGACCAGAAAAACTTCCTTACGAGTCTCTGATTCCAACACCCAAATGATGAATGGCAAAGCTCAGAGTAAGGATGTGGCTGGCAAGCAGGAAATGGCAACTTGTCTGTGATGACAGGAGACTTCCCAGAGGATTTCAAATGGCAGCCTGCTTGGTGACTAATTTGGTTCCTCCCCACATGGTCATGGGCATGATCTGTGGGACTGCTCTCCTTCTGCAGTGCTAATTGTTTTGCATAGCAAGACATTTGGTTTTCTGTTGATGTTGACTAAGGAATTATGACAAACTGGAACATTCTCACTAAGCAGGTCTTGTGTATATCGTACTTCTTGATTGAGCTACACTGATGACTCAAGCAACTTTTTGGTTCAGGTAGACAATTGTTCTGGTGGTTGTTTTTGTTGTTGTTTCCTGTGAGTAAAAGAGGAGTGTTTCATTTTGTGTTGGTGTCCCTATTTCTTTACCAAATTGACCAAATGCTGGAGTTTTTCTCGTGTCTTATTTACCTGGTTGATATGACCATAAACACTTATTCCTTGTTACATGTTCATTTTCCACTGAAATCAATATTTGGGAAGAAAACTGGTCTTCTTTTGACTAAATGGTAAGAATAGAGGCTGAAAGATAAGATCAATATTCCAGAGTGAAAAACTTATAAGGGGTTTATGAAATAATAGAAAATATATATATTGGCCTCTGCCTCCCAGTTCCTGTTATGGAGCTCCTAAATCCCTTGGAATTTCCTGAGTGATAGGAGTGTCTTTTGTTCTAAGGAGGTGACCCTTGGTGGACTCCTGGATAGCTTCAGGATGATCACCAGAAAGACTGAGCCATGATTAGAAGCTTGGAACTTTCAGCCCCTCCTGCTCCCTCGGGGAAGGGGAAAGGAGCTGGAAATTTAGTTAATGATCTATCCTCCCTACATGTTGAAGCCTTCATAAAAATACTAAAAGTATGGGGTTTGGAGAGTTTCAGGGTTGATGAATGTGCCAGGAGAGTGGTGGATTCCAACTCCCTGGGACAGAGCTTCTGTGCTTGGGGCCCTTCTGGACCTTGCCCTATGTATCTCTGCATCTTGTTACTGAGCCAAACTTGGGTATGTGTGCCTGACGAGTAGCAAAGCCAATCTACTGACATGGGGTTGTGGTGAAAGTACAATGTTTATTGCAAGGCACCAAGCAAGGAGTATGGGCAGCTAATGTTCAAAAGTCCCAAATTCTCCAGTGGCTTTCAGGATAGGGTTTTTAAAGGCAAGGTGAAGGAGAGGGTCATGGGGTGTGTGATCTGCTAGTGGACATCCTTCTAATTGGCTGATGGTGAGGTAACAGGATGGTATTTTGGGAATCTCAATTATCAATTTTCTGGTTTGAACCAGTCTGGGGTCTATGTGCTAGTGGTCAGCATGCAGTCAACTTCTTCCACCTGGCAAGGGGTTTAGTATCTGCAAAACAACTTAAAGATATGACCAGGATATTATCTATAGCCCTTGAGGAGGAATTAAAAGTCCCTGACTTTGTTTTATGGCTAAACTATTATTATTTTGTCTTGTTCGACTGTTTTTCTTTGTTTCTGAGTTTTCTCACTTTTTTGATTAAATTTGTTCTTTGGAACTCAGGGGAGGCCTAGAAGGCTAAAGCTAAAACTTTTCTATAAATAAAAGGCAGGGGGGTCACATGCAATGGGGGGGTCAGTCTGTCCCCAGGAAGGCCCCACAGGGTCCTGCTCAGTTTCAATCTGGCTGTTCACTTGTATCTTTTATTACACCCTTTATAATAAACCAGTAAATGTAAATAAGTGTTTCTCTGAGTTCTGTGAGCCATTTTAGCAAATTATTGAACCCGAGAAGGGGTTGTTGGGAACCCTGATTTGTAGCCAGTTGGTCATGACAACTTGGGACTTGCAATTGGCATTTGAAGTGGAGGCAGTCTTGTGGGACTGAGTCCTTAACCCAGGGGATTTGATACTATCTCCAGGTACATAGTGTCAGAACTGAATTGAATGATAGGACACCCATCTGGTATTGCAGAGAGTTGCTTGAAGAATGGAAAAAACCACATACATTGGGTGACCAGAAGTGTCAGAAGTGACATGTTCTAAGTGTGGTAGTAGCATGAGAGTAAAGGAGAAACACACAGGGAATTTTTCCAGTACAGGGTTTCGGAGTAGTTTCAGGAGCCTAAAATAAAAAAAATCAATGGAAAAGAAGGGCTCAGTGTAACAGTGCCACATTGGCTCAATGACAGGCCTCATTACTTATCACTCTAAACGTCAGGGCCAATACTCAGGCATCTAAAAAGGAGAGGAGGGTGGGCAGATGGAGAAAGAAAGGAGAAAACCTTATAGTTTAATTTTTCCAAAAGGATGGCTCAGTTAATGGATAATCACCCCATCAAAAAGAGTTCCTTGATTTGACTCCTCACTTTAAGGAAATATTGTTATGTTTGTGAAACCCAATTAATTCTCTTCCTGTATCAGCCTTTCCTCTGGGGAAGGATGTTTCTCCCTGTTTATCCTGAATGTGGATGATGCTTAATTAGCAATAGGCCTTGTGAGCAGACCATTTTTCCCGACACACTAGTAGAACCAGCCTTTGTGGGTGAGTAACGGAGGTGGCTGGATTCTGTACAATTATAGGTTACTGAATGCAATGCGTTATGCCACTCAGGTAGTTTCTTTCCCATGGTAGTGGGCACACCCACTCACTTGATCCCTTGTTCTAGAAACATCCAAACTGATGAGTCAATTCTTGCACCCTAGAGCCCCAATGAAAATTGTTGGTATCCAGGTGGACCTGAGGAGATCTGCTACCTTCATTACCTAGAATGTTCTCTTAGTACCCTGTCTGGGCTACTTTCCTTTTTTGCCTCTGTTGAAATACCTGCTTCAGTTCAGTCTCAGTGGCACTCTAAATTGCACATCTGGCCTGGCCTTCTCCTGCTCTGACCTGTCTGCCACTACTTCCCTAGGCCAGTATTTCTCATCCTCAGGTGCTGTGCTCCCGTAAGACCAAGCTGCCTGCAGTTCTCCACAGTTTTCACAGTTTTATTTACAATCCTGCCTCTTCCTGGAATGCTCCTCTCACTTGTCATCACCAGGCCAGTTCTTACTCATCTTTCAGGTATCGACTCAGGCATGATGCTCTTCAGGAAGCCTTCCTTAAACACCTGGGTTCATCCCCTGGCACCGTGGGCATTGCTTTATGTTAGCACTAATCTCAAGATTGTGTGTCCACTTCCCGGATGATGCTGTGAAATCCCCTTGGACAGGACCCTGGTCTTATTTGTTTCTGAAGATCTAGCATCTGACACAGGATGCTTCGTAGACACTCAATGAATGTCTGTTGAACTGACCTGGTTCCTGACTCCCATGGCTCTGGCCATACGTTCAGATCAGATCCTTGTCAACAAGTCTCTTTCTTCAGCTTATGCAGCCCTTGATCTTATGATGGGGTCAAGTGGAACAGGGCCTGGAGTCTAGGTTTAAGGTGATTAACAACTTCCTTTCAGAACATAGTACCTGTCCTGAGCACAACAAAGGGAGACCAGCCTTCTGGTCTTTTGAGAACATGAGCAAAATATTTGAACTGCGTTTCCTCTAGCTGTCTGGCCATTGATGGATGGTTTCCTGTTGCTCCATTCATGTGCTCTGTGGGCTCTTGTGCCTTCTGGCCACGCAGGAGAATTGATGTGAGCTGGCTGCACATACCCAGCACGGGCCACCCAGAGCCTTTCAGAAGCTCCACTGGACATTGGCAAAAGCCTTTCAGAGACTATGCCTGAGTGAGGGAGGTGGTAGTAGACATCCTTTTTCTCTGATTGTTCCCACCTACCCCTTTCTCCTTATGCCTCCTGGCTGACAGAAAGTGAGGGGATGGTGGATCCCCCAGGGAGCTGCCCAGAGCAGCTCAGGAAGGGGACATGTATAGTTTGTGGGTGTGAATAGCAGCCCCCCTTATCACCCCAAAGGATGCCCTGGAAAGTAGCAAGGAAGTCACACCTGTGCCCTCATGACTCTCACACACAAACGCACATGCACACATGCGCACACACACGCACACACACACATTTTTAATTCTTTGGCAACCTCGCTCCTAAGTGAGGTCAGTCCTTGGGGGCAAATGATGGAGGGTTGGTTCCCTCTCATGACAAGCCCCTTAGAGAAATAAAAGAATTATTTTCATCTTTGTTGGCTCCTGTGTTGTAGGAATGAGGTGAAGACCGTCCTGGCTCAGGGAGAACTGGGCACAAGATTGATTTCCAAAATGACTCTTATGCCAGGAAGTACATGTGGCCATCACATCTTGAGGTATCTTTTGTCTTTGAATAAAAGATGACGATCTGGGAGAGGAAGGGCAGGAAGGAGGGCAGGAGTGATGGACATTTTCAGCAAAAGTGAAGATTCTTAATGGATGTTACCACTTTGTGGAGTTCCAGAAACAGTCCAATTGCTTTTCTTATGCTGGATAATAGGGGAGTTGGTTGAACTAAACCACTATATTATTGGTTTGGATTATTTATTCTAAGACATTCTTCATGCTCGTACTGGGTATTCCAGGGAAAAGCCAAAGGGAAGCACTGCTTGTTTCTCTTCCATTCCTGTGGAGGACTGGGCCCAGTGTGGATTTTAAAATCCACAGCCTCAGACATGAATGACCCTTTGGAACCGGGCCCAGAAGTGCCAACACATGCCCCCACAGAGGGCTTCGCTCTGTTCATGGTTTGTCTGCAGACCGTGGTCACCATGTGACGTTCCCTTTAAAACGAGGGGGCGAATTGGGCTCCATCTGGCACAGGCTTTCAGTGGCTTTCATCCATTGGTGCCTCCATTGAGGAAGAAAGGACTTCTTGATTCTTATCACCCAAACATACCATTTAGAGTAGCCGGCGCTTAAATTCTTCCTTTTCCATGATTTTGTTAAAGACTTGGTTTTCATCACAAATAAGGAAGCTTTATATTAGAGAGGTGTTCTCTGCCATAACAAAATACGAATAAGCCACTTCCCGTCAGAGTCACTCTTTCCTAGGGAATTTCCTAGATGCCTCCCTTGGGTTTTTATTAAGAGCCAGGAGTCTGTGTGTCTACCTTTGCCAGCGTGGCCCTGGGCGGAGTGTAATTGTGCTGTCTTATTTAGCCCTACAAAGACAGAGCAATTGCCCATTCAATTCTATTGTCCATCAGAGAGTGAATAGGCTCCGTGGACATCAATGGTGAATTATTGGGGGATGGTAGATTTGGTTTTACGTTGCTGGCAAATTGTGTGTGTTATGGGACTGAGGCAATCAACAATCCTTCCAACCTGTTCCAGGCACACAGACCTGACCTCCTTCCCAGCACGTTGCGGGGAACGTTCCCATTCATCCAGCCTTGTGGCCCATGCTCGGAGCAATTGGGGAATTCCCAGAAAGCCCTGAAGCAGAATGACTTACACGACTGCAAATTCTTCAACTTTAGCTTTGAAAAACTCTAGTCCTTGTGCAGAGCCAAACTGGGTGAAGAGTGAGGGGACCCACTGAGGAACACTGCAGTGGTTGCAAAAGACGTGCTGCTGGGAGAGTCATCACACTGGTTCTCACGGAGTTTATAATCTGTCTCTGAAGATGATTCCAAAAGAGGGGCTGCAAAGCTGTGTGTGAGCAATGTCGATAGACCTGCAATAACTCTTTCACCTCTGAAGGTCATGGCATTCACTGTATTTATGCTGTGTTCAGTTTTTTGAAAAAAAATCAGCTTTAATTCTTTTTCCTTTTAAGCAATAAAGAGCAACAAACCTTTTTTTTAAGTTTTATTAAAGTATAGTTGATTTACGATGTTAATTTCTGCTGTACAGCAAAGTGACTCAGTTATACATATATATATCCTTTTTTATATTCTTTTCCATTGTTTATCCATCCTATATATAATAGTTTGCATCTGCTAATCCCAAACTCCCAATCCTTCCCTCCCCTCCCCACCTCCCTCTTGGTAACCACAAGTCTGTTCTCTATGTCTGTGAGTCTGTTTCTGTTTCGTAGATAAGTTCATCTGGGTCGTAATTTAGATTCTATGTGTAAGTGATATCATATGGTATTTGATATCTGACTTAGTATGATCATCTCTAGGTCCATCCATGTTGCTGCAAAAGGCATTATTTCATTCTTTTTTATGGAACAGGGCAGAGGTGGATGCGAAGAAAGATTACTCTTCCACCAAACCAACTGTTGGCCCGATAATGATAGTAGCCCTTCTGTAGGTATTTTTACTTTTCTCTCTTGTGAGATTCCAAGTCCTCAGAACTAAGGCTGAGTGCATTCTGCTGTCAGGTGAGAGCTAAGTGTCCAGACTGTCCAGACTGTTGAGCCTGAGAAGAAGTGGGTCAGCTGCGGAGTCCAGCACTGGAGGAAGGAGGCCTCAGTCTCAACACCCAGCTCCACCTGTGCAGACCCTGAACCAGCCAGTCTTACTCCGGACCCCCTTCCCACCCTCTGGACCTTTATCCTGCTAGGAGTCTGAGAATCCCAGTGCCAGTCAGGGCATGGTCCTGGGCTTGGTCTCAGAGAAGGACAGGCAAACAGCAGAGTCCCCGGTGAAGGCAGCTCTTGGTGGGTGGCTATCAGGACCAAGAGGGTCCTGGCGCTCAGTGAGGCTGGCAGAGCAGGGGATCTTAGATAACACATGCATCTGCTCTGTTCCATATCTTCCCCCCCACGGTCACAAGGTGAAGTGAAAGAAGCAAAGAGTGTATGGTAGGAAAATTGGAAACAGTCTGAATGCACGACAGTAGGGTGCTAGTTAAGTTAATTATTGCACACTCTTAGTCTGGACTATTATACTGCCGTAAAAATTATGTTGGTGAAGAAGCTTCTAGCTTTCAGCATAGTGACTGAAAAGGCAGGTTCCCAATGGGATCTCAATTACATCTAAACTCATAGTTTAAATGAACAAAATACAAAGGTATTAATTTATCTGAATGTAGAATTGTTGACTTTTTCTGTCTTTTTCTGTACTTTCTGAATAGATATAATCAATGGAAGTTATCTAATTTTTTGAAAATTAACAAATCCTCCAAACCAAGCACCAAAGAATGCTCTGACCTTGTGGATGACCTCTGGAGATGAGATTTCCCAAAGATTTGTGTCTTTCCTCCTTCCCCCCACTGCCCTCCAATCACTCCCCAGCTAGACCATGAATCAGAAGAAGATCCACAAGCCACAAACCAAACTGACTGGAAATGAACCCACACCAAAACCATCTGGCATTCTTCGGTTGCCTCCTCCCAACTCCTTCAGAAGAGGGTGCAGCTCTTTAAGAGCTCACCCATCCCACAAATATTTCTTGAGCAAGCACTGTATTCCAGACACAGCTCTGGGCATAGACAATATCCATGCCCTCATTTTCATCATTTCCTCTCTTTACTAAATATTAATAGTATCTGTCTCCTCTTTGAGGTTCACTCTCCCATAGTCTACATGGTTGGGGAGGGAGGAGGGAGAAGATAAAACTAATGTCAGCTGAGCCTCCACTATTATCTCATATAGCCCTCTCAATAACCATGTGAGGATTTTACAGAAGGAGAAACAAACTCAGAGAGGTTAAGTAATTTGTACAAAGTCACACAGCAACTGAGGAGCCCAGCATGGCCAAATTCCTGCTTTTCCTATGACATTATCCTGCCACTTTAGAGAAACATAAAAAAAGTCAAGTTCTTTTATTCCAGACCCAGCTTTGTATTCCATTAACGTTGGTAAGACATCCAGACATAGGAACTCTCAAGAATTTTGAGTCATCAGATTTAAAGAGGATTGTTGCCATTCTTGATTCAAACAATTTTTAATTCCCAAAGACAGCAAAACAGACTTAATAAATTCCTATACTTTATTTTATTTTATTTTATTTTTTAATTATTTATTTATTTATTTTTGACTGTGTTGGGTCTTCGTTTCTGTGCGAGGGCTTTCTCTAGTTGTGGCAAGCGGGAGCCACTCTTCATCGCGGTGCGCGGGCCTCTCACTATCGCGGCCTCTCTTGTTGCGGAGCACAGGCTCCAGACACGCAGGCTCAGTAGTTGTGGCTCACGGGCCTAGTTGCTCCGCGGCATGTGGGATCTTCCCAGACCATGGCTCGAACCCGTGTCCCCTGCATTGGCAGGCAGATTCTCAACCACTGCGCCACCAGGGAAGCCCCTATACTTTATTTTTTAAAATTTCCCTTTCATTAAGACCTCACCAGCCAGTCACATTCTATAAGATGTCAGGGTTTATTTTCCCATTCAGAAATTCAATAAGCTGATCTGAGTTACAGGAACATGGGGTCCTACTTATGTCCAGAGGTACAGTTGGCTGATCGATGGCCTTCCTGCTACTCTCCAAGCTCATCTCCTTGTTTCCTTTTGCCCACTGCGCTCTGCCAAGCTCTTTCCCAGCTCAGAACTTTGCACCTGCTCTTCTGGCCAGGAACACTCTCCCAGCCACCGGTAGCTGACTTCTCATCATTCCCATGTTGGCTCTCAGGCCATTCCTTCCCAAAGGCTATCCCTGGACCTCCTCTAGAGGAGACCACCCGACTCTCTCTCTTGTGTATTTTCTTCATCTTATCAACCACTGTTTGTATTACCTCATTTATTTATTTGTTCATTTATTTATTGTCTGTCTTTCCCCGAGGAGGATATGAGCTCCTTGGTTGTTTTAGTCTCTGCAGCAACCAGAACAGTACCTGGCATGGACAAGGCACACAATCAATATTTTTTTAAAATAAATTTATTTAATTTTGGCTGCGTTGGGTCTTCATTGCTGCACATGGGCTTTCTCTAGTTGGGGAGAACAGGGGCTACTCTTCATTGCGGTGCGTGGGCTTCTCATTGGGTGGCTTCTCTTGTTGTGGAGCATGGGCTCTAGGTGGGCGGGCTTCAGTAGTTGTGGCACACGGGCTTAGGTGCTCCACGGCATGTGAGATATTCCTGGACCAGGGATGGAACATGTGTCCCCTGCATTGGCAGGCCGATTCTTAACCACTGTGCCACCAAGGAAGTCCAATCAATATTTTTGAATGAGTAACTGGACTCCAAAGGCCGATGGGAATAACTCTGTGCTGATACACGTGGCCTCCAGGCAGAGACAGTGGGATGGAGGCAGCTAGATGGGAGATAAGGAAACCAAAACTCCATATCAAAAAGCTGGGAAACTAGGTCATCTTTTAAATATCTAGAAATCCCCCTTCATTCCTTCCACACCTTTTCTTCCATTCCATCTGAGATCTGAATATGGGAGGCTTCTCTCAGTCACGTTGACCTTAGGATCACTTTTTTCCTCTGAACAGAGTGGTATCAACAGATATATTTTTTTATATATACTGGAATCCATTTCTCATGTAAACACTGTTCTAGTGCCTGCCACTGAATGCTGTTTCTTTGTTTTCCTTATTAAAGACTTAACCTCTTGACAAGGATCAGATCTTTGGGAAGTTTTCTCAGGTTTCCTGAGGACACCAATCTCTTCTGCCGTGAAAGTCAAGCTGATCACCTTTGATAATGGGACAAGAAGTGATCTAAGTCAGAGGGTGACCCAATTACAATGTTTGTGCTGTGTCCCATGGAGAAAACCAAAGCTGAAATCCAGTAACTGGTGATAGAAAGATCTGGAGATAGAAACTGACCTGAATTCTGAAAAGGAAGTCTGAGTACAAGCTGGCTTTCCTCCAAAACCTGTGTATTGTGTGAATTCCTGGAAGATAGTGTGGCTCCTAGAACCAGGCAGAAGCGGCACACCCAAACAATCACGCTCCAGAGATCTGCAAAGGCAGTGGGAAAACAAACTCCGTGGCTTGGCGAGTAGAGGACAGAGTTGACTCTTGGCAGACTAAGTTTTTTCTGCTTGTTCTGTTGTTACTCTTGTTCTTGTTGACCTGTTCAACTCTATGGAGAGATCAAAAGTTTCATAAATACCTTGTATTCTAAAACTTGCCTCTAAGTAACAGCAACAGCACCAAGTATTTTTGACCGGCCACCATCTGATAGATGCTGCTCTAGACTGAGGAAATGCAGCAGTGGGAGCCAGACCTAGTTCTGTCTTCATGGAGACACCATCTCCATGCAAGGACAGAGGACCTCCAATCTTGAGGTCTGTAAATTGAGGACAGTGGTGCTTCTGATTACACTGAAATATGAGAAAAGAGAGCCTAGCCTCTAAAAGTTCTAATGCTTACGTTGATCTCAGTAAAGGATCTCTACAGAGGAATTCCACTCCCTCACTTCCCCCTGCCTCCAGGAGGTCATCAAGTCATAAAGCTCTTTGGTCTGAAATATTGGATTAGAATCTCAGGAAACAAGATCTCTCAATGGACTGTTAAGACATGGGAGCATTCTCTAGCTTCAAACCTTCCTGAAACTGCCTCTCTTTTATGATTTCTTATGCTTCGTCTACTGGAAACTTATGCTGAACTTTTAAAGAGTTTACATCTTAGATTATAAGTGTGAGAGACGTTTTTAAATGCAAGGACTGAAGAGCCATAGAAATGATACTTTGGCAGTTCCCATCGCTAGCAACAACATTTTCAGACTCCAGAGAGGGTTTTATTTGGACACTAAAGAGGTGGTGTGAACGGTGAGAGGAGAAAATGGTGCAGCAGAGCCAGCATGGATGAGAAAAGAGGAAACCTGAACTCTGATGTTAGCCTGGATAGTCCACTTCTCCCAGACTCTGCTTTGTCTAAAGTGAGAGGTGTTATCTGGGGGTCCTCTGAGATTACCAGGTCTGTGGGCCCGTGAATGACAAACATGTCTCACACACACTATTTGATGTTGTTTGAGTGATAAGTAGCAGATATTTACGAGACAATTCATTTGAGTTTTTAAAAAAATAGTTGTAAAGTGGAAGAATATCATACTAATAATAACTGACATATGTCAAAAGTTTACAATGTGTCAGGTACTGGGCTTTAAGCTTTTCCATATTGAGTCTTTCTTTAAATTTCATGACAGCCCAATGGCAAAAGTAGCACTATGATCTATTTTTCCACATCCATAGAAACTGAGGCTCAGAAAAGTGATACCGCCAGCCAAAAGTGCTAAAGCTGGAAATTGGCAGAACTAAGGCTCAAACCCAGGTGTTGGGCTGCAGCTGTTGTGTCCTAGGGAGGGAGACTCATAGGAGCAGCTTGCCTACCTCCAAGAATGGTCTCTGTGAGCCCCGTGAAGGGGGAACTGAGGCAATGGCTCTCTCTCCAGGTTTCACGTGAAGAAGCAACTTCCTGGACCCATCCCACAGGACGGCATTTCTTGTAGGCAAGCTGAAGTGTAACCTTGCAGGTGACTCTCAGTTATACATAACCACCACTTACCCAGGATTTGGAGATCTGACAGAGGTGCTTAGACATCACCCCACAGCCCAGTGACTCATCTAATTGTCTGCCTGTCAATGCTATAGTCTTCGAAATTCTGGTGGTCTGACTTAGTTGTCTGTTCATGTCTCGAAGGACATGTCTCTGAGATGCAGTGTAAGGTGTTTTGAGAGATTAAGTAGTGTTGAACTGGACTGCATTTGGGAAGGCGTTCTCTGGATCCCAGCCCCGATGGCAAATGATTAGGTGGAAGACAAACACCGAGAAGAGATTCTCTAGGGGAACCAAGCTTTAAAACAAAGGAATGGCTTAAAACAAAAGGAATCTCTCTTAGAGATCTGTAAGGACTGCAATCATTAGAAGTTCAAACTTATGCTAAATCATTCATTCAGTCATCAAATGTTTTCTGAGTTTTGTGCTGGGCTCTAGAGAGGCAAAGATGAGTAAGAGAAGTTGCCTACTTTCATGATCTAGTTGGGAGATACTACTTATCAGAACACTCTCCTTAGGTTTCCTGGGAAATCCAAGTGATGTTACACGATGTATCTCTTTCTTTGGAATCAGAATAACAAACTTGAGTTCAAGTAAGAGCCTCGTCTCCCACTCTAGTCACATAACCACTCTGAACCTCAGTTTTCTCTTCTGTGAATTGGGAATAATCATTTCTACCTCATTGTATCATCCTGAGGATTGAGAGTCTTTTTGTGAAAGTAAGTTGCAGGTGATTGAATGTAAAAGACAGTGAATAAATTGGGTGTATTTTTTGAGCTCTATGAACAGATTTCCCTCTGCCTTCCGTGTTCCAAGATCTCACTTAGCAGCCTTGTAGGCAACAGGTGCGTTTTTTTAAAAAGTTGATGAATTGAAATTATCTCCTGCTTCTGTTCCTAAAATAATACAAACTCCATTTTTATTAATTTCTCAGGGTTGTCAAGCTTGGGAATACTTATGTCAGTTACAGATCTTGGATGATAAGCATTTAATGCTTATCATCCAAACATTTAGTGCTAACCTTTAGGTTAGACCTAAAAGGGTATTTCAGACCGGAGACAATGGGGATTTTTGATAACTTCATCCTTGCAAGGAGCAAGCAAGAAGCAAGGGAGCTTCAGGATTAGGGACAAAAGCCTTTTTAAACACCTTCCGACCAATTTCCTCACTCTTGTCAAAACAGGAACAGGCTTGTGTAAAAGGGCCACAGAGGGGCTTAGGTTTGCTGAAAGGCACTGAACAGCCTCCCATGGATTATCAAGGGCTGACTCAGTTCCCAGAGGTGCCAGCAGTAGGCATTAAGCAAGTCCTTCTCTTTATGAGCAGCTCAGTCAGGTGGGTTTGGTCTAACTGGCTTACTTTGTGCCAGTTACATATATTTGGCCAAGCTGAGCTGCTTATCTGCAGAGCTGTTGATCTGTTGACGTTTCTGTACCCTGAGTCCTCACCTGAGTTCTCCTTTTCCCTTCCCCGCTCCCCATCCTCCGTGCTCATCTCTCGCCTGCCTCGCTTTGAATAGACAACCCATCTAGTCCCCTGACTTACAGATTTTGAACACCTTTTGGTGTTCCTGCTTCCTAGTATTCTTCGAAAATGCAAAGCCTAGGTGAGCTATCTAGAGTTCTTTTTTTCTGCTTTCCACAATGGCAGAAGTAGTCAAAAGCAGAGATTTCCCAAATTTCTGGACTTACGGAAGGAAAGGTGTGGAAGAGATTTCCCCTTTGGCAGGTCTAAATCAGGTGATGCATGCGTGTCTAGAAATCTGCACTTTAACATGTATTTTAGGGGATTCTTATGACAAAGCAAGTTTGAGAAACAGCTTGGATTTTTGTTGGAGTGATAAGAGTTTATAATAGTTACGTTTACTTCTTCAAGTACATTTTTTTTTTATCCTAACAGCCTCCATATTGCTGAATGGTTGGCCGTATGGATGATCTCACCAGCATGGAGTGACCCCAACATAGTGAAAAGAAAATGCTGTGCATAGGAAATTAAGAAAGGAGGCTGGATGCTGACACATCCCAGACTTCAACCAGGTCTTATGAAACATGTTTTGGTGCTCTTGAAGCTATGAGCATGAGTTTTCATTGGTGGCAATTTAGTCACCTTGGAAGATAGAAAGGGAGAGATTTATGTTCAAGGTTTTTTCCCCTTGTTTGTATAAAATAACTGCCTGGAACCCATCAAAATATTTAAGCTTCATGGGAATAGGGACCGCTACATGCTTCCTATGGTGTCTGGCACACAGTAGGCTCTCAATAAAACAAGGAAGTGGATGAATGAATGAATGAGTGATTGAACATTGCATTCATTCCATGAATGTGACTGTGGCAGAGCTCCTTCCTCCTGTCTGTATATTTCTGTCTTTCCCTCTGTGTGATGCTGGGAGGAACTTAGCTGAAATCACACGAGTGGAGAGTAAACTTTGACTCCGAGTTTACTCTATGTGGGACAGACATTCACTATCTGTGGGCTTTCTGAGCTTTATAGATAAAGTGGAGGGCTTTCTCCAGGACATTGGGTGGGGGCCAGTTGAGACAATGGGTTAAAGGGCTTTGTTACCACCCAACTCCTGAACCGTTGTGAAGGACTATTGTGTGTTTCCTCTACTTAAATGCCTCCAATTCTCTGCCCCATGTGACACCACCATTACCCCTCAGTTTCATCTTCCAGAGGGAGATATTTTAGAGTCAGTGCCCAAGATCTGTGAGACACTGGTGCATATTTGCTTTTTTTTCTCAATATATGGAAACTCAGTATATCTCAAGTCTAGAAAACTAAAGGTAAACTATAGTATTAGCAGTAGGGGATGGACAGAGAGGAGGATGTGCTCCTTGACCTTGGGCAAATTCTTCATCCTTTCTGGGTCTTAGTACCCTCCCCTATAGAATGGGTAACCTGTTTCCATCATCTGTTTGGTCCCTTCTGTGTCAGCTTGGAAGCCCCCTGCCAGGAGATGAAGGGTAGCTCTGTTCTATGCATGGAGTATACATGGGAAGAGGCCCACATGTATAATAATAGAAAGAAAATGAAAGTTATGGCCCTTTTACCTCTTTCTACGGTGCAAATATGGAAAGGTAAGCAGTCCTAAGAAAGAAAGATGTTGTGAAAGAAAACAATAGTGGCCTGATCTGTTTCTTCTCTCTGCTACAGTGACCTTACCTGGGCTGCTTCCCCATGTTGTATATGTAGTTTTATTCTTTTCCTCTTTCATTTCTACACTCATTCAACAAACATTGATTGAGAAGGTGGAGTTCTATTGGCTCTCTCATCTGTGCAATCGTGGACCCAGGCTTTGTGTTTTCCTGTTGCTAAACTTTCATTTTCTCGGGCGAAAGAGCAATTGTTCTTGTTTTTCTGCTCTGCGTCTCACAAGGACGGACTGTTAAAACTCTCTCAGGCGTTACTGCTCTGACCAGCCTTTGCTCGCTCTCCAGAGGGCTGAGGAACAGCTCCCGGGATACCACCAGCCCACACGCCTTGGGGTGGCCTAGCCCTTTGCTGTCTCACCTGCCTCCCCCTGTCCAGTTGTAGCTCTCCCTATGCCCAGGAGGCAAGTGGCCTGTGGAATCTACCAGCTGGCTTGCTGCCCCTCGAGCCATTGAGTATAGTCGTGTGGCAAGAGCAAAGGCTATGAAGTCAAGGAAACCTGGGTTTTGCATGAAATTCCAACATGAACTAGTTTTGAGAACTTCGCCAAATTTCCTTCCTAAGCTCTCTGAACCTTGGCTCCTCACACGTGGAAAAGACAACGATCATAACTACTTTGCAGAATTGCCTTCAAGCTAAAATGAGATAAAATATGAAAAATGTTTGTTCAAAAAATGGATTGATATTTGCTCATGAAATCTCCAGCTCCATGTCCTGAACCCTATCCTTGCACGTCCGATTTCTACCAAATTTCAAAGTTAGATTCTCCTGCCACTTTTACCATGAAATGCCAGAAGTACTTTCTCTCTCAGCTCGATTCTCTTATGGCTCAAATTACATCTTACCATGTATTTTAGGTATTTGTGGTGTTGTCACGTTCCCAACTAGAAAGTGAACATCTTATTTATCCTTATTTTGCCCCAAAGCTGGCACAGTTGATTGCCCATGAGATATAGTACTCAAAAAAACCTGTAAAATGACTTAGCAAGTGAACATAAAATGAATTATTATGTGAATATGGTAGTAAGAAATTTCTACGTGTAAGAAGCTCAAAGGGGTATTTTAGCTGATGTATCTATCTGAAATAAAAGTTTTGAAAATGATCTTCCAGCAAAATATTTGAGCATATATAACTGATAAGAAGTTTAGGATCTAAAATATATAAGGAATTCTATGACTCAATAAGAAAAAAGAACTAATTATAAAAATGGACAAAGAGTAGGAACAGGAGATGTCAGAGAAGATAAAAACCCAAATGGGCAATAAACATATGAAACGTTGTTGGACCTTATGAGTAATTATAAAAATTAAAATTAAAAAAATAATGAGGGACCATTTCATAAAGTGGAAACTTTGGAAGTAGTAAGTATTGGTGAGGCTGTAGGAAATGTGGAGTCTCAAAAAATGCATGTTTTACCCCAGTGTTCATAACAGCAGTATTTACAATAGCCAAGACATGGAAGCAAACTAAATGTCCATCAACAGATGAATGGATAAAGAAGATGTGAGAGATATATATATATATATATATATATATATATATGTAATGGAATATTAGTCAGCCACAAAAAAGAATGAAATAATGCCATTTGCAGCAACACATGGGATGGACATAGAGATTATCATACTAAGTGAAGTAAGTCAGACAGAGAAAGACAAATATCATATGATATCACTTATGTGTGGAATCTAAAAAAATGATACAAATGAACTTATTTACAAAACAGAAATAGATTCATAGACATAGAAAACAAACTTATGGTTACCAAAGGGGAAAGGGGGGAAGGGATAAATTAGGAGTTTGGGATTAAAATATACACACTACTATATATAAAATAGATAACCAACAAGGACCTACTGTATAGCTCAGGGAACTCTACTCAATATCTTGCAATACCTATAATGGAAAAGAATCTAAAAAAGAATATATATATATATATATATATATATATATATATATATATATATGCACAAACACACATATATATATTATTTTATATATTCAGTATAACTGAATCACTTTGCTGTACACCTGAAACTAACACAACACTGTAAATCAACTATATTTCAATAAAATTTTTTTAAAATGTATGTTTCCATTTGATCATGGCATATTCCTGCAGTGAGATACAAACGTGTGAAAACAATGAGCCTGCTCCACATGTCTCATCAAGCACAGATACTGAAAACAGAACAGATAATGATAAAGACTGACAAAGGCTGCTTGCAGAGGTCTAGAATAGTTTGACTGCTTTTATGTATAACATCCACACACACACATACACACAGCCATTCCCTATGCTGTTTTTGGAGGGGGAGATGTAGTAAGATTATGAAAATGTAGACAAGATATTCACACAACACTGGTGACCTGGTTTCCTCTAGGATGGAGAGAGGCAGCAAGCCCTCAGGAGACCCACACCAGGATCTTTAACTTTATAGCAAAATAAGGGTGGTGACTGGGAGTGTTTTTATTTTATTCTTATATTCTCAACTAGAGAGACTTAATAGTTTTAAAAATTAAACATAATGTAAAACTTTCATGACCGGGGGATGCAATGGGTTACTCAATGGAAATTCAGGTTTGCCAAACACCAACCTGCCCCAAGGATTGGCCAGGTCCCAGATGTTTACTTCCAGAATGTTCCAGCTTATTGCTCATTCAAAAAGAATGAGCAGGGGTTTTGTTGACCTATACAAAATCATACCTAAAGTGATTCTGAAAATCCAGATACATTATTAAAAACATTATTTAAAAAGCTTCAATTTTTGCTGCAGAAATACCTTCTCCTGTAAGGTGACCGCTGTGTTATTTTTTTTCTTCTTTTCTGTCCAGGGCTGATAGCATATCAACTGCTGATAATTCAATGCTGAGTGCTGAGTCCTTCATAGAAATTAAAACAAACAAAAAAACTCTCCCCGAGGTCCCATCGACACCTTCTTCTGTCCACGTGGCATGCTAAGGGAGCTTGGTAGAAGTTGAAGTTGGCCACCAGGTTCCTAAGTGGTGGCTACACTGGCCACTGGAGAATGGCTGTAGGAGAGGAAAAGAGGGTTTGTTTTGGAATTCAAGGGTAAGGAGTGCAGTTCAGGGAGGGGCAGAGGAGGACTCCAGATGTTCAATCTCCCTGGAATCAAATTTAACTCATCACTGAAGCGAATGAATGACATAACTTTTCTGGATTCATCTACCATTTATTGAACATCCATTTTGGCTTCATATTTTATGAGATCTATGCTTTGCAGATGCTACCCCATTATTTCTCTAAACGACCACTGAGACTGTATTATGCTTTCCTTGTCTTCAGATGAGGAGACTGAGGCCCAGAGAAGTTGAGTGACTTGCCTAAGTTTGTATGCTTGTGGAGCCAGGAGCTAAAGCCCTGTCCCTGATTCAGTTTGGTGTTGCCTCTCTCTTAGATAATTCTCTGACTTGATCTGTTTTCTCTCTTGAAAAACAGTCTCTTATCTCTCTTTCCAGGAAATGTTCTTCAGTCACCTGTAAACATTTGTTTCAAGAATAGCATCTCACTTTTTCCCACAGTATCCCACCTGATAACCTCACTGGACTCAATCATAGAAAGAACCTCTTTCCTTAACTTTACAAACCTTTGTAACCTACCCGAAGTCAGAATTGAGGTTTATGTCACCCTCAGTGAATGTTTATTCAAGAGCTAAAAGGAGAAAGCCTTTAGAAGGTAACTTTTAAAGGAGAATAACAAGTTTATGTTTCTTCAAAATATGAGGCAGCTTATTATGGGGTGCAAAATAGTTTGTAATCTTTCCCAGGGATCTGAGATAAAATATTTCTTTTTAATGTTCTCTTTCACTATCTTTTTTTTTTTAAATTAATTAATTTATTTATTTTTGGCTGTGTTGGGTCTTCATTGCTGCGCCCGGGCTTTCTCTAGTTGCGGCGAGCAGGGCCTACTCTTTGTTACTGTGTGCAGGCTTCTCATTGCGGTGGCTTCTCTTGTTGCAGAGTACGGGCTCTAGATGCGCGGGCTTCAGTAGTTGTGGCATGCAGGCTCAATAGTTGTGGTGTACGGGCTTAGTTGCTCCACGGCATGTGGGATCTTCCCAGACCAGGGCTCGAACCTATGTCCCCTGCATTGGCAGGTGGATTCTTAACCACTGCACCACCAGGGAAGTCCTCATCTTTTCATTCGTAGCTAAGTAACTCAGAGAGATTCTTCGCTGAGTTGTGTCTCTGAGTTGCCTGTCTGGAAGGTATTAGTCATCAAGTTGAGACTGGCCAAGCCCAGTCACAGAGTCCTTCTTGTGTCTTGTGGGGCTGGACTCACAGGAAGCAAGTTGAGGCTTTCCTATTTCTTATATTGTTTAAGGAGTTCATGGGATTCGATGGGAGTTCATGGGATTCGATGGGAGTTCATGGAAACTGGGGTTCCAAGTTTTTGGAAACTACCTGAAAATCCTCCAGTAGTCCCCTTTACCTGTTTAGGGGATGAAAATTTCCTGCCTGATCATGCTTTCAAAGGAGAGATCCAGGAACGACTTGAGGGAATCACAAGGATAGAGAGTGTTGAGGGTATTTCTCAGTGTGGCCTTGAGCATCTCAACTCTAGTTCATTATCTACCCACACCACCCACCCCCCAGATCTGGTGTCTCACATTGCCTTTTGTGCTGTAAAAGCCAAATGAGAGGCTTTTAAATGATTTCTGTTGCTTAGAAAAGAGAAATATTATCCCTGGTGACAAAATCATCAAATTTTATTATGTGTAAGCCAGTGCTATATATTTCAGAATTTTGCTTTAAAGGATATAATTTAGAGAAATGGGACAGCTCTTCATGGGCTTGGAAATTTCTATCGTCAAAACATATTACTAGGGAAGTACAATATGTTGTAAAATTACAAGGAACTGCAATTCAGCCCTATTTTGACTTTATTCATAGAAAACAAATTAATAGCAAATGAATAAAACTTTTAAACCGTTTTCTGTGTAATAATACTAAACAAAACAACTAATAAAACAGCCGCATTCCAACAGCTGTTTAAGAAATCCCAATGATATTTCATCCATTGTGAAATTTGGCATTTGGGCAGAATAAAGACCAAAGTAAATATTTATTGATTCATGGGCGAACACTGAAAATTCCTCCTTTATAAGTAGAATAAGAAAATAAACCATGATTTATAAAAACCCTGGCTAACTAAATCAGCTAATGGGTCTATTCAAAAAATTCTTATCATGTAAACTGTGAACTGACAATTATAATTGAAAATTACCAGTTTCTCTATGAATTTAATATACATATAGTTAACCACCTGCTTGACTGTTATATAGAGCCATTTAAATGTGCAAATGGATGTAAAAATGTTTGAAGGCTTTTGAACCAAACACATTAATTGCCAGTGTGTGTTAATGGAAACAGGCAGAATGGATGCTTGCCTCCTTCTGTAATAAATATAAAAATTCCCTGGGCTTTTGAGTCTGTGCTGAGCACAGACTCCTTTTATAGGAGAAGCTTCTCCTTTTATAGGAGAAGCTCATTGGAGAGATTAAGGCCCTCAACCCCAACCACATAGGTGAAAAGGAGACAGGGAAAAAGTTACATCAGTGAGATTTATTACAAGTGCCACATTCCCATCACAGTTCTGTCCAAGCTGGGAATTGGAGGCTTCCTGATGAGCCCACATCACTGTGGGATGGGCAGTGAGGACTGAGATGAATTGTAAAGCAAGCCTGTGGGCACGTCAGTGCCCGGTTCCCTCCTGTTGACGCCACTTGGCAAGTAACCCTGTGCTTTCCCTTAGTGGCCTGGGGACCCCTGGACCTACCTTCACCAGGCAGTCACCCACGTGTTCGGAAACACTTCCCTCTCCAAAAGATACATCTGTCCTCTGTCCCCTGCTTACCTGTGGGCTCCGGGTGTTTCAGATAGAGAACCTATGGATAGTCTGGTGTGTCCCTCTGCCCGGTCTCTCATTGAAAGGGACCACTGGTTTTCTGTGGCTCTGGGGCAGGTGACACCTCTGGGGGCTGGGTGTTAAGTCCCTCCTGCAGCTATGCTCTGGCTCACCCTGCTTTTCTGTGACTGTCTGCCCATCGTGGTGCAGATGGAGGGACCCAGCTTGACACCGAGCCAGAGCTCACTGATGGAAGCAGATGCCTGGGAGATGGTTTGGGAACTTCTGGGGGCGGAGAAAGACCCATCCTTGGTTAAGAGGGCACCAGGGAGGAGAGATTTGGCCCAATGTCAGAGCTTTAGTCTTCAGAGGAAGTCGAGACTGTGAGGAGTATGGGTGTCCTGACTGTGCCATCAGCCTGGTCCCAAGATTGCACATCCAGGTGTTACAGAGAGGGAAATATGCCAATCAAAAACTAAAACTTCAGCTTTGATGGAAACTTGGCCATAGGTTGGGGCCCAAGAAGCTGTTTTGGGGGTGGCTTCTTACAAAACAAACTACAAAATGGCAGAAATGGTTCTTCTCCACTTGGTAAAAATCAACCTCAGAAGCCTTCAGAACATCACAGGTGACACCAGTGTTGTGGGAACGGACTTACTCATGTGGACTTTGGGAAATTCCTAGGAGTAAGAGAGGGACTTGGCACGAATCTAAGGTTTTTGAAGAGCCAGTTGGTGTAAGAGTCAGTGACACGGGAATATTATTTTTCATGAGACTTAGTTCTCCTCTACAGGCTGATGGGACCTGGGAACACCCAGGTAAGGTGAAACATGAATAAGGTATTACATTTGGACATTTTTTTCAGAGTCGGCTGGTCAAACCCCAAAAGGACACCCTGCTCACTGCTGTCCCTCACCTCTGCTCCAGCCGGTTTAGTCAGTGCCCTCCCAAGCCCAGCACTCAGCTTCACACTCCAGGCTAGTTTCTGGATGGTCTTTGGACAGTCTCACAACATCAGTTCAAATCTCAAAAGATAAAGACTTTTCACCATAAAGATATTAAGAAGACTGTGCCACAGGCTCTGAGAGCAAGTTCCAGAGGGGAGTTCCAAACGTCCTGTGAGCATAATTATGCCGTGGCACTTAGTGATCGTTCCTCCTATGCAACAGCTTCCCATCCCATCCCAGTAACTACTCAGCACGGTAACTACACAGAGAGAAGGTCCAGCTCGCCCCGGACCCAGGTCGCTGTCGGGAGAGCTGCAAGAGGACGAAAGGGACCCAAAGCTCTTGGGAAATCAGGTCCTACTTTCTGAAGAGAGAGAGAGAGAGAGAGAGAAAACGAGAAGACAGCGTGAGGGGCACCTCTGTGGCCTCTGACCATGTGGGTCTGTGCACAGAGCTCAAAGCCTGGGAGGAAGTGACTTGCCGAGATGTGACCTATGGTCCAGAGCCAGGCCCTGGTCCCTGGGAGCCCAGAGGCTAGCCCTGGGCTAGCTGGGGCCTCCGCAGCAGAAAGAAGGAGATGGGAGAGGTGGAGTCTGGACCAGCTGTCCGGCGGGCCTCAAAGGGGGTCCTGGTCCAAATCCCAATGGCTTAAAGGTCCTGAGCTTCTTTGTCCTTGTTCATTTGGGGAAGGCATTCTGCTGCATGGGGCTGTTGGGTGACAGTAGGAGGGTTTTGGTGCTGGAGGGGCAGAGACAGTGACAAAGAGACAGTGAAGGCCTGCAGTAGTGTGTCCAGGAGTTGGGGGTAGAGCAGGTTTTCCCCTGATAGTGGGGCAGGGCTACGGTGACCAACTGTGCCAGCTTGTCTGCAATTGAAGGGGTCCTGGGATGTGGGGAAAGTCCTGGGCAAACAGGAGAAGTTGTTCCCTCTGGGCGAGGACAAGCAATCACTGGGCAGGGCATTGAGTCTCTGGCTAGTTGGGAGGAGAAACTCCCGAGGTATAAACTTCCTTCACAAAAATCAGGTGCAAAACCAAAACCCAAACCCAAACCCAAAACCAACCACCAAAGAGACAATTTCCTCTCAGTGAACTTATCTGATATGGGGAGCCCTCACTTTTGCTGATGGCAGCCACTCCTGATTTATTCTTTGTTTTAAGGAATTTCTTGTACCTTCCTCTCCCTGTTGGGGTCCTGGTGTTGGAATTGAGGTTCTGGGTCTCAACTCTGCAGGCTACTGCCTGGGGAAGTGTTCCCTCCGAGCACGTGTAAAGTTCTACGTGTGAGTTACAGTCAGCAAGAGGCGATGGCTGAGCCAGGTGGGTGAGCCAGGTCATAGCAGACGGGGCAACGAGACACGTCCCAGCTCCCAGCATCTGCCTTGGAGCCTGCTGAGGGACAGTTTATCTTGGAACCAGCTAGGCTAAGGCTGAAGGGTCAAAGACCTGGTATCTATGACTGGGTGAGGCTGGAAAAAGAAGGTTAACATGCAGGTTGCCTGGCTACCACCAACTCAGTTCTCCCCTGTACGACTTCTGTACTGTGGTCAGAAGCAAATCTGAGACCATCAGAAATCCCTCTGTTCAATGCAGATACTGTTTAAAACATCTTCCCATTGGCATCAGGGATTATTCTTATTTCTGGGAGGACAATTCTGGAGCTGGTTGTTTTAAAATAGTTTCAAGTACAATGCAGTTAATTTTTGTAAAAACATCACATTTATCAGATGTGATCCTGCCACTCTCTTAGAGCAGCAGCTGTTGGTGTTTGCAGCCCTATGTGTTTCAGTTATCTTTTTGACATATTACGGAGGTTTTCCGTCATGTCAGATAAGATAAAAGTAAGTGTTTGTTGCTACAGTTTCCCTTAGTACCTAGAATTCTGCATTTATCTAAAAGAGCCAGATGTTGAATTGAGGATGGAATAATAAACACTGAGATCTGCTTTTAAATACACCTCTGTAGAAGTATGTTCTCTTAAGAGATTTACAAGGAATCTTTGAGTTCGTCCTCTCCTAAAGAAGATAAACTAGAGATTTTGCTTGGTATTATATTCCTCCTGTATATACACAAACATGTACTTATGTTTTAATTTACGCAAGAGAAAAGAATTGTAAAAGTGCTTAGGTTCCTAAGCTGTTTTTCCATAATCTTAACTCTTTTGAAACTATTAAAATTAATCTGCAGTGAAGCTCTCAGATAGTGAATATTCAGTATAGCTTCTTACATTTTCTCACATGGGCTCCTGGATCCTTCTGAATTATGCCATGGACTATTATGGTTCAATATTAGGGTTTTGCTTTCAACTTCCTGAACTGTAGTGACTCAGGGTGTGTTATGAAATATAGAATTGTTTAGTTGAAAGCTTCCTTAACCCTTATCTGTTTACTGCCCACCAGTATATCAACTACCAAAAATAAGGCTCACCCTTTGTCTTCTAGTAGTGGGCTACTTGGTGATGGTAATGTGCCCTCTTATGAGTTCCCAGATACATAAACAATATAATTTTTGATACCCATCTTGCCTGCAGAGGGAAGTTTCCAGGCAAGAAACTGTTCTGTGTGCGCGAGCATGCGCGCACCATATTTTGAAGTAAGTTAATTAACTATAGATCACAAACCTTTGTACGTTACTTGAATCAACTCAATAAACCAGTCCAGTCAAAACTGAATACTTGGAGTGAAAGCTAATACAAATAAGCTATCATATACAGAATGCTTATCTCATGGACTCAGATGGATTTTGGCATCTAAAAGACAAAATAAAAAAACATGGATATCTTTATGTTATTATAAGGAGTTCCTGTATGTAAAGTTAGCATTTTGTTTTGGAATACTTTATGTCCTTTAGTCATTAAATAGATATGGTGCTGGGGTCCCAGTGGGAAATGGCTATGGTACCAGAAGTAACTTTTTAAAGAAAAAGTCTTCCCCTAGACAGTACAAGACTAGTAAAGAGGTATTAGGGAAATATTATTAAATGAGTAAACCAAGGGCAGCAAATGCCCTTGCGTTTTTTTTGTATTTATCTTCAAAGACTTCACGGACTTTGGCAAGCTGAAAATGACCCCTAAGTTTGTGGAAACCTGCATTTAGATATTTTCTACATAAAAGGTAGTTCTCAAATGTAAAAACAATATTTACAAAGGTGTCATGTGATATTTTCTTTGAAAACTGCAAGAAGGCATTTTAAGTAATAGCCCATATATTTCTTTTGAAATGTTGCAGCTGAAACACAAAGGAAAAAACTATCAATATATACGACTTGACTTGCATGTATCTTAATGGTGTTATGCAGTGTGAAAAAGGCAATTGCAAAAGGTATATACCTAATGATCCCATTTATCTAAGCATTCTCAAAATGACAAGATTACAGAGATGGAAAACAGTTCAGTCAGGGGTTAGGGGAGGGTGTGATTGCCTAGGGGCAGCCCAAGGGAGTTTCTTTGTGGTGATGGAACAGTTCTTTATCTTGATTGTGGTGGTGATGTGAACCTAGACATGTAATAAAATGTCATAGAATTATATAGGAAAACATGCAAGAGAACAATGAGTTTATTCAAAAACAGGTGAAATCCAAGGAAGGCTTGAACTCTAGTTCATTCTTACTGTGTCAATGTCAATTTCCGGATACTGATAACGTGCTATAGTTATGGTTGGGGGAGACTGGGTGATGGGTACACAGGATCTCTCTGTACTGTTAATGCAACTTTTTTGTGATCCTATAATTATTTCAAATTATAAAGTTAGAAACAAATGGCTCTGCTGAAGAAAGGATTCTAGCGACCAATCAAACATACTTAATGAAGCAATTTAGTCAAAGACTGGTATCCTTTCAGGAGGCAGGGCTTTTAGATATAAATGCTGGAGCTCTTGATTTAGTATATGCTTAGTAGTATCCAGGTCTGCAAGTCTTAAGGTGTGTAATTTAAAGCAATTCCTGTTTCCATAACTTCTATTAAAGTTGTAGAATCAGGAAATTTTAGAGTGAGCAGGAATCCTACAGAGAATGTAGGCCAAATTTTCAGGTTACACCTCTGGGTTTTGGTATCCCCAATTGTAATATAAGGGTTATGTCCTAGACTGCCATGTCCTGAAAATTTACAATATAAACTACAGAAACTTTAATGGTAATCTTATAAATTTTGGCTCGATATTTACTGCATGAGACAAATATCTCGATTTATGTTTATTGCAAATGTGAATGCAGAAAAGACTTAATTATTTAACATCATCTCACACATTATAAACACCTTGAGAGTAAATTACCTGGGTTAATTTTTACCACTTAGCTAAGGTTTAAAATCTTGCAGGACAGAGGGTCAAGGCAGTTTTCCTGAGATGACATATTGTTACATATTCCCTGCACAAAATATGTAACTTTTGTCCATTTGAGTATGTGTGTGGAAAGGGGAGGCTTACGTACAGGTGTTTCCCGGTATGAGTCCACTGACTGCCCACCAGACCTACTCAATCAATCCTGGAAAGGTTCTGGCCAAACAAACATGAAAACTCAGAAAGCTTTAAAGAAGTGGTCATTATTACTTGAGAATAAATGGAGATAATGTTCTCTCAATGACCAATATAGCTTAAGCTTAATCACTCATCTCAACTACTCTTTTTCATAGAATGCTAAAAACCGATTACCTTTGGGGAAACTGAGGCCATCATAAAAACAGGCTCAGAATCCACCAGGGCTGTGCCTGGCCTGATGATATAGCACACATTTACAAAAGGATCTTAACAGCAGTAACATTTTGTCTCATGGTATTGACTTCCCTTAAGTCTGTAACAATTTAAGTCATAGTGTTATAAAAACAAAACAAAAACAAAATTAGCAACTCACAGCATCAGTGTAATCATTTTATTAACAAAAGGAACCCATGGGGTTCAGACAAGAGTACAAAATACAATCTTTTTTTTTTTCCCCCTGTGGGTTAAATTGTTACATTTTTATAATAAAAATAAAAAGCTTTCATAGTTAACTTATCAAAAACATAACCCCTGCCTACTGAGTTTCTTATTGTGCAAAACAAAAACATGAAAGTAAAGTTCTGCCCATGGAAGAATTTTGTGTGCCAAAAGATGCACTTTCTCAATTTCAAAATTTTTGCATCAAAAAGAAAATTCTAAGGCCACAGTTTCTTTGCAAACTAAGCAAGAGGAGAATAAACAAGCAAATAGCAGCTAAATTTTTACCTTCATTCCCAAGTATTCTCTGTTCCAATGTAGAATCTTCTACCTTCATCAAATAATTTGATTATAGAAAGGTATGCAGTTTCAACCTACTGCTTAAGGTCAGACATACCAATATCAATTCAATAAGGCAAATCATACCTTTTAGCTATTCTCTTAAGTGCTAAAAAATCAGCTTTGTTTTAATTTGGTGGGTGCACTTCGTGATTTCTTTAAAAAAGGTGACAAAACGTTCCTAGTGAAGGATTCCAGTAAGCAGTTGCTTTTCTACTTGCAGCCAGATAGGTAAACTTTCTCTTCCTCCATACCATTTTGTTTTGTTTCTTTTACTTTGTTTTGGTATCATGGAGATGGAAAATGTCTTGACAAAACATGTAAACTACAACTCAGAGGTCAAGAAATAGCTGAAGGTGATCTATTTTTAAAGTAAAAATAAAACTGTTTAGACAGCACATAGCTAACAAACCCACAAAAACAAAGCAAAATAAAAGATCACCAAAAAGCCAAAGCAGGGAAAAAAGATTTGTGACGATTTCAGTACCACAATTATTGGTAAAACAGTTTGTACTGTGATTTTCATTCAGTGGCTTAAAAGATCAAAGAACGGCTTAAGATGCTTATGTGATTACAGAGAAGAGAGGTATGCCCAAGGGTGAAAAGCGTACATCTACCTAATGTTTGTATAAAAATCCCTAATCAAATGTCCAACTAATTTTTACATACAAAATTTAACCTTAGAACTTTTCTATTTCTAACGAAATATACTGACTGAAAGAAAAGCTAATTGTTCAGTTGAATGAAGTACAGTATTCTGCATGGGAAGCACCAGGGTTTCCAGATCTAACCCTCAGGACACGGAGAAACCAAAGTACTGGGCTGGTCCAAAATCTCTATCATGGGAGCCCCTACCTCCCTTCTACTTAGTGTACAGAAATGCTCTCAGCTCACAAAACCAACAGATTAAAGTAAAAACAAGTGAACATGTGACTGTGACTAGGAGGGGACAGGGGGACAGTAAAAACACTGCTCAGTCTTTTAGCAGCAACACAATCTTGTTGGTCTGAATATCCTGAGGTTAAAGGATAATAAAATATTGCACCAAAACAATAAAAAAAAATCACAGTTTAAACAGAATTACTAAAGAACTGGAATAACAATGAACAACACAGTGACTGCCATCAGTAGACTTAAGTCTCTTGACAGAAATTAAGTTTATATGACTTTTCAAAAAAATGGAAAATGGTAATTCTGCCTTGATTTTGCATTTATTTTGAAATACCCTTTGGTATACACATATTAACTTTCAACTGATGTTAACCTTATAGATTTTGCCCTTGGTCCAGTTTCAGGTTTAGGGATAGGAGAGACGAGATTGCTACTGCAAATGAGCAGAAACTCCAAAGAAGACTTCACCGGCCTGGAGTTTTAAAACATATCTGATTCTGATAACCCCACTAGAGGTAGGTAAAAAAGGCCTTTTCTCCCCTTGTGCAGTTATCAAGGCATCCTAAGGATGCAAGCCTTTTTTTTTTTTTCTTTTTTTAACCCTGTCTTTTTCTAATATGCTCCTAGGTAAATAAGACATGAGGAAAATCAAACATGTACCCTGCTAAAGTACTTAAAGGGGATAAAAAGTGCAACTTTCAACAAAATGTGTTTTCATATTGAAGTACACCTTTCCCCTTTCAACTGACAAGCCTTTCAAGGAAGGAACTCTTTCTTGGTTTCATAATACTGTATAGCCAACTTACAAACTACCTCTTAAACTACCATTAAAAGAGTGAAAACTGTATTACTTCATTAGAACCTCATAAGACCATGACCTCAGAAAAGGATTCTTTTAAGGACTTCAGTCCTCTGGAATATGGTTAGAAATCATGAAGACCCTGACACCAGAGGGTCTCGCTTCATGTTTAATTTAGAGTGGGCCCCTTTCCTGTTCATGCACACCCTTGTGCTGCTACGTTCTCCAAAATCAAGTCTCCTTCCAATGCGTCCATACCGTCTTAAAGCTGAGGATACATCTGTTCTACTTTGAGAAACCTTTGTAAAGATATGCTCGCATAGTGTTTTCACTGTTTACAGGCACCTTTCTCTTGGGTCAGCATAGGCACTCTTCACTTACTCTATCACCATCAGGACTTCCATTACATTCTGTGACTTTTCACATCTTCGTCCCATAGTTCTACGGGGATACAAGACCACATCACAAACTTGTGCAACAATCCTGTTGGCCCACTGGAAAGTTCACGCATTCTTTAATTTCTATCACCTTCAGTCTTGATGTTCATTTATGTTCTTAAGCTAATCTTCCCTCCCTCTTCCCCAAAAAGGCAGGGGGAAAGAACCAACATTCTAATTTGGCGATGAACACAGTGATTTCTGAAATATGTTCAGAGAATGAAGGAAACAGGCTGGGTCTCTTCTACGTCACTAGGATGTGGATCAACCTGTAAAAACGAGCAGACCAAGATCACTACTGCAACATTCTTAAACGTGATTCTAGTATCTATTTCTAATTATATGGTCATAAGCCAAACTGCTTAAAGCCTATTAAAGAAGTCCCAGTAGGCCACTTAAGTTCTCTGTATTCCATGGCCTTAAAGGCAATCCACGGTACTCTACATGTATGCTAGAGAACACCAAGAAAACACCGCAAAATGTGGTAAGTGGATCAGTGATAATCTATCGCCATCGTAAAAATTTTTTTGTATGTATCCCCTACTAATCGGGAGTCAAAAACAGACACAGAGGATTATTTACAAACAGCACAACACAAGTCTAATTTTCTTTTGCTTTGTTTACCTCTGAATAAAGAGGTGGAGGCTGAAATCTGAACTCCTGAATGCAGGCAAACATAGGACAGCACGACTCCCCCTCACAGTTAGGGGGTTGAGGGTAAGGAGGAACGTGTCTAGAGTATTCTTCCTCCGACACCACGTCTGCGTAATTTGGTGGTGCTGAAACAAAAAAGGAGTTGGATCTAAGAAATCCAGGTAAAAACTAATTACATTAATCTCTTCTGAACTCTTACAGGAACAAGGAATTTAGCTTAATTTGAAGATAAAACACTGGTATTTTCTCCTCTAATCAGGAAGTTTTTGTGCCCATTACAACAAAAAAATATTCAGTAGATTCTGCTTTTATTAAAGTACTATTAACATTGATTTATATTCTCTCTGAGATGTGTTTTAGTCTAGGTTAAATAAAGAATCATTGAAATGTGGCTACAGAAAACACCAACATAACACAGTATAATAGTATTCTGATTATTTTCCATTCTTCTACTATTATAAATAGTAATCAGGAGATGTAGATTGTATTTCTGGATCTGCCATTAGGAGCTTTCTGTCTTGGATAAGCTAAACTCTCAGTCCCTTCTGGGAATAATGTTTTATGATTTTTAGTAATAAAAAGAGTAAGGATAGTTGTAGTGGCAGCAGTAATTATCATTTGAGCATTTCTTATCTCGTAAGTCCTGTTCTTAAGTACTCTATGTGTAAAACTGCATTCTGAAAGAACCTCGGAACATTTTACCTTCAGGCTGTTCTGGCAGAGTCAGAGTCAACCAGCTCATATCCATAAAAAACTGGCTGGCAATGCTGGAGTTTCTGCTGCCAAAACCATTGTATGGAACCGTGCCAATCACTAAGGGCAGCTCAAGCATCAATTTTTTAGCACCAGGAATGTGAATATACACCTAATATGCCAAAAAACAAAACAACAACAAAGAGAGAGAGAGAGAGAGAGAAAGGCACAAATGTAAGTTAAACCTCATAGTAAAAAACCCGATTATTTTTTCATAGAAAAAATGCTTTTGTTGTCTGCTACCACCCCCAACACAACTGTAAATTGTCCTGACGAATAAAATGAAGAACAAACCAAATGAAGACCCCACGAAATACAGTGAACGCTCTGTGATGGGGAAGTGTGGCCTTAATACACTTCATTGTAAGTGAGCACAGCTTACACAGAACCATAGAAAGTTAAGTACATGTCTTCAATATAGCAGCCCTACTGCACCTTCATTCTTCCATGTTATTTAATTAAATACCTCAGAGGGATAGTTTTTGATTAAAAAACAAAGGCCAATCTTCATATATTCCACAATTTGTTGTAATGCTGACATAAAATGACATTTTCCTGGGTATTAAAGGTACATCTTCTCAGTAACATGGCACCAGGTATGGCTCCATGCTACGTCTTTAATTTCACCAAGCGCCGTGCTCACAGCTAAGGAGTAGTCCACTCGGATGATGCAGCAGTCCAGGATGGACGGCGTCACGGGCGGGATCTTGAGGGTCTTCCCGTTCCAGGTGTCGGTGCTCCCAGAGGCGATGTGGTTCCCGCGCACGTGGGCCACCATGAGCCGCACGGTCTTTGTTTTCCCGCTGGCCAGGTACGTCTGCGTCTGGAAAATGGCAGCTTTGGGAACAATCAGACGAGAGGAACAATTCTCTATTTCTGCATAGATTGGAATAGCTTCTCCTAAAAAGAAAACAAAAACACCTTCAGAGACCCTTGAGGAAATTCTCTCCACAGTGGAACAAAGCCGTTACTGATGAAAGCTGAAACGTGGCAACGCTGCTTTAACAAGTTGAGAAGCCTCATGGAAAACTTACATTGCAAATCTGAGTCAGAGAAGTGAAAATTTATGGTAGGTTGTGGTAGATACTGTTTTCTAACTATTGCATGATTCACTTTTCTAATGTAGCAATATTAGACTACCAATTCTAAAGATCTGTAAATGACCAGTATCTACAAAAATTAAGAGAAGACATACAAATAAATGATTCAGTACTACGTTAAGTACAGAAGATCACTAACAAACTCATTAGTGCCTAACAAATTAAAATCTTCCCAACAGAAGAACAAAGTCTTCCCATTTTAGGAACTGATATATACAAATAAAGCAATGGGTGGAGTAGGCAAGTTTTACACCCACATTATACATCCACCATCATACCATTCCATACCATATTCATTCCCAACAAGCCAGAACCCTGGAGTGGGGGCCAAATCCACTGGACGGAATTGGGCCCTTCACAGATTGTTGTTCTGATATCAATCTGACTGTTAAGAGTGTCAATGTTCTACATTCTAGCCCCTCCCATATATCTGAATTCCCAGCATGGAGTCAGAATGCCTAACAGTATTTTCATATGACAACAGCTCTCTTCTGAGCAACACTGGTCGGAACATTTTTTTGCAACATTAAAATAAAATGCTGGCATTTTCCCACTCTACTGGTTTTAGTCTTTGTTACGAAAGTACCAGGACCGAAGTCAGAAATACCAGGATTATTGGGATCCACTCATCTATTTACAGATATTTAAATATCAATTATTTATACTAGAACCAGACAACTGTATTATTCATGTTTTAAAATAGTATATACTTGGTAAATTACAAAACACACTATTAAAAATCACTTACAATTAGCTAATAAAATGAATGAATCTTGCATTTGGATTTTTAAACAGTTTGCTTACCATTACAGTATCCCTTTCTTTCAATTTTGGCACTCAGCGAGACTGGACCAGAAGTGAAAAACCAACAGCCAACCATTTTCTCTTGAGTTTTCAATACAGGGGTCTTGAAAAGTTCAAATAATAAAAATAATTAAACTGGTCTAGAAAACGCATAGAACTTAAAGCTATGTCATTTTTTATTAAACAGTTGTACAGCAATGTCTTCCAAAAAACAACAAATCAACCTTTCTTATCTTCCTGTGACAAACTAGGTAAAATACTTAAAGACAAAGCATTAAAAATCATTCCCTTTTCAGGAAAACTAAGGTGAATTTTCAGTTTCAAATTAGGATGACATCATTCTATTTTATCCTATATTTTCATTGTGTTTCTTGGAAGTGATATACCATCCTTTAAAAAAGCAATCAAAAACTGTAGTAGCACCTATTAATATGACAGAACTACTTTTTTTTTAAAGACTTTATGTGTAGATCAGGAAAAGGAGAAATGGTATAAAAATCAATAATCAGAATGTTCTTTTTGTCTTGGCATTTAAAATATGGAATAAGCAAACAGCCTTTTTTCCTTACTTCAAAATGTATTAGGCAGAAATTTCAAGTGTCCTTAACTTAGAATGATTTTGGGGTTTTGTGTAACAGCAGTGCAATAACACACCTAGTGTAATGGATCTAAAGGGTTACTGAACTCACCACCCCACTTTCTATTCTACAGTAGTAAGATAAGCGATACAAGACGCTTATATAATACTGTTTATAAAACAGTATTATAAAATACTGTTTAAAATGCTCAGTTTACAAGACACACAAACCAAAAGTTCACTGTAAAACCCAAAGTTGCAATATTTTTTTCAATTATAAAAGGATAGTAAAGGACAAATAGTATCTCTTTTGCCAAAAAATAAAATATCTTTAAATTATTTGCCACAATGGCCCCATAAATAGTTTAGAATTAGTTAACCACCCAATTCTAAGTAGTTTTTAAAAACACAAAGCAGTTATTACCATCATCAATTTTCAAAATAGGTGCTGAGCAGGTGATAAGTCATAGTTATAAGCCGGGTCAGTTGGGTCTGGCTACTGTACGATTTTGGCCACAAGGGACCATGCAACTAGGGCATATCTGTTACATTTTTATAATCTAAAGGTGAACATCAGAGTAAATTCTATTTCATTTTTGTGTGGAAGTAGAGTTAAACAACTTTTAACTCCTGTTTCTTTTCCTGATCTTTAAAAACATTGGCTAGAAAGAGAAACCTCCAATACTAAAAATATATCTTTGTAACATCAGTATCATGATGGAAAGTTTAAATTATGAAGTAAAAAATCATTCATTCATATTTAAATGAAGAACCATTAGGTCCTAGTAGCTATCATGAAAGTACAAGGTATAATTTTATATTATTTTGATAATATGGGTTTAGATAAAAGAATCTAGCTCATTAACTCCCATCTTGCCTATTCTGTTGTTACTTATAGCCTAATCTTTCTTATCAGCCTACAGTATTTCTGGTGATTATTAGAAGTTCAATGCTTTAATGTGGCCAAATCTGTCATAAGGAAATGATAAGTGAAAGGGTCTCCAGAGCAGCTGCATGCACTTACTTAATGTTAGAAAATGACATGCAAAATGCAAGGAGACACAGCATAATGGCCTCAGCTTCAATAACAGGCTGGGCGTGATTAATACTCTTCCATAATTACTGTTCCTCAACCTGCTATTAGCGAAGAGTTTAGAATACCACAGCCCTGTGAATGTGGCTGCTCTGGGAAAAGTAACTACTTTGTGTGTGTGCATTATTATTATTAAGCCTTATTAATGCATTTTAAGCCCATGTAACTTTCTGGCAAAAGAAGCCCTGAACAACAGGGACACAATCAATAGTACTAACACACACAATTTGTAATTTGCCCAACTTAGAATCACATATTTATAGCGAATGCCTATGGGTTATAAGATTATATCGGAAAGTGACAGGACAGGTTGCCACCAGACTTCCTAAATGTAGAGACCATAGTTGAAAGGAAGGAGGATGGAAGGGAAGGAGGAAAAGGGGAAGGAGGAAGAACTTACTAGTAATGCTGGTGTGTTGACATCGATGTGACTGACGACCTGGAGTTCCCGCTTAATGCTCTGATCAGGTGCCTGGGGTCGTTCCAAAACTGCTCTCACACAGTACTGAATACTTCCATATTTCCCGGTGAATGAGGTTACCAAAGGTCTGAAATAAACCAAAGAGATGACTTTTTAACTTTGTTTTTCAGTTTAACAAAACTGGGAAAAGCCCTTAAAGTGTTGTTTTGTTTTGTTTTTTTAAAAAAAAAAAAAAAAAAAAGGTGAGCGAGGTTAGGTCTACTCAGGGGTTATTCAGGATAAACATGCACACCTGAATGTCAGAAGGTACTTGGTGCCCATACAACTGGATAGACAGGGTGCAGGGAAAGGAAATCCCCAGTTATACAGTTTCACTTACTCAGATGGAAGTTGAAAGCTAAATGGAAATTCATGTTTTCCAGGCTGTAGTAAGAGGATGCCTTCACCTAAAAAAGAGAATACATTTTATTTTCACTAAGGTTCATATTACATCAAGAATTTTCACAATGTAAATCATAGTTTTTTAAAAAGGTTTTCCTAGCTATACATAACACTGAATATACGTCAAAAAGTACATTAAACTGAGATTTAGAGAATTAAATTTTGAATCAACTTTTACCAAGTTTACTCAATTTCAAACCACATATATATATACGTATGTATACATGTATGTATCTTCTATCTGCAAATAGACCAATTACACAAGTAATTACCATAAAATGCCAGAGCTCCCATATACATATATATGTGTATACAACCATATACACATACATACCTACATATACATAAACATTTATTTCCCCCACTTGTATACTAGCATGAGTATACTAATGTTAGTATACTATTATACTAACATGAGGTACCAATATTAAACTGGACCTAAAATTAATCTAGAAAAAAACAGATCTATTTATTTTGGGTATACCACAAAAATCAGACTAAATATTCTTTGGGCAGAGATGGAAAAGGAGATGAAAAATTTACTTGGAATATTATGAATACTGAATACTAAATAGCCAAACCAACAGGACAAACTATTAGGCAGGAGTCATTACTGATTAATAGGGGATGTTGTTTAACTTGGGATATGGAGTGGGCCTGGCCAAGCATGGCCACGACTCCCTCCTCCTGCTCTGGGGTCAGCCAGCCCCATTTCATTTCAAGCAGAGGCTTACCCCTGACTGTGAGAAGGCCAGGAGGCAGGGTGTGGATGGACCTAGCAAGGCCAGAGGCACTGCTGGAGCTCTGATGAGTGCAGAAACTGTATCGTTCAGATCCAAAGCCAACTCCAGGGCTATCAGTGTTGGTTGGGTGGCTCCCCAGAGATACTTATAAATGTTCCCTTCATTTTATGTGCATAGATTCAAGTTCAGAACTAAATTCCCTCATCAAGGGTGGGATGATTAAGATGAAGAAAGTGCAGCACAGACTGAGAACTTTCTCAGATCTGCCTGGTCAGTAGATACGAAATGGAGATTTCTACTGTAACCATTCATTAAAAAAAATTTAAAGGCCAGAAATCACGAGTGAAATGGGATAATTTTTCATTTAAATACTAGAGTTTTAAGACCGTCATCAACTCAGTTAACATTTCAACCTTATACTTTTAGAAAACAGGAATGCATTACTGGCCCATTAAGTCTCCTGAATCTATCTCCAATTTTCAATGTGTAATATATTAGAAAAAAAAAAACCTTACAAGTATTTGCCACTTAAGATCATTCAAATAGAAATATTCAACAGGTGGGTGACTTGGAAACTAAGTGAATAAGTCATAGGGACATGAGACCATGTTAAATGACAGTGACAGACTGAGTCCCAGAGCTCAGGTGTGTCCAGAGCCGCCCTATAAGCCCCAGCAGTGCTACAGCACTGGAATCAGGGAAGCCTCTCCATTTTATAGCTATCAGGTACTAGGCTCAAGGAATCCCAACACTCCTTAGAGCTGGGCTAAAGTTCTAATTTGTAATCGTTAGATTACTGAATATGACAAAGTACTTAAAATGTTTAAAAATGTGGATTTCATTTATGTTCAAAATTTACAGTGCTTAAATGTCAGGGACAAAGCTGATACAAAATGGATACAAAGCTAAATAACTTCAATCCCCAAATAGACCTTGGGAGGAAAGGAGGCTACAGACACTTGTACACAAGTAATGACCCTAGCATGCTGGAGTCCACGGCAGTGGCGGGGGCATCTTGAGGACCACTTCTGCTGTTGAAGTAAGGGTTGGCATGGAGACAAGTGAGAAGGGGTTTAGATGAAGGGAAGGGAATGAGGCAGAGCATGACAGGCAAGTGTGAAGAACAGAGTTGCACAGGACATTGGAAGAGGTTGAGAGAGAGATGAAGTTCCCTCTTCAGAGAAAAAACAAATCAACATAGGAACTAGAACATTTAAAATGAGGCTTTCAACTACCTCAAAACATAAATAGGAAAAAATTTTGAGAAAGTTGATGAACCTGGGTTATAGTATTTGGAATCAAATCTTTGCTTGCTTGCTTTCTCATTTATTTATTAATTTTTAATTAAGAAGGTCCACAAGCTGAATCATGTGCCCATTTCTGCTTCTGCTCTTATAGTTTATTACCCTTGTCTTATGCAATAACTACAATGTCACAAGATGTTTCATTCGCTAATGGTCCTTCAGCCCAAACTCATAATTCAGAGCACTGGTGAGCGTGGGAGCTAGAACACCATCACAGAGGCAGACTGGGGCTCAGGAAGGATGAGGAACGTGCACAAGGTCATACTCTTGGTGTGCGACCAAGATGTGAAACCAACTCTCTGATGTGTCTTGTCTTTCTACCATAGTTATTGAATAAAAATATGAAGAAAATCAATCACCATGATAGCAAGTAGTTAGATTAACAATGCCAAAAAATTATCCAGTAGATTTTTTGAAAATAGATCCCACAGCCATACTTCCCGAATATCTGGATTTCTAAAAATCTCTTCAGGTGGCTGAAATTCAGCTAGGTTTTGGAATTAAACGAACCTAAGAGTCTACAACTATGTAAAGTTGCTAGCCTCTTCCAAGCTACAGATATGAGGAGTGATTTTTTTTCTCAATGAAATCAACTAAAACAGACCATGATTTTACTTTTTGTCAAGGTTTGTTATGGTACATTCTAAAACAAGCTACAGGTTGTCTAGGGTTAGCCATTCTATTCCATTAGAATGACAAAACAAAACCTGACTTGTGAATCAAACACTATTTGATAGCCCAGATTTTACCAAAGCGTTTTTTTTACTTCGAATCCCAGGTCCAACTGCTATTAATCTTATCTATTTACTGAGTAGTTATGGGAACAGAGATACAGAGTCCAAAGTCCTGGACAAAAAACCAATTGACTTCCCTCTTCCATTGCCCTTGACTCCAGTCAGCCATCTTGAAAATCTGTGTTGTCTGTTACCTTGGGGTAGGCATGTATAGGTTGATTCTGGAAACCATATTGATGAAAGGGCATAAGGCAGGTAAGAACTGTCACCTAACATACTACACTTCCTAATCCAAAAGAGGGCTTTGGTTCATACATGTTTTCCTCACCACAGTTTCTGGGATTACTCGATTCTCACGTACCTTGAGGATTTAACTGTGAACAGTCTACTTCTCCACAGCAGGACAAGGAAAAACTGCACTTACTACTGATTTTTGTATAATACATAGCAAGGGTTAAACACTGATACGCTGTATTTTATTCTTCAAGGGCCGAGAGTCTATACCCTTATTTATTTTACAGATAAATGCTGAAGCTCATGAGGCAAAAAGTAAAATAGTTTAAAGTAGTTCCTACCAACTGAAAGAAGACTAAGACTCACCGTTCCTAGTATTTTTTTGCACCTAATATTGATAGAATACCCATGTAGTGAGTTTCTACATGGGCACTTTAAAGAGTGTAAAAGCCTACACTATTAACTGGACTTCACAAGAAGGGTCATCGTTCTTCCAGAAACTCTTACAGTGCCCAGATCCCATTGTCACTAAAAGTCTATGGGGGTGGGCTAGAGGAGGGAGGAAGAGAATGCAAAGGAAACAAAAAGAAGTGAAAAATAAATACAAAGAAAGTTAGACAGACGTAGAACTCTTAAGTTACCCCACTCCCCAAAGGAGGGAAACCAAGTATGATGATCAAGTCAAAAAGCACTTCCTTTGAACACGTAACGCTCAGGAGCTACTTCCCTCCTCCTAAGACTGAGGTTTTGCTAACTCATCATGCACCAAGAACTAGCATCTAGAGACGGGGCGGGGGAGAAGGGGCCCCCATAAACACTGGGTACCCCAGAATGGAACCTCGTAAACTCTGGTTCCGCCCTCCATTCCTTAGACCACAAGAGAGGGAACCTAAATCCCCAGATCCTTGATTCCTGACTGCTCATCACAGGTTCCCATGGCAACGGCTCACTCCCAGAGCTGTCCTAGATGGTCCTGGGACCCTGGCGCCAGTCAGACCCCAGCGAGCCAGGGGCGGGGCGCCAGCAGAGGTGAGCACCATCTCCCCGGTGCTGTGAGGTGGGGGGCGCAGGCATTGTTACCCGCCCGTCAAGGCGACCAAACTGAGGCCGGCTACCCCGTGGGCGGACCCCCCGCCCACCCAGCCGGTGGGCATCCGCCGGCGCGCCCCCTCCCAGTCCCGCCAGTCCCTCTCCAGGGCCGTGGCCCGCGCTCACCGGCCGGGGGCTCGCGCAGGCTCAGGCGCACGTTCAAGTACTCCACCTCCGAGGCGGCTGCCGGGGCAGCGGCGCCGGCGCTCAGGCCCCAGGCTGCGGTGGCGCGACCCTGGGCCTCCAGGCGCAGCGCGCGGAGGGTCACCGGCTCGGCAGCCTCCAGCAGCACGTGCCCTGCCACCGTCTCGCCGCTCGAGTAGCAGCCCTTGCGCTCGTCCTCGAACACCAGACCTAGACTCTTCACGCGGCCCTCGGAGCCCACCACCGCCGCGGACCCCGCCTCACCGCCCATCCTACCGGCCGGCGCGGCCGCACCAAGGACGTCGGCAGCGGCCTGGAGCCGGGGTCGCGAGCAGAGCGGCGCCGCTGTCACGGGCGCCAGCTCACGCCGAGGGCCCGCGCGGCCGCTTTGCGGTGCCCGGTGGAGCCCCGGTGCGCCGGGGAGCCTGTCGCTTTAACAAACCCAACTGGGAATGGAAAAGGGCCGGGACAACCCACCCCCGGCGCGCGCCCATAGGCTGGCTGTGAGCCGCGCGGCGTGCTGATTGGTTGTAAATGGATACTGAGTCATTTCATTGGCGCCGCCGCGCACGGGCTGGCTCAGGAAGGCAGTGCGTGATCAAGGAGTGGTGACCAATCAGGGTACGCGGGTGTGCACGTGCACAGGCCGTTTATTGGCTGAGGCAAGGCACAGTCCTAGGGCACTGACCAATAGTGAGGCGGTGCGCCCATGTGGACAGATAGTGGGGAACAATATTAGTTAAGGAGGGGGCGGAACCGGGAATCTTAGGCTCGCGGCATGTCAGCCGTTCCTATGGTTACAAACGGAGGCGGGGTTTCTAGCAGCTTGGGAACTGTTTGCGGGAGTCAGGGGGCTTCACGCTAGGATGTGAGGTTGTGGTTGTAGCTGTAACTGGCTTGTGTTTATGATTACATCTGCAATACTTGAGAGGAAGTAGATGCCCTGGAAAAAGGAACTTAGCAGTATTTCCTTGTGAGATTTGGGGGCCGACCGCCTCGGAACTTCAATGGACAACTTGGCATCTACTAACATCCAGGTTCCTGAGCCCCGCTTCTCTCGGGTTTCAGAGTTCGCAGCCTAAGAAAGAGCTGCAGACGGGAAGAATGAAGGCTGTGGTTCTCAACCTGGAACGACCCTAAGGAGTTCTGCTGCCCGGCTTGTCTTGCAGCCTCTTTAAACTGAGAATGGCTGGAACGGTCATTCTTCCTGCTCTGAATAAGGTCATCAGTCTCGTTGTTTCTAAACAACATCTGCCACCCAAGTTTCTTCCCCACCCAAAAGGATTTCCTGACCTCGGTGTCATAGTTCACGAAAATTTCCAGTTGCCTTGATGACTTGTTCTCCATGCCCACAGCTCCTGTCGCCTGTCCTCGGTTTCATTTTCTTCTTTAATCCTTCACTCCTTCTCTATTCTAATTTTTTCTTTTTATCATCTAACATCGCTGCCACTATCTAGCCATCGTATTCTAACCCTTATAAATTCTTCCCTTATAAAAATACCAAGGTTGTGAGCTATCACGGGTTGATCAATCTCATATCGAGATTTAAAAATCTTTCATGAGGTAGTTGTTTCTTTTATTTTTTAAAATAATTCCAAACTAAAGGTTGCTTTTCTGCTCTGAGTTTAGAGTATTAATGTGGAACTTTAATAAGGCTTTACAAGTCCAACTTTTTCTTACCACTTCCTAAAGAAAGTGGAAAAGGCCAGAAATCTCACTCTGCATAAATTTCCGAAATAGCTGCTATTCTCTGTTTTTCACTTTATCTAGACTAGCCCCCAACATGCTCTTACTCTGCCACTGTTCTTTACGTCACAACCTGACCCTGTATACTTATTTGCATATAGTCCTCACCCCCACTTGGAACACAGAACTTTTTCTCATTATTGTTGTCACTCTAGTACTGAACTCAGAGTTTAGCACACAATTAGCTGAAGTACTTGGTAAGAGTTTGTTGGCTGATTGGATCTATGAGTCCCAACCTATGCAGTATTATTGGTTCTGAAATGAATCCTCTAGAGTCAGATGTTCTTCTCCATCCAAATGAAGTGGCTGGGAAAGGGGGAAGGACAATGGCCCTAACAGTGCCCAGAAGGCAGAATTGCCCAGATGGCATTCTGTGCTGAGAACGACCAGACTATCTGCTCATTTATCAGTTAATGTTATTCTGACCATAGGTAGCAGAATGCATGACCAACAGGGGCTTAAACGATAAGAATATTTCTTATTTACTTAATAAGAAGCCCAGTAGTAGGCACTCTTAGGGATGATTCCCAGACTCCCTTTATCTTTCTCTTCTGCCACACTCAGCACTTTTCCTGGTGCCATTGGTTACCACAGCTCTAAGTATCTCATTCTCATGTAAAAGAATTCAAAAATTAAAGCAAGGGAAAAAACCCACCAAAAAAGGGGGAATTTTTTCTTCTCCTTCTCTCTCCTCTCAGAAGGAAAATATATTTCCTAGATGCCCCCTACAAACTTCTTATGTGATGTGGCCAAAACTGTCACACGTGCACCAGTAGGTCATTAACTGGCAAAAAGAAGTAAGATTTTTACAATTCATTCAGACAAGTGATTTTTTTTTCCTCTGGAGGCTGAACAAAATCAGAGCTCTGTTAACAAGGAAGAGGGCAAATGGCTGTTGAGTGGTTAACCTGGGGCCATTGGACTGGCTTACGTGGGCAAGGACATGTTTGCTATAGAGCAGAGCTGCCTCAGCCAAACCTTAAAAAAGGAGGATACTTAAACAAACAAAAGCTATTGTACAACTAGGCAGAATGTAGTTTATATGGTGACCCACCTGGTTCACAGATAAAATTCCATTTTTATTGTGCATATATTATTGTGATTATTTAAGTTCCGCTAACATTAATATAGCAGCATATAGCATTTTAAAAAGTCCAATCTGACAGTCTCTGTCTTGTAACTTTGTGTGTTTAGACCATTTACATATAATGCAATCATTGATATGGTTGGTTTTAGGTATGTTATTTTATTATTTGCTTGGTTTGTGGATGTGGTTTTTGTTTCTCTGTTCCACCTTTCCTGCCTTCTTTTCGATTGTTTGCATATCTTTTAGTAATCTGTTTAAATGTATCCTCTGATATTTATTTATTTATTTATTTTTGGCTGTGTTGGGTCTTTGTTGCTGCGCATGTGCTTTCTTTAGTTGCAGCGAGCGGGGGCTACTCTTCGTTGCAGTGTGCGGGCTTCTCATTGCTGTGCCTTCTCTTGCTGCAGCGCATGGGCTCTAGGCTCACGGCCTTCAGTAATTGTGGCTCATGGGCTCTAGAGCGCAGGCTCAATAGTTGTGCATGGGCTTAGTTGCTCCGCGGCATGTGGGATCTTCCCAGACCAGGGCTTGAACCCGTGTCCCCTGCATTGACAGGCAGATTCTTAACTGCTTCACCACCAGGGAAGCCCAATTATATGTATTTTAAAGAATATAAGAGAAAATAGTCTATTATAATTATCCAGATATTTATCATTTCTGTTGCTCTTTCTTTATTCTGAAGTTCCAAGTTCCCTCAGGGAATATTTCAGGTTGAAGGATGCCCTTTAGTATTTTAGAGAAGGCCTGCTGCAGTGAATTCCCTTAGTTTTTCTTTGAGAAAGTTTTATTTTGACATCATTATTGACAGATATATATGCTGAATATGGACCTCTGGGCTGGCAGTTCTTTTCTTTCCTTTTTTTTTTTCCTTTTTTACATTGTCATATACTTTATTTTTACTAAAATAGTAAAAGCATTTTTAAAATTCAAATATAGCTGGTTTACAATGTTGTATTAGTTTCAGGTGTACAGCATCGTGTTCTTTGTTTTAGTACTTTATGGATGTTATTCCATTGCCTTCTGATAACCTTGGTTTCTAATGAAAAACCAAACAGTCCTTCAAATTGTTGTTTCCATATACATAAACATAAAGGGAATCGTCTTCTGTCTGCTTTCCAGATTTTTTCTTTATCTTTAGTTGTCAGCAGTTTGACTATAATGTGGATGGGTTTGGTTTCCTTTCAGTTTATTTTATTTGGGGTTCTTACAGCTGTATATGTCTTTCACCAAATTTACGTTTTCTTTGATAATGTCTTCACTTTTTTTCTGCACCTATCTCTTTTCTTGCCTCCTTTCGGGACTTAAATATCATGAATATTAGATATTTTTGATATTGTCCCACAGGACCTTGAGACTGATTTTTTTCAATCTTTTTTCTTTCTGTTGTAGAAATAGGATAAATTCTATTGATCTGTTTGCAAGTTCACTGACCTTTTCTTCTGTCACCTTCATTGTGTTATTGAGATCATCCAGTGACTTTTTATTTAATATATTGTGTTTTTTAGTTCTAAAATACTCACTTTAAAAAATAGTGTTTTTTTTTAAATAGTTTTTATTCCTCTGCTAAGAACATCTTTTTGTACATTTCAAGAACATCTACCTTTATCTCATTGAGCATGACGATAATAGTTGTTTAAAGATCTTTGAAAAAATTTCTATATCAGGGTAATCTTGAGCTTGAAATCTGATTGTCTTCTCCCTTGAGAAGTGGTTACATTTTCCTTTTTTTTTTTTGTATGTTGAATAATTTTAGATTATACCGTAGACTTTTTGAATATTATAAGACTCTGAGTCCTGTTAAAATTCTCTGCAGAATGCCAGATATTTTATTTTGACACGCAGTGAACCTGGGAATGTTCAGACTGTTCTGAACCCTCCTTCTGTGGGCAGAGGTTCCAATGGCAGTTCAGTTCTTACAGGCTTTGCTCTCCTGCTATGGGTCTTTACCCCAGGTGAGCAGCTCAGAGTGAGCCTGCGACTATATCAGTTCATACACAGAATTAGGGGGTGCCTTTCCCTATTTCTTTCCTCTTCATTATTTCCCTCATTCCCTGTGGCTCCCAGGGGCCCCCTCCTCCAACTCACTGGGTAGAAATTTGTTGTTCTTCTAGGGATTATAGCTACACGTGCTGCTGCTACTGGGGTTACTCTCAAGGCAAAACAGGGAAAGGAGAGAAGAAAATGGGGATCTTCACCCTCTGGGCCACAGGGTCATCTTTTCCCATTTCCTCCAGCCAGATAGACAAGTGTTCTCCTTGGTTTTAGGTTCCTGTGCCACCATGGGCTCCTCTGTGCAGCTCCAGGACCAGAGCCACCCTTAGGGCAGGGCCAGGAGGAAAAAAGAGAAAGAAAATCCCAAATCGATGTGAATCCATACTGATACAGTAAATGATTACATAAATTAAAAAATAGAGGAGAAGAGCCAACTCTTCCTTACAGAAGAATTCCCAATTATTGATGTAGATTCTCTTCTCTCTCCCGTTGAGTGTGCACTAGACTTAGTCACTTGTTTGCAACCCAGCAAACATATTTTAGCCAGGTTCACATCACCAGTCATTAGTTATGTTGACAGCAGTTACCCCTGATAGGATAGCGTGAAAAGGATACTTCACCTCTTTGATATTCTTCCCTAAAACCCATAACTCCAGTCTAAGCATGAGCAAAGCATCCAGCAAGCTCAACTTGAAGGACATTCTACAAAACACCTGATGAGTGCACCTCAAAACTCTCAAGGCCATGAAAGCAAGGAAAGACAGAGAAACTCACAGACCAGAGAAGATCAAGGAGACATGATGACTGGATGTAATATGGTGTCCTGGATTGGATCCTAGGACAGTAAAAGGATGTTAGTGGAAAAACTAGTGAATCTAAATAAAGTCTGGAGTTTAGCAATATATTGGTTTCTTAGTTTTCAAAAATGGAACATATTAATATGAGATGTTAACAGTTGGGAAAACGGGGTAAGGGGGGCTCAGGAACTCGATTCTATCTTTGCAGGTTTTCTATAAACCTAAAGTTATTCCACAGTAAAAGTTTACTCGAAACAGCAACAAAAACAACAGGGATTTTCCCCATACTTTCCTGCTTGTAGGAACACCTTTTCTTGGTTCTCTGACTAAAAGTTAAGTGTTCTTTCTGATTTTTTGCTGCCTGTGTCTCCTTTTGTAGTTCCACCCTGGGGCCACCCTTGGTTTCAGGTCAGGAGATAAAAGAAAACCCTCCGCAAAACTCACTCTTACTTGGTTTGCTCTTTTTCTTTTTTAAAATATTTATTTATTTATTTGGCTGCTCTGGGTCTTAGTTGCTGCATGCTGGATCTTCATTGCCGTGTGAGGGATTTTTAGTTGTGGCATGTGGGTTCTTTAGTTGCAGCATGCGGGATCTAGTTCCCTGACCAGGGATCAAACCCGGACCCCCTGCACTGGGATCTCGGAGTCTTAACCACTGGACCACCAGCAAAGTCCTAATATGGTTTGCTTTTTAAGTTTTGATTCCCCTCCCTAAGCTACTTGCTGTTATTGGTGCTCAGATAATTGCTGTTATTATTATTGTTGTTGTTATTATTATTTTAATCATCATCGGAGTTTTAATTGTAGTCACTGGGAGAAAGGTTATAGTATGCTGACTCCATGTTGCCCAGAATTTATCTTTGCTGATCCTTCAGGTCTTATAAAGGTAGTTAAAACACTGCATAAGTACCAACTCTCATTCATTCTTGTATAGTGCACACATTCATCTTGTTTTTGCCTAGACATTTTTATCTTTTAAATTCAGTTTATGCTCACTCGTACCTGGATCTTAATTTGGGGGTTGCACTGGTACGGTTGCTGACGTTTGAAATGTGCTTGCTTTCTGAATTCCTGTTTGACAGTTGGAAATAAAGTGTACAAAGCAAAGATCTCTAGGAAGTGAGAGAAAGACCTAACCTTTATTGCACACCCACTGAATGCCAGTCTAGATGCTCAGTGTATGCAGTCCCGTTTAGCCTCACAATAACCTGGTGAAGGGGCATCCTGGGATAAGGTCCAAGTTTACGGATCAGGAGCCTGAGGTTCAGAAGGGTGGAGTAGCTTGCTTTATTCCACAGCCAGCAAGTGACAGGGCCAAGGTCAGACCCAAGGCCTTCCATCTTCATTAAACTGCCTTCAGTGTAAATTAAGGAGAAAAGAGAAAGGAAGGAATGGAAGAAGGATGGAAGAGAAAGGAGGAAGGAAAGAATTTTGATAAGTAATGAGATCAGATGTTGACCACTACTGGTGTGGGTTCCCTACCATCACGGTATATGCACAGTTTACATTGCCGTGCTCCTCTCTGAGTTAGTGATGCTCTTTAGGACACAGTTAGCACCGTTCTAGAGCACCCTTTCCGTCCACAGGCCTAAATGTGACCCTCTGCTTTCTTCCAAAAATGATTTGTGTCAGCTGCAGAGGAAATAACTGAAATGAGCTTTTTTTACTTGAAGGAAAGTTGGAAGGGAGAAAGGATATGAGGGAAAAAGGCAACTAAGAACAGGGAAACAAAAGAAAACGAAACACAACTCAATAAACAAATACTGCCGACAAGTTTTATTTGATTCTCCATTTTGATGGAGAGACAGGAGTCAACATAAGGGCACAAGGACTCTTGTGCTAAAGGTATCTTATTCTGAACAGCAGAAAGGTCCTGCCTTCTTGCATGGTTTACGCACACATAATGTAGTTGTATTGTGATGACAACAGAAGAGGCAGAGCAAGGAAAGTGTTTCCCGCTGATGAACTAATAGCAGATTACAATTCCGTTACTAAAACTGAACAGGTAGACGTGAAATCAAGACATGTGAGATAAGTCACCATTAAGGGTCTTAGATAAATATAATTAGGTCTGTATTGAATGCAGACTCGATGGGAAAAGCTTATCTGTGACCAAACATCATTCGTTCTACTTGATTGCCCACTACTCTCCCTTTCCCTCACAGGGTCTGCTCCGATGGAGATGGCCACGTGATAACTGACTCTATTATTGATTTCACAAAACACCTCCTTGCAAATATTTGATGGCTCAGGAAGAATTCTAATTAAATTAAATAATAAAATTATCATAAAAGCACTGTAAATTCTAACAACTTTTAAAAATCACTTTATGAACTGAGTCCAGAGAATCAAGACTGTTTTCCAATGCACTTATGCCAAGAGCATGTGAATGGGGGCGAGTCCCATGCCCCTGTTTTGGTTCCATTCAGACCCTTCCACCGCCAGAAATTTTCTCCCTGGTCTGAAGCCATACACACTGTTGTCAGCTTAGTATGTACATTTGCAAGCATATATGCATTAGTTTTATGTGTTTGTCTTACACACACACACATAAAATTATCTTCTAGTTATGGGTGCTACACCTTGTTTTTCTTCAAAGTATCCTGGAGTTCTTTTTATCAGTACATAAAGGTCTGCCTTTATGTAACATAGGATTCCATTTCGTGACTGCGCCATTGTTTGTATAATCATAGCCCCACTAATAGGCATTTAGGTAGCTTTAGATTTGGGGTTATTAATAATAATAGTGCTGAACATCTTGTGTAAGTCTCTTTGTATATATGTGTAATTATTTCCCCTAGGATAGAAACCTTACAGTGTAATTGCTGGGTCAAAGGATGTGTCATTTTTAATGTAAATAGATACTGCCAAAATGTCCTCCAAAAAAATTATATCCTCTTAAGGAGTGCACGGCATCATTTTTTATCTTGCCAACACTGGACATAACCAGTCTGAAATATTTGCCAATCAGATGGGTGAAAAATGGTATTTCATTGGGGGTTAAATTTACCTTTTTATGAATATGAGTGAATATGAGTGAGATTGAGATATTATCGTATGGCATGTTGTTTCTGCAAAATGGCAATTCATCTTGTCCTTTGTCTCATTGAGTTGTAGTTATTTTTTTTGTATTTTGAGTATTGAAACTTGGTGTTATATATTGCAAACATTTTCTCTCATCTTGTGCATTTTTAGTCTTTTAATTTAAATTCAATTTAATATAAATTCATTTACTATACTCAGATTTATAAATCATTTACATTGTGATCAATTTTTTTAATCATAAAAAGATCTTCCCTTTCCCATAACTATAAGCCTTTCTCTATATTTTCTTCTAAAATTTTCTAATTATTTTTTACCTTAAGCTCTTTAATAATCTGAGTATCTTGTAAGGAAAAATACTTATTTTTTCCCCAAAAGATAGCTAATTCCTCCAACATAATTTATTGTAATTGATTTATTCCCATTCTCCAGTGAATAGAATATTCCTTTTTATCACACAATGAATTGACAAAGTCGAATTGAAAAAGTCCATCAGTCTGTTTAAAAAAAAATTCTCTCTCTGAGAGAATTGAGCACTGCTCTGTTGTCTATTCCTGCACCAAATCAACACTTTCGTTTATTTCAGGTTTTTCTACAGTATGCATTGATAGCTAGTAAAGCAAGTATCACTTCATTTCTATTCTTTAAACATTTTATTTTGGCTATTTTTATACATTTTATCTTCCTGAAGAAATTTTAGGACCAACTTGTCAGGTTTTCATTAAAAAAACCTGGATATTTGATAGGGATAGCATTGAGAGAATATTTATCAGTTAAATTGTCACAAATGAGCAGTTTTAAACACTGAGTTTTCCCATTCAGGAACTTATGTATTCTTCAATAAAATTGTATCTTTCTCTTCATATGGGTCTTGCATATTTCTGGTGAGGTTTGTTATATATATTTTCTCTGCTATTTTGATGTGATGGGATTTTTTTCCTCCTGGACATTTTCAGATTGCTTACTGATAGTGCATAGGAAAACTGGTATTTTCATGTCTGGCTCCTGCACCTCTGCACTCAGTGGACTCTCTCCACCTGTTAGAATACAGGGCTCAGACATGAAGCATTGCAGGTTTTTTTCAAGGGTCAAGTAGATCACGGGCTAGTGGGGTAAATAAGACATAGAGGTATTAAAACAGTAGATCCTTTCACATCGTCAAATGTTAGCTTCCCTGAGTCCTTTTGATCACTTGGGAACACTATCAGGGTAGGCAGGGAAGGTTCCCAGTGTCTCACGTCACATGTCAGGATGGAGGGACCCCTGGCCTTTAGCATCAGCTTCAGGGCTGTTTGCTGCTGAGTGGGGCTTGTTGTGTGATGTTCAAAGGCACGTGGAGAGCTGATCTGTACCTCATGTGAAGCCACAAGGGCAGTGAAAAGATCAGGATTCAAACCTTACTTCTAGCATTTGCTGTGTAAAGTTGAGGAAGGGACTAAGCTCTCTGGGCTTCAGATGTTAACGCCTTCCTCACTGTGGGTCATGTTAAATAAAATACTGCATGAAAAGTGCCAGCTATACAATAAGTGCCCCCAAAATGGTGGCCCTTGTTGTCCTTGGTAAGATGATGGTAGTGGACGTGAATTTTGAGTCTGACAGTCCTGGTTTTGAGCCCTGGTTCTACCACTTCCTGAAGGCATGACCTGGGATGAGCTATTTGGACTCTTTAAGAAAGTCGGGCTGGTCATAATTTAAGGATTCAGTGAGAAAATGTATGTGTTAGTACTTTGTGAACTGTAATATTTCATGTGACAGTAGCTGGTAGTCATGTCACTTCTGACAGTCTTCCTTCTCTAGGCAAGAAAAAAAATGCCCTTGTTGAGATGTAGAGAAGAAATATATTTTACTAGTTCACATTAAAATCACATTTGTAATTAGAATATTTAAAGGGAACTTCAAATACTATGTATAACCAGTGAAGAATTTCAGGATTTTGGATGACTCGAGTTGTGTGTGTTTTAAAGATGCTCTCAGCTAGGCCATTTTCCATAAAGATGTGTAATAAGGATCCAAGGTAATCATCCAAACAATTTGCTCAAAAACCTCATGTCTGACTTCTCTCTTGAAGCTGAGCCTCACAGGACACTGCTTTTCAAAGACATAATGACATTGAGTACAGCCTTGGTTTCATGTCCAAGCCACACCATCATGGATTACTTCACGGGGGGAGGAGGGGGACAATGAAGACATCTCAGTTGCTTGGGTTCAGTATTCTTCCCCTATTATCAGAGTAGAAATAATTCTTTTCTTTTATTCATTGAATGTAGGCTGACTTAAGAGGCATTTCAATTACTGTTATTAAAATGGAATAATTGATTATCACAAATGTTGCATCTGAGTCAGAAGTTCTTTAAAATTGGACACAGTGGGCTGCAGTGTAAGAACTAACACTTGATTGAAGGAAAGCTTATTGCTGAGACACTGTTTTTTTCAAAGTATCCTATCCAGATAGAGTCTGCAACCAGGCAGTGGCTGAAATTTTAGAGGTGAAGCCAGATGCTAGCCATCCACCAAGATGTGGCAACCATATATTCTAGACTTGAAACAAATAGAGAATTTTGTAAAGAAGCCATTAGAAGTAATGAACTTTTTCCAAGTTGAGCTTTAAGAATGCCAATTAATTCTTCACATTTGTTGCCAATACTCCTGAGCTTTAAATTTATTGCTCAGTGATTTTCAGAGAAGTAACATATTTTAAAGGTTGACTGGAGAAATCCACGTCCTCGTCAAATGCATGTGGAAATGACATGAATATACAGACAGAGGTATAATTATAGGCAGGCATCTTTGGGATACTGACGCTTGTTTACCAAACATCAAGTGACTCACCTGAAATTTCACAACCACAAGTGGTGATTCTGAGAGAAGTCAGAGGCATGTACCCACCCTGCTTGTGAAAGACTTTTGTACGTGGTGTAGAGGGGGTGGAGTCGAAGATCCATGGCTTATTGACAGGTGTTTGTTAAACTTGGGTTTTTATATCACTGAATATCTATGTGAAACAGAAACAGACTCACAGGCATAGAAAACAAACGTGGTTACCAAAGGGGAGGGGGAAGGGAGGAAGGACAATTTAGGAGTATGGAATTAAGAGATACAAACTACTACGTATAAAATAGATAAGCAACAAAGATACACTGTATAGCACAGGGGATTATACCCATTTTCTTGTAATAACCTATAATGGAATATAATCTGCAAAAATACTGAATCGCTATGCTGTATACCTGAAACTAACACAATATTATAAACCAACTACACTTCACTAAAAATTTATTTTTATTAGTATTTTTTCAGGTTTCATGCTTAGGACATAAACAGGATTGTACCTGAGGGAAAAGGATACAAATAGAAGATTTTCTTCATCTCACTTTACCCTGGGTTGTGCACATCTGCTTCCAATACAGAGGGCTTGCTGAGAGGGGCAGGGGAAGGCAGAGTAGTGATTACTGCTTATCCCAGACCCAGTTTAGGCAAAATCACCCTAGAGCAGTGGTTCTGAACTTGAGATGCACTTTAGAATTGCCTGGGAGCTTTAAAAATATAGATGCTTGTGTTCCACCCAAACAAACAGAATCACAGCCTCTGGTCTGTGCACTGGTGTTTATTGTGAGCTCTCCTGGGAATTCCAGCTTAAGCAACACATCTGATGTGAGGACCACTGCTCCGAACATTCATTGTCTGAAAGGTGAGTTAGTTCTCACTGGAAATGGAAAACTACCTGGTATTCCTTATTTGTTTAGAAACAATGGTGGTGTCAGGGTTTAAAGTTATGGATTCAAAGAAGAAACAAAAATGTATGGGAAGTGCCAGGCATGAGTTCTTAACCTGAGGTCCCTGAGATCATACAGATTCTGTAAGCCCCTGAAATTGTGTGGGAAGTTTTGAGCTTATCTCTACATTTGGGGGATGGGGAGAGAGGGGTAAAGATTCATCCATTTCAGAAGATTCTCAAAAGAAGCCACAAAGGGAAAAACCACCTCCCTGAAATTCATACCCACACAAAGATGCACAGTTTTTAAGAAAAACATCCTACAGGAGGGAGGGTCCTGAGTGCTTCCCCAAACTTTCACTTTTCTTCTGTTTCTCACGTATTCCCTGATTGCTCTGGTCTGGTCACCATTTCCTGGTTCCCAGGGGACTGCAGCAGCTCCCATCTGCAGTCCTGACCCAGAGAAAGTCATCTTTCCTTGGGACACCTCAGCACAACTGAGTGGGTTTGATCTTCTCAAAACTACAAATGATGAAGTAGAACAGACAATCAAGATGAGCCAACATGAAGGAAATCATGACAAGATACATCATAAGATTCAAGGGTCACACGGAGCGTCTTCTAATTCTTACCATGCTCCTGCTCCAAATGTCTGTTCCACTTCCCAGATATCTTTACTGGCTTCTTTCCAACCTGCCATCTCCACTTGGCTGGGACCATCTTAGTTCTGGCTACACGACAACCTTCTCATGAGCCAAAAGTCTCTGGTATCATTGCCACTTAGAGACTCTGGTATCATTTCTGAAATGAGGGACATCTTCATGCCTTCAGCAACCCCCAATCTCAGTCTGTTTTCAAAGCAAGGATGGCAAATATTGATAGGTTTGAACTCACATGCTCAATCCCACCAATCGATAAAAGTGTCCTCACAGAACTTCTTAAACTGAAATGCTCATGTGTATTCTGTGGACATCTTGCTAAAAGGCAGATTCTTATTCCCTTTGAGAACCACTGTGAGTAGCAAGGGTTCTGTTGAGAATGACTCAGCGGCTGGGATACTCTGGCCACACACAATTGCCAGAGGGTCGAGGAGGAGGTGGCAGAGCCCTGAGGTACCCTGAATTTGACAGATGAGATAACAGCTCCTTGTTCAGATTAGCAGCCCTGCTCCTGCCTGGAGCGCTCTGTGGCTGCTGCAGATGTATGTACCATTACTGTGGGCTCCATGCTTTCCTTTTCCTAGTTGACTTTATTCCTTCCTTTAGCTCAGAGAGGGAGATCGTATTATCCCTACAGTCAAGGAGCAGCTCACATTACAGCACTGCCTTCAGTCTGCCAGAGAGCTGGTCTCGGTAGCATCATGCGAACTTACTCCCTTCTGCTGATTGGATGGGTCTGGAGAGTTTCTGCTGCCCCGGGGCAGTGCAGTGTGACCAGAGCCCCGGGTGTTCCAGAGTGTCAGTCGGGCCCTTGCTGCTGTCTTGTTTCTTGCCCAGGTCCAGGCATCCGCTTCCGTTCTCTGCTGGGCGTGGAGCCCAGCCCCGATACTTAGATGTGTTCTCCCCTCCCTTCTTCTGAGGGCTGGCTCTGCTTCTGTCTGCTGGTCCAACCCCGATGGAGCATGAAGGTGAGATGCTGACAGTGTCTAGTGATGGAACTTGGACTCTGAGCCACAGCATCTTGCCCCACCTCCCCAGTTGCTGCTCTTAGAGGCTGATACCAATCCTGCCTGGTCCAGCATTAGTTCCGCAGCTGCGACTTGGTGAATCACATGTTGCTGGGTCTTGCTGTTCCAGCCCTGGAAGCTGCTGGCATGTTAAATTATTATTAGTAGTAATAATGATAGAAGCAGTAACAATTAGCATTTATTGATTGCTTCCTAGGTTGCAAGCTATGGACTAAGTGTATTACACATATTGTTTCATTTAATTCTCAGAAGAACCCTATGAGATAGTTTCTATTTTTGGCAAAATTTTCCTAATGGGAAAACTGGGACCCAGAAGGGTTAAGCTGAGACTGGAACTCAGAGTTTTCAGGTTTAAAGTCTGTGCTCCTAACCACTAGGACAAAGTGTCTCCACTGCAAAAGGCCCAAGCCTGTCCCTGATTGACAGCTGCTGGAAATTCAACATGAAAAACAACTAATGAGTTTCTTTTAGAAGCTGCTGAACATCACTGGGGGAAGTATTTTGGGGAGGCATCTGATTTTGCAACTTTGTGCTCTGGGCTCTGATAAGGAAAGTTCTCAAAAGTTCACGGGCACACTTTTTGCATACAGATGACTGCTTACAGTTTAAATATCCGAGAAGGGAGATGATACCTTCTGTTATCCCCGATTGGTGTATAGAATTAGGAAGGAAACATGACCAGCTGAAAGTGGGAATCATGTCAGGCCCGGAGTGACTGTAAAAATAGCCTGAAATAGATGAGCAAATGGAGCAGCGACCTGAAGCTGCCGTATGCCCACGGGAAGCAGGAGGTGCAATGCCATCACCTTCATAGCCTGAATATGAATATTTGGTCCAAGTGCCAGAAACTTTGGCCTCTCCTAGTATATGATATCCCTGGCATACAGCAGCATTGCCACATGGAAATGCTGCCAGACAATGCAGCCTTTGCAGAAAACACCATTTTAGGGTAGTTTCTATAGCATTAACTGCGATTATTTTGCATTTTTATTACATTTGTCCTTAAGTATGTTTAAAGAGTTTTCAAAGTTATTTTTTAAGTGCCAGTAATCATCTGAGGGATCTCTCAGTGCTTTGTTTATGGCATCTTCTGGTCCCTACCTTTGGAAGGAACATCATAGCTTGTGTGGACATGAGCTGAGTGCTTCCAAGGTCACTGGATTCTCTGGCTGGGTTCTTTGATGGTAAGCAGCAGAAACTGACTCTGGCTAACTTAAGCAGGAAAGAATGGGCGTTTATAAGAAAGCATGTGTTAGTTTACACAAGGAATAGCTGAAGAACCAGACGGGACAGGAAGTAGGAAATCTTCAGAAATCTAGGTGTCAAGAACTAGTGCTCTGTCTTTTCAAACTGCTCATTGGTCATGGTGAAACCATTCATTTTTCCTCTTGAGTCATCCAGTCAAAATTCCTGGGGTGGAGAGCAAACTCTCCTTGCTGCAGTCAAGAGCCCACTCTTGGGACCAAGGAGGGGAAACACCTTGACTGACTGATAATTCTGTTATGGTAGCTTGATTGTCGCAATGGCCCCAATTATTCCCCTCCCTTTACCCATGCCCCTTGTAATGTGACTGCAGCTTTTTCCATCAAGGGGAGGTGATTGTTTCTTCACCCTTGAACCTGGCTGGCCTGGTGACTTGCTTTAGCCAACAGTAGCTGGCAGGCCATTTCTGGTGCTGGGCCTCAGGGTGCTCATAAACTTCTGCTTTCTTTCTTGGGAAACTGTCAAGCCAGGAGAACAAATCCAGACCAGCATGTTGGGGGATGAGAGGCCATGTGGAGTGGAGATGGGCTGTCCCAGCTGAGTCACCTTAGCCAGTGTATCCATTATCTATTACTGTGCCTCAGACTACTCCCCAAGCTCAGTAGCTCCACTCAACAATCCCCATTTAAAACCTCACACAGTTTCTGGGTCAGGAATCCAGTTGCAGCTTAGATGGGGCGTTCTGGCTTGGGGTCTCTCATGAGGTTTTTGGACAAGATGTTGGCTGGGCCTGTAGTCATCTGAGTCTGGAAGATTCTCTCCCAAGGTGACTCCCTTACATGGCTGGCAAGTTGGCATTGCTTGCGGCTGGAGACCTCCGTTACTCCTCACAGGGGCCCCTCTCCACAGGCTGCTTGTGTCCTAACAACAAGATGGCCCCCAGCCCCACCCCCCCGAGCAAGCAATCCAGGAAAGCAAGTTGGAAGCAGCAATGCCTTTTGTGACCTCGCCTCAGAAACTTCATACTTTGACTCTGCCACATTCTATTAGAAGTGAGTCATTACCTTTGGCCAATATTCAAGGGGAGGAGAATTATGGTCCACCTTTTGAAAGGAAGAATGTGAAAGAATTTCCAGACACATCTTGAAACCACTACAAAAAGCCAGCTTCCAGTCACCCCTCCAACTGACCACAGAGGCATAGGCCCCTGGGATCAGCCAGGTCAGCCGACATCAGCAGAAGGTCCCAGCCAACCTGCAGACACATAAGGTTAAAAAATGTGTGTTTAAGCCACAAGGTTTTAGCATAGTTTGTTATACAGCAATAGTTAATTGGTACACTTGTTAAGACTGCATGCTGTGAGGGAGGGCTAGTTCTCCAAAGGAAAGTCAGACATGAACAGAGATCTGCTAACATACCTGTTTTCACAAAGCAGGCAGTTCTGTGAAGGAATGGCACAGGTAGATGTCATACATTGAAAGAATCATAGGAGTAGAAGCATTGCAAGGCCCAGACTTCTGTCAGACTATAAGCCCCCAGAGCACAACTGTCATGTCTATCTTCAGTAGCCCTGTGAAGGAGATCACAGTGCGGATGCCAAGTGACTGACTCTTTTTTAAAATTTATTTTATTGAAATATAGTTGATTTACAATGTTGTGCTAATTTCTACTATACTGCAAAGTGATTCAGTTTTACATGTATATACAATCTTTTTCATATTCTTTTCCATTATGGTTTATCACAGGATATTGAATATAGTTGAATATAACTATATTGAGTATAGTTCCCAGCAGGACCTTGTTGTTTATCCATTCTATATGCAACAGTTTGCATCTGCTAATCCCAAACTCCCAAACCATCCCTCCGCTATCCCCCTCCTTCTTGGCAACCACAGGTCTGTTCTCTATGTCTGTGAGTTTGTTTCTCTTTCGTAGATAAGTTCATTTGTGTCATATTTTAGATTCCACATATAAGTGATATCATATGGTATTTGTATTTCTGACTTACTTCACTTAGTATGATAATCTCTAGGTCCATCCATGTTGCTGCAAATGGCATTATTTCATTTTTTTAATGGCTAATATTCCATTGTATATGTATGTACCACATCTTCTTTAACCATTCATCTGTTGATGGACGTTTAGATTGTTTCCATGTCTTGGCTACTGTGAATAGTGCTGCTATGAACATTGGAATGCATGTTTCTTTTTGAATTATAGTTTTGTCCAGATATATGCCCAGGAATGAGATTGCTGGATCATATGGCAACTCTATTTTTAGTTTTTTGAGGAACCTCCATACTGTTTTCCATAGTAGCTGCACCAATTTACATTCCCACCAACAGTGTAAGAGGGTTTCCTTTTCTCCACACCCTCTCCAGCATTTGTTATTTGTAGACTTCTTAATGATGGCCATTCTGACCGGTGTGAGGTGGTACCTCACTGTAGTTTTGACTTGCATTTCTCTAACAATTAGCAATGCTGAGCATCTTTTCATGTGCCTGTTAGCCATCTGTATGTCAAATGACTGACTCTTGATTAAAAGAAGAAACTGGTCATCCCTGGAGGGACATTAGCCTTGGCCTTTCCTAAGAGGTGCCATCTGAGCAGGGTTTCAAAGCTCCATAGAAATTTCTGAAGTACTCAGTTTTAATTACTGAATTATTCAAAGGGTTTGAATATGCAAAGCCTTAATGGTGTAAAGCAGGATGGCATAGTTTAGAAACCAGAGGTAGTTCAGAATTCCTAGAACTTGAGGTCCAAGGAAATACTGGTGGAAAAGCAGCATAAGCAGGTCAAAAAGGGGCAGACCATCAAAAGCTTTCCATGTAGGTGATCATTCATCTTAGGGTTCCCAGGACAGCCTTAGTGGAGGCATGCAGTCCTAGTGATGTTATTAATAGGGCTCCCTTTTGATATAAAATAAGTCCTAGTTTAGATGATGAATTATATGGTCAGCTCAGTCCTATGCCATGATGAGAAGAACCAGTGTTCACAGTTTAATCAATGACTGGTGTTCACAGTTTAATCAATGCTTTTCAGTCTATAATGAAACAATGAAAAAATATAACTTTATTTTTGAGTTGAGAGTAAATTGGAGAGAAAACTAAGAATTATGAAAGTTATTTTTGGTGAGTGATTGGCAATGCAAGACTTTCAAAAAAGTCTCCTTAACCCTGTTTTTCACAAGATTGTATTTTTTCCCTCCAGCTTCCTGTTAGAAATGCAAACAATTTTTAATATGAACTGAAAATTTTCATTTGCTACATGCACCAGTGAACAACTGTTATGACACCACCATTATTTTTAAAAGTTGCATGAAATAACTACATTTTTTTTCTCTGATCAGAGAAAATGGTCATGGGAGAAACTTCATTATTTTTATTTTTCTAATTAATATTTAGTTACAAGAGTATCCTCCTAATGATGGCTCAAATGATGCAGACAGGTTTACAATAAAAGTTATTATTTAATTCCCTCCTGATTGTCAATTAACTCCTCTGAGTTAGGTAATGGTCTTTCTTACCTACAAGTTATCAAGATATTGTCGTATATTTTATTGAAATATTCTATAGTTTTATTTATAATCTCATTTCATTTAAGCATTTAAATATAGGTAAACTTGGGATATGATATGAGGTAGGAATCTAATTTTATAATTTTTTTCATTAGACAATTTTAATCACTAATTTAAATACTTACCTTTATTCTCATAAATGTATGCTTAGTTTGGGGATGTGTGTTGTGTCCCATTAATCTAAATACATAGTTTTATATTTATACACCACTGTTTAAATTTCTATGGCTTTTTACTATGTTTTGATCATTGATAGGACAAAGTCTCCCTTATCGTTCTATTTCTCAAAAATTCCTTATTGGCTTTTCACACATTTTTTTTTTTTTCAAATGATTTTACAATCAGGTCATCAAGTTCCAGTTTTAAAAATTCCTCTTGTGCACAGGGGATTTTGAGGGCAGTGAAACTATTCTGTATGATACTGTAATGGTGGACATTACAAATTATGATATTATACATTCATGAACACTGAAAAAAACCTGTACTATATGAAGAGTGAACCTTAAAGTAAACTATGGATTTTAGTTAATAGTGACTCATCGATATTGGTTCAACAGTTGACACTGATGCAAGATAGTAACAAAGGGGACACTGAGGGCAGGGGGAGAGGAAGTATATGGGAACTCTCCACTTTCTGCTCAATTTTTCTACAAACCAAAACTGCTCTAAAAAATAAAGTCTATTAATTTAAAAAAGTCCTGTTGGGACTTTAGTTGGGGGGTTGCACTGATTAACTTGCGGAGAATTGACATCTTTAAAATGGCAAGTCTTTGCATCCTGGAACATGGTGTATCTTCCATTAGTTCATGTATTCTTTGATGTCCTTCATTCATGTTTTATTGTTTATTTCAGGTATGTCTTCCACACTTTTATTTATTCCTAGGTATTTTATGACTTTTTTTTTGCCATAGTGAATACCATTTCTCTTATTTCTACCATATCTTCTTGTTGGCTGTCTCTGCTATTTAAGAAAGTTGTTGATAATTTTAGTGTAATTTAAAGTAGTTTATTAATATATACCATGTTGTTAATGTTCTCCATTAACCACTAAATCTATATTGTTCCAAAATCAGAATTTTTTAATAGTTATCTTTTTCTCTTTATGTCTTATCTCTAGTTTTTCATTACATACAACACATGTAGGCATATGGGCTAAAACCAAAATATTTTTACACTGACTGAAAAGAACTTTTAAGCCTCTCTCTCCAGGGACTCCAAGTAGAGATTTTTAACTCAGAAAATAGCAGTTTTGTGATGAGCTACAAGAGAATTTACATTATCTGTCAATAATGGTATTGCTTATGCACTTCCTTTCAGATCCCCAGCTATTAAAAATAGAATTCAATTAGTGTTTGGTGCTTTGGAAGTTCTGGCATTTATGATTCAACTCAAAAGGACAGCATTACATAGACAACTAAGTGATTATATAACAATACTTCTGAGTACGTTGGAGGAATTTCAACACACTTACTGAACAGAAAATAATTTTTCTCATGTATGCAAGTAAATAAATTAATTATATATTTAGATGATGTTGTCCATCTTTAAATCAAAGATTTTAATGTCTCTTCAGTGTCTCCAAGATTTTAATTCTTTTCCTTGGTCAGATCCTTTACCTTGGTTATTACTCATCTCTAAGGTTCCTATGTCATTTTTGCACTCATAGTTATTTAAGTTTTATCTTAAAAATTTAGAGTGATACATCTTCCCTTAGTTTCAAAGTAAAATTAAAGCAGAAAATAAAGAGATAAGGGCAAATATAATGTAATCCAGTATGATTTTATTTTTAATCCCCTTTGCTGGCTTAATGGTTTTATAGACTATATCTTTACTAACCACAGTCTACTTCAAAGTGCTAATATACCAGTTCATATATAGTTAAAGAACCTTACACTAATATACTTTGGTTTCTCTCCCTGCAGCCTTTGTATTATTATTGTGATACATTTTACTTTTTTATATATTATAAACTATACTACATTGTTATTAGTTTTGTTTTAAATAATCAATTATCTTTTAACAGTGGAAATCACTTTTCTATTTTCCCATGCAGTCACAGTTTATAGTGCTCTTCATTTCTTTGTGTAGATCCACATTCCCTGCTTTGGAGGAACTTCCTTTGGCATATTTTGTAGTTAGGGTCACTGGTAATAAATTCCTTTAGCTTTTGTAAGCCAGAAAAGGTTTCTATTTCACCTTCAGTTTTTTTTTAAATTTTAATTTTATTGGAGTATAATTGATTTACAATGTTGTGTTAGTTTCAGATGTATAGCAAAATGATTCAGTTATACATATACATATATTCATTCTTTTTTAGATTCTTTTCTCATATAGGTTATCACAGAATATTCAGTAGAGTTCCCTGTGCTATACAGTAGCTCCTTGTTGGTTATCTATCTTATATATAGTAGTCTGTGTGTGTGTGTGTGTGTGTGTGTGTGTGTGTGTGTGTGTGTGTGTGTGTGTGTGTTCATCCAAGCTCCTGATTTATCCCTCCCCACATTTCCCTTTCAGTCATCTTCAGTTTTTTTTTTAACATCTTTATTGGAGTATAATTGCTTTACAACAGTGTGTTAGTTTCCGCTGTATCACAAAGTGAATCAGCTATATGTATACATATATTCCCATATCATCTTCAGTTTTGAAAGCCATTTTCACAGGTTATAGAACTCTAGGTTGGCAGTTTTTTCTTTCACTACTTTAAAGATGTTACTCCACTGCCTTCTTTCTAGCATTGTTTCTTTGGAGAAATATGCTGACATTCTTATCTTTGTTCCTCTGTACAGAATATGTCTTTTCCTTCTGCTTGCTTTAAAAATTTTCCTTTATCACTGTTTTTAAGGAGTTGATTATGATGTGGGGTTTACTGAGTTCTTAGATCAGTGAATTTAGAGTATACATCAAATTTGGAAGACTTTCAACCATTATTCTTTTCAAACGTTTTTTCTTTTTTTGCTTATCCCCTGTCCCTCAGGCACTACAACTGCATGTATATTAGGCTGATTGAAGTTGTCCTATAGCCCTCTGAAGCTCTGTTCATTTTTGAGTCTTTCTTTTTTTCTATGTTTCATTTTAGTTTTTTTTGTTATTTCTTTAGGTTCACTAATCTTTTCTTCTTCAATGTCTAACTTGCCATTAATCCCATCTAGTGTTTTTTTTTATTTTAATATTTTTATTTTATTTTATTTTTAGCTCAACGCACTGTAGTTTTTAATCTCTTGATCTTCCATTTGGGTCTTCTTTATATCTTCTGTCTCTGTAACTTTTTGCACATATGGAATACAGCTATAATAAATGTTTTAATGTATTTGTCTGTCTGTAACATTCATGTTAGTTCTGGGTTGGTTTCTGTTGAATTTTCTCTTTATTATGGGTTGTATTTTTCTGCTTCTTTGCATGCCTGGTTATTTTAATTAGATGCCAGACCATGTGAATTTTATGTTTTTTGGATGCTGTATATTTTTGTATTCCTATAGATCTTCTTGAGCTCTGTTCTGGGATAAAGTTAAGCTAATTGGAAAGAATTTGACAGTTTCACATCTCACAGTTTTAGGGTTTGTTAAGAGGAACTAAAGCAATGGTCAGTCTATGGCTAATCATTTCCAACTACAAAACCCTCTGAGGACTCTACCCAGTGCCTTGAGAATTGTGAGCATTTTCAGTTTGACCACTTGGGACAGACATTATTTCCAGTCTTATGTGAGTACAGAGCCCTGTTACCTCTAATACTGCCAGGTGATTCTGTCCTCAGCCTTAAGTAATTTCTTCACACACATGCACTGATTGGTACTCTGCTGAATCCTTAAGGGAGAAACTTTACAGACCCATAGCTCCATCTCTGTCCTGCTCTCTTCTCTCTGTCACTCTATTCTACAGACTCTAGCCATCTTGGTTCCCCAGACTGTTGGCTGTATCTCTGAATTAGGAAGTTTGCCTATTTTCCTGTGGGTCCCTCCTCCCTGCTTGTTGAATTAGAAAATCTCTTCAGTCTGTAAGTGTCAAAATTCACAGGGCTTACCTTGTGAATTTTCCATCTATTAGGGACCACTGCTCTTCATTGCCTAATGTCCATTGTCTTGAAAAACCCTCAAAACTATTAATTTTTATTTATTTATTTTCTAACCTAGTGCCTTACATGACTCTTATGTGTTTCTAAAATCCACTGAATGATATTCGTAGATTTTCTAGGAAAGAATCATATCAGTATAAAAAGAGATACTTTTTTTTTCCATTTTAAACTTAGTACTTTGGTTTTTTTCTTATCTTCTTCTAGAAGGTAATACTTTTAGTTCAGTAATGAATAATAGAGGTAAAGAGGATAGTTGGTCTTTTCTCAAACTTTAATGAGAATGCTTCTAAGCTTTCATAATTAAGTATGGTATTTGCTGTACGTTTTTTAAAATTTATCATCCATTCCTAAACAAGTTAAGAATTTTTCTTCTATGCAATGTATAGCATCAGATATTTTTGTTTTTGTGAAAGTACAAGTACTACATCTTTCTAAATGCTTTAAGAGTCTATTCAGATGATCATGTGATATTTTTCTTGTTTAATATATCAATATAATTAATTCCATTAACGTATTTCCTAATGTTGAACCAATGTTGCATTCCTGAACAAATCATCAGTGGCCAAACTGTATTAAAAAAAAATCATTAAATTTTACTTGCCAATAACACATAATTTTAAAATCTATGTAAGTGGGAGTGGCTGATAGCATATGTGTGTATGCACATGTGAGGACATGGGTATTCGATCTGTGTCTAGTTTTGGAATCGAAGTTATACTAGAGTCATAACAATAGCAAGTTGGTAGGCAACTATGTTCAAGAAGTAATAGAATACATGAATAGCCCTATAACCAATAAAAAAATTACATCAAAATTAAAAAATTCCCCACTGAATACTATCAAACCTTCAAGTAGCTAATAATTGTAGTCTTATACAATTTCTCCCATAAAATAGAAAATATAAGACACTAAAAAACTAACTTTATGAAGCTAGAATAACCGGGATTCTCAGACCAGACAAAATTTATAAATCACACACACACACACACACACACACACACACACACACACCCCTAATCTCTGTGTAGGAAAGGATTAATAAAATTAAGAAAATAGGGGAGTTAAACAGAGAAATTCAAATGTATTAAAATTTTGAAAAAGTCTATTCATTATAAAGTTTAAACAGGGAAGAAGCTATTTTCATAGTATATAACTTTCAAAGGGTCAGTATCAAAAATAGGTTTTAGAAAGGCCTTCTAAAATCAATGAGAGAGACAGAAAGTTTATCAGTACAAATAAGGACAATTCTGACAAAAATGTTGCTTTAAAAAACATCAAGCAACCATAATACACCTTGCTGGTTAGAATGTAAATTCATGCAAGCATTTTGTAAAATAATTTGTCATTTAAAAAAAATTGAAGATGCATATAATCTACAACCCATTCCTAGGGATATATGCAATGCACTGAGATGTGTTCAAGAGTGTTCATAGCAACATCATTTGTAATAGTAAAGTTTTAACAACAAGAAAATGTCCATTGATAGGAAGATGAATGGACTGTGGTATATTCACATAGTAGAATCCTGTGCAGCAATGAAAATGAGTTGAATACAGCTCTATATATCTCAATAGGAATAAGTCTCATGATAGTGTTAAATGAAGAAATCATGTTGCAGTAAAACCAGACAGCATAATACCATTTATATGAAGCTCAAAGGCATATGAAGTATAAATAATATATTATCGAGGGATTCATACATTATGACAGTAAATGAGAAAATGATGCATATAAATTTTAGAAGACTAGCTACTCTTAAGAGGTGATGAGAGAGAGAGGGGGGAGTTGGTATAGAGAGGAAAGAGGGTACAACCCATGGGGTGCTTCAAAAGTATTGCTAATACTCTATTAGCCTTTGTGAAAGGTTTATGAGTATTTTACAATTATTTTTATCCTTATACCTTTATATTATTTATTTTTCGGATATATAAAGTATTTCATAATAATAAAAATAAATGAAATAAATTTTGCATTCATACTAGCTATATAGGTAATGGAATTTTAATTGTTTAACTCAATCTTACTCAGCCTCCTAAAAGAGCTGTCCTTAAAACTATAATTTATTCAGATGCGTTATAAACTAATTGAATTTTAAGATGGTATTTGGAGGTCTCAAGTTCTTGAAAATAATTTTGTCTTTTGAAAAGTTACCTTATGAGCAACCAATTAAAATATTTAATTGAAAATATTAACCTTACATTGGCAGAATGTGTAAACACAATCAACTTCTTTTAAAATCCCTGTTTGAAATAATTAACATGTCTTTTGAAAATGAAAGTTATAATTTTTATTCATTTAAAGATAAATTCCTAACAGTAATATTAAAATGCAATTATAATTCAAACTGTGTTTTAACCATTAATTTTGTTTTTAACTGTAACATTACATTAAAAAAGAAGAAATATGGGCTTCCCTGGTGGCACAGTGGTTAAGAATCTGCCTGCCGGGCTTCCCTGGTGGTGCAGTGGTTGGGGGTCTGCCTGCCAGTGCAGGGGACACGGGTTCGAGCCCTGGTCTGGGAGGATCCCACATGCCGCGGAGCGGCTGGGCCCGTGGGCCGCAACTGCTGAGGCTGCGCCTCTGGAGCCTGTGCTCTGCAACAAGAGAGGCCGCGATAGTGAGAGGCCCGCGCACCGCGATGAAGAGTGGTCCCCGCTTGCCACAACTAGAGAAAGCCCTCGCACAGAAACGAAGACCCAACACAGCCAAAAATAAATAAATTAAATAAATAAATTATATAAAAAAAAGAAATGTAACTTCTATGTTGTTAGAACTGACAAAATGCCAAAAAGTGTACTCATACAATAGTAAGACACAAAATTAAGCAAGTTTGATGTGAGTGCGTGAGTGTGTGTGTTCAGCGTGTATGTTACATGTAACATTCTCCACAAGCTAACATCTTAAGGGAAAATAACTATCATTGTGAGTCCAAGAAGTCATGATTTTGAATTGAGAGGAAGAACTCAATCTTCTCTCACATCAGGCATGCTGACCTCAGGGTCTTTGCAGGAGTTGTTGCCTTTGCCTGGAATGTTCTCTTTCCCTAGGTATCCTTATGGCTACCATCCTCACTTTATTGGGATCTCCACTCACCTTTTCAGAGAGATCTTCCCTTGTCATTCCATCTAAAATATTAACTTATCCCTTAATAGTTCATATCTCCTTATTTGTCTTCATTTTTCCTCCATCACACTTATTGTTTTCTAACATGCTATTTATTTTACTTTTTTTCCCCACTATCTGTCTCCAAAACATAATTTAATTTAACTTTCTCAAGGACAGGGATTTTTGTATTTTCTTTTCTATCTATCTATCTATCTATCTATCTATCTATCTATCTATATCTATCACTGTATCACCAATATATTAATAAATATATCAAATATTTGTCAAATGAACAAAATATGAGTGAATGCCATTATGAAATAAGAACTATCTATCATTAGAAGACAAACAGCTTTGATTAAAATAAACTTAAGTAACTGGGCTAAAGTATACAATAGACATGTATCTTCCGCAAGTTCATTGGAATCCAAATTGTTACAAATAATGCAAAATGAACTAATTTTGTCAAAAAGTATTAGGAGATATATTTAAAAATTGTCACAAAAGACTTTAGTGGTAAGAATTATATATCACAGTGTTACACTGGTAAGTTTTAGACATATTTTGTTTTTGGAACAATAAATGAATATTCACATTTGTTTTAATTAAGATTTTATTTAAAGGCATATTGCATGGCTTATTGATTTAGAATAGTTTAGGTAGAAGATTAAATATTCAATTGGGCACATAATGCAAAAATGTTAACAGTAAATTTAAAATACCAGTTTAAACTCTTGATTTAAAAATTACATATTATTTCTGTCTTTTGTCACCATGTATGCAAACATCGCCTGTACTCACAACAAATGATGTGATTTATATCCCTAGCCCCAGGTTTGGGCTCTAATACTCTTCTCGCTATATGTTATCTGGGCTGCTGGGAAAGAAGTTGAATCCATGTTTTGGAATAGGGAGTTTTCAAGGTGGGTTGGGATTTTTGTTGTTCAAAAAAGCAAAGAGCGCTTTTAAAGGTTTAGAGGTGGTATAAACAATTTTCAGAAACCATATGAAAGGTAGCTTTCATTGGAAAAATTGTGATAATTTGGTCAATTCAGATAAAAGTAAATTGTAGATAAGACAGCTTACATCTGTGAAAAGCAGGGGTCAATAATGATATTGGAAATAAAATAAATATCTTTAAAGATAACTAGTACTGAATTTTGTGTGATTATATTCAAATAGAAAACTCTTCTTAAGTTTAATTGTATGTATCTACCTGCCTATACTCCTGCTTTGTGATGCCAGGATGTGCCTGGGATTCTGCAAAACACGTTCCTTTTCTGCCAGCTGCCTTCATGTTAGGTTTTTGTCAATCAGGACCCTGAAGAGAGCCTGCAGGGCTGATGGAGGGAGACTTGACAGGCTCCTTCACTTCTGTCCCTGTGGGTTTTGCATCTGGTTCCTTCTCCTGTAGCAGTTGATTGAAGTTTGCATATTTTCTCATATATGCAGAACAGACTTCACGGCACCCCTCAGATTCACCAGCTGGCTAGCACCTCCTCCTGAGATATGAGCCCCAGGCCCGCAATACCCCTCTTCTGAGTGGTTTCCTGCAATTGCTCCTCTGTGATATCTCAGAGTTCTCTTTCTGCCCTTTCAGTTACCTACTTAACAACCTTATACCTAGTTACATTTTTTTCATATTAAATTCTTTAAAATAACTTTTATGATTCTGTCTTCTGACTGGTCCCTGACTGATATCTCTCATCCATTCCTGCTCTTGTCTACAAGGTAACAACCATCAAAAGTTGCTCTGAATCCTTCTATACATTTCACCCTGCTTTTAGAATTATACATACATGCAAACACACACACACATACAGACACAGACAACATGCAATCTACAGAACCTTGAATATTTTATCGTATAATGTTTAGGGAAGCCCAAACCTCTCCAGGATTCTTTTTAATTCTTTGGACCCTCTCTTTCATGTATCTTTCTTCTCTGTGTGCTGTGGCTTTGCTGCATGACTTTATACTGTACCATGTTAACCCCATGTGAAGTTCAAAAATCTCTCTGAGTTCCCCTTAGAGAGTGCAGTCACACAAAAGCACTGGTGGGCATTAGACTTTACTCATGATTCCATATGGGGATGGAAGAAGCGTTTACACTAGTTTGTATTAAAGATTTCTGTTCCCAAAATTTCCTCTAACTTGTTTCATCAATGGAGGTTTTCACTTTATATATATATTTTAAAGCTATCTTGTTTGAGGCATAGAGATTCATGTTTATTTTATGATTTTGGTGGGTTATACCTTTTATCTACATTAAAAACATTCCTTTCAACATTCTTTGTTCATCCTAGACCTTTTTGTCCCTATACCCATTCCTTACCCAACTCTGCTCTTCACTGTATCATGGGGCACTGATGTATGAGGCTGTGTTTCCCAGGCTCCCTGGCTTTCAGGTGGGTTTGGCCAGTGTGAGGCTGTGGAGGGAGATGCGAGTGTTCAGGAAGAGAACAGTTAGGGTACTTATCCCCTTTCCTTTTTGCCTCCTGTCTAGGCTGCTTCTCCTGGTGACTCCAGCTTCCACCAGTCAGCTCACAGTGGTTTTAGAGACAAGACACTGGAAACATTGCCTCCTTCCTTTGTCCCTCAGCCTAGTGCCACCACACCCTCTCCCCTTTTGATATCTCAGTCACTCCACACCTATGAATAGTTCTCTCCATTAAATTCTCTCTATTGAAAATACTTGCAGTTGTTTCCATTTTCCTGATTAGACAGGAGGAAAACGCCATTTCATGCCTTCTAACTTGTCTGACATGGACGCTGCCATTTTTTTTCTTTTTGTTAGTATTTACCCAACATATCTTCATCTATTCCTGTGTTATGTCTCTCTTGTTTTAGTGCTTTTCTATTAAACAGCATGGAACTGGGTTTTACTTTTTTACTTAATTGGAAAGGATTGTTTACTGTTAAAAGGTGAAGTTAGCCCTTTTGCATTTATTGTGATCACTGTTTTTTGTTATTTTATAATCTTCTAATAACTATATTTCTGTTTTTCTTCCAGTCCCTTTCTTGACTTTTGACTGATGGATCAAAATTTCTTTGTTCTCTTCAACTATAGCAGTTTGAAATTTCTAAACTTGTGTTTCAGCATTGAGATTTTTTTCAGACTTTAGTTTTTAGAGCAGTTCTATGTTCACAGCAAAATTGAGAGGAAGGTACAGAGATTTCCCATATTCTCATGCCCCCATACATACATATAGTCTCCCCCATTTACAACATCCCCCTCCAATGGTACATTTGTTATAAAAGGTGAACTGACATTGACACATCATAATCACCCAAAGTCCATAGTTCACATTAGGGTTCACTCTTGGTGCTGTAGGACAAATGCATAATGACATGTATTTACCGTTATAGCATCAGGCAGAAAATGTTCACTATCCTAAAAATTTTCATCATTCTCCTTCTACCACTGATATTTTTTACTGTCTTCATAATTTTGCCTTTTACAGAGGCAAAATATCGTGTACTTGAAATCATACACTATGTATCCTTCTCAGATTGGCTTCTTTCATTTACTAATACACATTTAAAGCTCCTCCAAGTCTTTTCATGGCTCAGTAGCTCATTTCTTTTTAGTGCTGAATATTCCATTGTCTGGAAGTACCACAGTTTATTTATTCATTAATCTACTGAAGAATATCTTGGTTTCTTGCAAGTTTGGACAATTATGAGTAAAGCTGCTAAAAACATCTAAGTGTAGGTTTTTTGGACAAAGTTTTCAAATCCTTTGGGTAAACACCAAGGAGTGCATTGCTTAATGGTATACTGTGCTTAGTTTTTAAAGAAACCACCAAACTGTCTTCCAAAGTGGCTGTACCATTTTGCATTCCTACCAGAAATGAATGAAAGTTCCTGTTGCCTCCACATCCTTGCCAGCATTTGGTGTTGTCAGTGTTCTGGATTTTGGTCATTCTAACAGGTGTGTAGAGGTATTTGTTGTTGTTTTGATTTACATTTTCCTGATGACATATGATGTAGAATGTCTTTCCATATACCTTTTTGCCATCTGTATATCTTCTTTGGTGAGGTGACTGTTAAGGTGTTTGGCCCATTTTTTAATCAGGTTGTTTGTTTTCGTATTGCTGAGTTTTAAGAGTTCTTTGTATATTTTGGAAAACTATCTTTATCAGACAGGTCTTTTACAAATATTTTTTTCCAGCATGTGAATTGTCTTCTCATTCACTTGGCACTGTTTTTGACACAGCAGAAGTTTTAAATTTTAATGTGCTCTAACTTACTTCTTTCATGGATTGTGCTTTTGGTATCATATCTAAAAATCATCACAATATCCAAGGTCATTTAGGTTTTCTCCTGTTATCTTCTAGAGGTTTTATAGTTTTGTGTTTTATATTTAGGTCTATGATCTCTTTTGAGTTAATTTTTGTGGCAATATTGAGTCTTCCTATCCATGAAAATGGAATATCTCTTTATTTCTGTAGGTCTTCTTTGATTTTGTTCATCACAGTTTTGTGATTTTCTTTATATAGGTCTTGTACATATTTTGTTAGATTTATACCTAGGTATTTCTCTATTTGTGTACTAATAAAATGGTGTCGTATTTTTAATTTCAAATTCCACTTGTTGATTGCTGGTGTATAGGAAAGCAATTGATTTTTGTATATTAACCTTGTATCCTGCAACTTTGTTATAATCAATTGTAAGTTCCTGAGGTTTAAGATCAATCTTCTGAAAATAACTTTTAATTAAAGTGTAATATATATATATATATATATATATAATTGCTCAAATCAAAAGTGTACAGCAAGATGAATTTTCAAAAAGTGAGCAGCCTGTGTAATCAGCAACCCAGAAAGTTCCTTCTTCTTTTTTAGTCACTTTTTCCCCCAAAAAGTTACCCCTAATTTTTGGTAAACTTTTTTGAGTGTATGTTTTTCTGTCACATCAGTATTTATAATCTCTGAAGAAAATAAAACCTTTAGCATTTCTAAAATTTTCTGTTTGTCTTCCTGCTCCCCAAGACTCAGGTTCTGATAATATCTGTTATTTAAAAAACACTCTATATTTTAGCTCCAGATTTAAAAAAAATGGTTTAAAAATTTTCATTATGCCTCTTGCTTTTAAAAGCATCTATTCTGAGCAGTAGCAGTAAACTTTAGAAGTACACTGTCACTCTTGTTTTGATGTAACTCTAGGGTTTACTGGTTGTTTCTATCTCCAGTGTGTTTCATATACAAGATTGTTCTCTTTTTTGGATTATATATATTAGATTATATATTATATATATTTATATTGGATTATATATTTTGGATTATATATACTTTTTTTTATTTGGCTTGACTATATAATTGAGTAATTTTCCTTTTCAAAAAAACCAAATTTGTTGGTATATTTTTTTGAGTCCTAGAAATGTTTAGCTTGTCTTCATGTGCAAATGATAAAGTGGGTTGTTAAAGAATTCAAGGATCACAGTATTTTCTTCAGAACAATATAGACATTTCTTCATTGTGTTTTAGTATTTAGCATTTTATGATACATTCAGTATATGTTTATTTCTCTTCCCTTTTTAGTAATTTTTTTTTTGTCATTCTAGAAATTCTTAGTAGTATTTTTTACTACTCTGAACCTCTGAATTCAGAAACAATTGCAGGATCCATCTGGGATTACGTGACTACTTTCAGTATTTCTTTTTAGTATTTAGCTGACACTTTAGTTATGGAAACTCAAGTCTTTCTCATATAATTTACATATATATCACTTGTCTTTTCCTTTACATTCTCAAATTGGACTTTTAAATTAAAGCTTTGGATGTTGAGTGTGTGTACATTTTGTTATTCTGTCTTTCACTGTGTTTTATATTATGCTAATCATATTTTTGTCTAAGAATTAAAAAAAATTCTAATTGTACCTCTTTATCAGCCTGCTCTTATTATATGATGCAATATTGCTTTCAGTATCAAAAGCAATATTCAGATTTTTGGCAACATTTTCTTCTCTTCCTTACATTAATGCTGTTTTCTTGGGAAACCATTTGTTTTGCTTTTACAGGGCAACACATCACTTTCATGCCATTATTTTTCTTTAAATCCCTGGTGATTCTTGCTTGTCTGTATATATATATATCTATGCATTAATATCTAGAATAGTCAACATTAGTAGTTGATGTAGAGCTCTACCTTAACATATGTTGACTTTATTATAAAATGCTGAATACTAAAACACAATGAAGAAATTCCTATACAGCAGCTGTAGGTTCCCCTTCCTCCAGTCATAAATGGGAGTATTATCTACAGTTTTAACGGGGTGAAGAGATGTGGGTCAGCTTCTTTTAGGGTATACAGACCCGTATCTACTGTGGTGGCCTGAAATTGCCTGGGAGTTACTCCATTTTCCTTTTTGGCTTCAATACCCATGCCAGGAGCCCACACTTTGTTCTTGCTCTGTGAACCTGCTGACTCTGTACTTGAAGATTTTGGGGGCTTTCTTGCAAAAATTATTATTCATTCCTTCAGTGCCATCCTTGTTTGCCTGGGTTAGGTTACAACTCAGTTTGATCTCAATCTCAGTTCTGTCCCATTGTTTGGTGCCCTGTAGATAATTCCCAATGTTTCTTGTCTTCTAGTGGAAAAGTTTGGCTCTTTACTGCTTCTATCAGATAATTACTATTTATTATTTTGTTTTTATCACTCAGTGGGATTTTTTTGGGAAGATAAATTGGTAAATTTTATTTATTTATTTATTTATTTAATTGGAGTATAATTGGTTTACAATGTTGTGGTAGTTTCTGCTATACAATGAAGTGAATCAGCTATATGTATACCTATATCCCCTCTCTCTTGATCCTCCCTCCCACCCGCCCAATCTCATCCATCTAGGTTGTCACAGAGCACTGAGCTGAGCTTCCTGTACTTTATAGCATGTTCCCACTAGCTATCTATTCTATGCATGGTAGTGTATATATGTCAATCCTAATCTCCCAGTTCGACCCACCCTCCCCTTCCCCCTCTGTGTCCACATGTCCGTTCTCTACATCTATATCTCAATTTCTGCCCTGCAGATAGGTTCATCTGCACCATTTTTCAAGATTCCACATATATGCGTTAATATACGATATTTGTTTTTCTCTTCCTAGCTTACTTCACTCTGTATGACAGACTCTAGGTCCATCCACATCTCTGCAAATGACCCAACTTCGTTCCTTTTTTATGGCCGAGTAATATTCCATTGTATATATGTACCACATCTTCTTTATCCATTCATCTATCGTTGGACATTTAGGTTGTTTCCATGTCCTGGCTATTGTAAATGGTGCTGCAATGAACATTGGGGTGCATGTGTCCTTTTGAATTATGGTTTTCTCAGGATATATGCCCAGTAGTGGGATTGCTGGGTCATACAGTAGCTCAATTTTTAGTTTTTTAAGGAACCTCCATACTGTTCTCCATAGTGGCTGTGTCAATTTACATTCCCACCAACAGTGCTAAAGGGTTCCCTTTTCTCCACACCATCTCCAGCATTTATTCTTTGTAGATTTTTTGATGATGGCCATTCTGACTGGTGTGAGGTGATACCTCATTGTAGTTTTGATTTGCATTTCTCTAATGATTAGTGATGTTGAGCATTCTTTCATGTGTTTCTGGCAATCTGTATATCCTCTTTGGAGAAACGTCTATTTAGGTCTTTGGCCAATTTTTGGATTGGGTTTTGTTTTTTTGATATTGAGCTGCATGAATTGCTTGTATATTTTGGAGATTAATCCTTTGTCAGTTGCTTCGTTTGCAAATATTTTATCCCATTCTGAGGGTTGTCTTTTCGCCTTGTTTATGGTTTCCTTTGCTGTGCAAAAGCTTTTAAGTTTCATTAGGTCCCATTTGTTTATGTTTGTTTTTATTTGCATTACTCTAGGAGGTGGGTCAAAAAATATATTGCTGTGGTTTATGTCAATGAGTGTTTTTCTTATGTTTTCCTCTAAGAGTTTTATAGTGTCTGGCCTTACGTTTAGGTCTTTAATCCATTTTGAGTTTATTTTTGTGTATGGTGTTGGGGAGTGTTCTAATTTCATTCTTTTACATGTAGCTGTCCAGTTTTCCCAGCACCACGTATTGAAGAGACTGTCTTTTCTCCATTGTATATTCTTGCCTCCTTTGTCATAGATTAGGTGACCACAGGTGAGTGGGTTTATCTCTGGGCTTTCTATCCTGTTCCATTGATCTATATTTCTGTTTTTGTGCCAGTACCACACTGTCTTGATTAATGTAGCTTTGTAGTATAGTTTGAAGTTGGGGAGCCTGATTCCTCCAGTTCCGTTTTACTTTCTCAAGATTGCTTTGGCTATTTGGAGTCTTTAGTGTGTCCATACAAATTGTGAAATTTTTTGTTCTAGTTCTGTGAAAAATGCCAATGGTAGTTTGATAGGGATTGCATTGAATCTGTAGATGGCTTTGGGTAGTATAGTCATTTTCACAATGTTGATTCTTCCAATCCAAGAACATGGTATATTTCTCCATTTGTTTATGTCATCTTTGATTTTTTTCATCAGTGTTTTATAGTTTTCTGAGTACAAATCTTTTTCCTCCTTAGGTAGGTTTATTCCTAGGTATTTTATTCTTTTTGATGCCTTGGTAAATGGGATTGTTTCCTTAATTTCACTTTCTGATTTTTCATTGTTAATGCATAGGAATGCAAGAGATTTCTCTGATTAATTTTGTATCCTGCAACCTTACCAAATTCACTGATTAGTTCTAATAGTTTTCTAGTGGCATCTTTAGGATTTTCTATGTATACTATCATGTTATCTGCAGTGACAGTTTTACTTCTTCTTTGCCAATTTGTATTCTTTTTATTTCTTTTTCTTCTCTGATTGCCATGGCTAGGACTTCCAAAACTATGTTGAATAAGAGTGGTGAGAGTGGACATCCTTGTCTTGTTCCTGATCTTAGTGGAAATACCTTCAGTTTTTCACCATTAAGTATGATGTTTCCTGTGGGTTTGTCATACATGGCCTTTATTATGTTGAGGTAGGTTCCCTCTATGCCCATTTCCTGGAGAGTTTTTATCATAAATCGGTGTTGGATTTTGTCAAAAGCTTTTACTGCATCTATTGAGATGATCATATTGTTTTTATTCCTTAATTTGTTAATATGGTGTATCATTGATTGATTTGCGTATATTGAAGAATCCTTGCATTCCTGGGATAAATCTCACTTGATCATGGTGTATGATCCTTTTAATGTGTTGTTAGATTCTGTTTGCTAGTATTTTGTTGAGGATTTTTGCATCTATGTTCATCAGTGATATTGGTCTGTGATATTTTTGTCTGGTTTTGGTATCAGGGTGATGGTCACTTTGTAGAATGAATTTGGGTGTGGTCCTCCCTCTGCAATTTTTTGGAAGAGTTTGAGAAGGATAGGTGTTAGCTCTTCTCTAAATGTTTAATAGAATTCACCTGTGAAGCCATCTTGTCCTGGACTTTTGTTTGTTGGAAGATTTTTAATTACAGTTTCAACTTCATTACTTACGATAGGTCTGTTTATATTTTCTAATTCTTCTTGGTTCAGTCTTTGAAAATTGTACCTTTTGAAGAATTTGTCCATTTCTTCCTGGTTATCCATTTTATTGGCATATAGTGGTTTGTAGTAATCACTTGTAATCCTTTGTATTTCTGCCCTGTCAGTTGTGATTTCTCCTGTTTCATTTCTAATTTTATTGATTTGCACCCTCTCTCTTTTTTTCTTGATGAGTCTGACTAATGGTTTATCAATTTTGTTTATCTTCTCAAAGAACCAAGTTTTAGTTTTATTGATCTTTGCTGTTGTTTTCTTCATTTCTATTTCATTCATTTCTGCTCTGATCTTTATGATTTCTTTCCTTCTACTGACTTTGGGTTTTCTTTGTTCTTCCTTATCTAGTTACTTTAGGTGTAAGTTTAGATTTTTTATTTGAGTTTTTCTTGTTTCTTGAGGTGAGACTGAATTGCTATAAACTTCCTTCTTAGAACTGCTTTTGCTGTGTCCCATAGGTTTTGGGTCATCATGTTTTCATTGTCACTTGTTTCTATGTATTTTTAAATTTCTTCTTTGATATCTTCAGTGATCTCTTCATTATTCAGTAGTGCACTGTTTAGGTTCCACGTATTTGTGTTTTTTACAGTTTTCTTCCTGTAAATGATTTCCAATCTCATAGCACTGTGGTCAGAAAAGACGCTTGATACAATTTCAATTTTCTTAAATTTTCTTAGGCTTTATTTGTGACCCAAATGTGTCCCTGGAGTATGTTCCATGTGCATATTAGAAAAAGTGTATTCTGCCACTTTTGGGTGGAATGTTCTGTAAATATCAATCAGATCTATCTGGTCTATTGTGTCACTTATAAAGCTTGTGTTTCCTTATTGATTTTCTGTTTGGATGATCTGTCCATTGGTGTAAGTGGAGTGTTAAAGTCCTCTACTATTATTGTGTTAATGTCGATTTCTCCTTTCATCATTGTTATCATTTGCCTTGTGTATTGATGTGCTCCTATGTTGGGTGCATAAACATTTATAATTGTTATGTCTTCCTCTTGGATTGATCCTTTGATCATTATGTAGTACCCTTCCTTATCTCTTGTAGCAGTCTTTATTTTAAAATCTATTTTATCTGATATGAGTATTGCTGCTCCATCTTTCCTTTGATTTCCATTTGCATGGAATATCCTTTTCCATCCTTTCACTTTCAGTCTGTATGTGTCCCTAGGTCTGAAGTGAGTCTCTTGTAGACAACAAATAAATATGGGTCTTGTTTTTGTATCCATTCATCCAACCTATGTCTTTTGGTGGGAGCATTTATTCCATTCACATTTAAGGTAATTATCGATATGTATGTTCCTATTACCATTTTCTTAATTGTTTTTGGTTTGTTTTTGTAGGTCTTTTCCTTCTCTTGTGTTTCCAACTTAAAGAAGTTCCTTTAGCATTTATTGCAGAGCTGGTTTGGTGGTGCTGAATTCTCTTGGCTTTTGCTTGTCAGTAAAGCTTTTGATTTCTCCATTGAATCTTAATGAGATCCTTGCTGGATAGAGTAATCTTGGTTGTATGCTTTTCTCTTTCATCACTTTAAGTATATCCTGCTACTCCCTTCTGCCCTGCAGAGTTTCTGCTGAATAATCAGCTGACAACCTTATGGAGATTCTCTTGTATATTATTTTTTGCTTTTCCCTTGCTGCTTTTAATATTTTTTCTTTGAATTTAGGTTTTGTTAGTTCAATTAATGTGTTTCTTGGTGTGTTTCTCCTAGGGTTTATCCTGTATGGGACTCTGTGCTTCCTGGACCCGGGTGGTTATTTCCTTTCCCATGTTAGGGAAGTTTCTGACTATAATCCATTCGAATATTTTCTCAGACCCTTTCTTTTTCCCTTCTTCTGCTGGGATCCCTATAATTCACATGTTGGTGCACTTAGTGTTGTCTCAGTGGTCTCTGAGTTTGTTTTCAATTCTTTTCATTCCTTTTTCTTTATTCTACTCAGTGGCAGTTATTTTCACCATTCTGTCTTCCAACTCACTTATTCATTCTTCTGCCTCAGTTATTCTGTTATTGATTCCTTCTAGTGTATTTTTCATTTCTGCTATTGTGTTGTTCATCTCTGTTTGTTCTTTAGTTCTTCTAGATCTCTGTAAACATTTCTTGTATTTTCTTGATCCATGCCTCCATTCTATTTCTGTCATTCTGGATCATCTTAATTATCATTACTCTGAATTCTTTTTCAGGTAGGTTGCGTATTTCCTCTTCATTTATTTGGTCTTGTAGGTTTTTACCTTGCTCCTTCATCTGTAATGTATTTTTTAATCATCTTATTATTATTATTTTTTGATGAGTGGGATTGTGTTCCTGTCTTACTGGTTGTTTGGCCTGAGGCTTCCAGCACTGGAGTTTGTAGGCTGTTGGGTAGAACCAGGTCTTGGTGCCGAGACGAGGTCCTCTGGGAGATCTCACTCCAATGAATATTCCCTGGGGTCTGAGATTCTTTGATAGTCTGGTGCTTTGGACTCAGAACTCCCACCGCAGGAGCTCAGGCCCAACCCCCAGCTCATTAACCAAGATCCCACAGGCTGCGTGGGGCAGCAAAAAAAAAAAAAAAAGAAAAAAAAAGGAGCAGAAAAGTAATAAAGAGTAAAAAATAAAATATGATTACAAAACTAATAGATATGTTAGAAAAAAATATATACATGAAGGAGCAACCGAAAGGTAAAACAGAACCATAATAGCCAAAAAAACTGAAAATGGCCTTGGCTGTGGTGGGTGGGGTTTATGCAGGGGTGGGGTTTAAGTGCCAGTGGGGTCTAGGCTTAGGACCCACGTGGCTGGAAAAGGCCCTAGGGCACAGGGCTTAGGCTCAGCTTAGCCAGAGGGGCCCAGGAGTGCCTGTGGCTTCGGAGGGCAGAGAACAAGGCCTGAGACCCCAGCAGGCTCTCTGGGCCCGAGTGGGCAGTGGAAACTCTAGGTGCATTCCCCCAATCCTCTGATCATGAAGGGTCCCTCCCTGTCCGCCTCACCTCTTCTTCCCCCCCTCCCTCCCACACCCCTAAGACCCACATGCCTGGAGGGGCCTTGGAGGTTGGAGTACCTGGCCTGGGACCCCAGCAGGCTTCCTGGGGCCTGATTGGGCAGGGGAAATGCTAGCCTCACTCTCCCTGATCCCCCAAACCCCCAAGGATCCCTTCAGACATAGGAAACCCTCTGCTCTCCCAGCTGCCCCTCGGGGGTGCCGGTCCCATCTGGCCTCCACTTCTCCTACCTCCTCACTCCCCCCCACATCCTACCCAGTAGCTTGGGGGTTCCTCCCTTCTACTTGGCTGATGAGGTCTCCCACCAGCATCTGGTAAGTACCCTAGCTGTGGAGAGATGTGAACTCCGTGTCCTCCCACTCTGCCATCTTCTGATACTTTTTAAAGTGTGTTGTTTGCCGTATTAAATAAGATGCTCTTTGATCAGTTTTAATGAAATCCTACTGATCTTAACCCAGTATGGTTAGTCTGTCTGATGAAGCATCAATACCTGCCTGATAAACAACCTTTGAGAACTTGGAGATACAACAAGACTGATGCATTCCCAATACTTATCATGTGGCAACAGGATCTTTACTAGTGCTTTAGTATCACTCAACTCTCTATATAGAGGATACTCAACCTGTAGTCTTCGTCCTACCTAATTACTGAGTCTAGAGAACCAAGGCTGGTTAAATCAGGTATCTGAGCCAGACCAAAGATTTTATATATCCAAGTGTTATTCTCCTGCCTCACCTTTTGAGTGGTTCTCTGAAGTTCAGGTTCCTTGCTTGTCTCTCAGTGGTAATATACAGTTAGCTAGGTTCATGCATGGTTTATCCTTGCCTATAGCTGGCTTTGAAATTCAGCCTGTTTGAATAGGCCCTAAACCCATCACTGACCCTTGATAGGTGTCTTTCTCTAGAGGCTTCAAAGCTATCCCAGTACTTCCAGCAGCTGCCTTGGATCATGTCTTAATCCATAGAGATTCTTGAGCAGAAAGCTTCATCTATTTGTCATTGATCCCCTGTCCAGAAGCTTCAGAGACTCTCACATAGCTGTTCAGGCTTGTTCATTGGACATGGAATATAAACTTTATACACAATAATTTGGATTGCTAGCAACTTTATTTGGAGGTCACACTCTATTTCTACATCAGAAACTTAGCCTTTGCCTAGCAAAATGTCACACATTTCTTTTTTTTTTAAATTTTATTTATTTATTTATTTATTTATGGCTGTGTTTGGTCTTTGTTTCTGTGCGAGGGCTTTCTCTAGTTGTGGCAAGTGGGGGTCACTTTTCATCGCGGTGCGTGGGCCTCTCACTATCGCGGCCTCTCGTTGCGGAGCACAGACTCCAGACGCGCAGGCTCAGCAATTGTGGCTCACGGGCCTAGTCGCTCTGCGGCATGTGGGATCTTCCCAGACCAGGGCTCGAACCCGTGTCCCCTGCATTGGCAGGCAGATTCTCAACCACTGTGCCACCAGGGAAGCCCCCAATCTCACACATTTTGATGGCCCATTGCTGAGGTCCAACAAGTCTCCTGACTAAGGCAATTTTCTGGCACTTCTCAGGAGGTTGCTTTGATTTTAAAAATGTACTTGATGGTCAAGAGTTGTTATCTGTGGGTGTTAGTATTGTTAAAGATTCTCTCTCTTTTCTTAAATCTACAATAAGCTTATATTACATTTCAAAGAAATTAAACCCAAAACTTATTTTGAACTATTATTGCTAAGAATTAAATTTCTACCTAAGAATGGAATGCAGGGATAATAAAAGATGATATAACCATTGAAGGAAGCAGCTTTGCAGATTACCCATCAGTAATGGGGTGCTTTCCCACCTGCCACTGCTCCTCTCCAGATACTCCCAGTCTGTTTTTCTAGAGAAAATTATTAGAATCAAATGAATTGAAGTATACTTCATTAAGGAGGGGTAGAGATTTAACGTGTTATAAACAATTTTAGTGACTATGCTGTTTGCTACCTATGTTTCAGATGTAGAAATGTTTAAATATTTAAATTCTTGACTTTGATAAATTAATTAATAATGTGTAGTCTATTGACATTTCTGAAGCTCTGTTCTACCCCATATCAGAGTGTCTGCTGAATAATTAATAGTTAAGGCTTTTTATTTTTCTCCCTGCTCCCCCACTAGTGTCATTTGAGTTTTGGACCATAGTTGGTGCAGTAGGAATAATATGGACTTTAGCAACAGTCTCATTTGATTTCCAGTATCACCAGTTTCTAGGCTGGTGAATTTGGTCAAGTCACTTAATAGTTCTAAGTTTCTGTTTCTTCATATTATGATCATAAGAATAGTAATATGACATATAATAATGAAGAGAATAATACCTACTTCATAGGGTGAGGATTAAGAGAGTAGGGTCTGGAATTAAATTGCTTGAGTTTGGATCCCCACCAAATGCCTAGCTATCTAACTTGTTAAAGCCACTAATGACTCCAAGGCTCAGTTTCCTCATATGTGGGTTGAAAATAATAGTAGTATCTTTCTCACAGGATTGGGGCAAAACATATAGGCATATTATATTTTATTTCAGAGTTTAGCACATTATAAATATTCAATAAATTAAATATTTTATGATTATCATAATACATTAAAAATATGGTTATTGGCTTTTCTTTCTTATTCACTCTTCATGTTTTGTCTTTTAATTAATTAATTAATTAATTAATTAATTATTTTGGCTGTGCTGGGTCTTCGTTGCTGCGCATGGTTTTTCTCTAATTGTGGCTAGCAGGGGCTACTCTTCATTGCATTGAGGTGTGTGGTCTTTTCATTGTGGTGGTTTCTCTTGTTGTGGAACATGGGCTCTAGTTGTGTGGGTTTCAGTAGTTGCAGCAAGTGGGCTCAGTAGATGTGGCACGCGGGCCTTAGAGCATGCTGGCTTCAGTAGTTGTGGCACGTGGGCTTAGTAGTTGAGGCGCATGGACTCTAGAGTGCAGGCTCAGTTGTTGTGGTGCACGGGCTTAGTTGCTCCATGGCATGTGGGATCTTCCCGGACCAGGGATTGAACCTGTGTCCCTGTATTGGCAGGCAGATTCTTAACCATTGCACCACCAGGGAAGTCCCTCTTCTTTTATTTGTACTGTGATACTGGATACAATCACATCCAATTAATCTATTGTTTATCTACACCACATGTTGTTGGGAAATCTAGAAATCACCAAAACAGCCATGAAGCAGGTAGGCAATGGAAATTGGAGAATCTATGACTTGACAATTATTGGATATATTGTGATTGGACAGTTTGTCAAAATAAGCATTTATTCAGTTTTTATCCAGTTGTTATTTCACATCTTTCAGAAATTTTTCTTGTAAAGTTGTGACATTTTTCTATATGCCTTATAGTTTTCTTATTTGTTTATTTATTATTATTGTAAACAGTTGTTCTTTTTGTAATATAGTTCGCAAGTAGATTACGCTGGTTTATAAAGATGCTGTTGATTTTCTGTACATTTCTTGAGCCCAGAAACTGTGTGTTTCTACTGTTTTTTTTTTCTTTTTTTCATTCTACTGGTTTGTTTGTGGATTCTGTTTGATTTATTATGTAGATCGGGGTGTGAAAACTTTTTTTGGAAAAAGCTGGATGGCAAATATTTTTGTCTTTGAGGGTTATTGCAACTAATTAACTCTGTCATTGCAGGATAAAAGCAGCCATCAACAATGTATAAAGAAATGGGAGTGGCTGGATTTGGAGCACAATAGGCTTGATTTGGCCCATGGGTCTTATTTTACAGACACCTAATACAGATAGTCTTTTAGTGCATTTTTGTTCTTAAAGCCATACTGTAAGCCTTTTGTTTCTTTTTCTTATCATATTTCATGGGCTCACATTTCTATATTATAATATTATTCAGTGATGCCAATAGTGGTAATTCTTGCCTTTTCCCTGAATTTACTGGGATTCATTATAAAGTTTGTTGTTAAGATGACTTCATCTTTGAATTAAGAAATTTTCTCTCTATTCCTACCTTGCCAAAAGCTTTTTTTTTAATTTTTAAATATAAGGTTTTTACTTTCAATCCTGAACAAATAAAATTTAATATTTCTATGTGAGGAAAAAATAAAATAAAAATTTAGAAAACAGCAAAATAACGGATTACTAGCAGCATTGGCTCCTATAATAACCATCTATAAAATACCACCTGAAAGACTCAATGTCTATTCTAAAGGCTGCTGGATTGTTAATGAGTAATTCATGACAATTTGCTACTTAAATGGAAGTATGAATGTACGTTATTACATTAAGTGTGCTAAACCATAAAGAGAATAGATAAGCAAGAGTTAAAAGTAGTGGGAAGAAATAATGTAATAAGTCAATCAAATTAGCATGAGCTTAAAATAAGTACCTTTTATACCTTTTGTTCCAACAGACAAAAGCCACTGTTTAGCTATCTAAAGTGACTTAGACCAATTTGCATTTATCTCCTTTTAATACATTAAAAAAATTTTTTTAACATCTTTTTTGGAGTATAATTGCTTTACAATGGCATGTTAGTTTCTGCATTATAACAAAGTGAATCAGCTATACATATACATATATCCCCATATCTCCTCCCTCTTGCGTCTCCCTCCCACCCTCCCTATTCCACCCCTGTAGATGGACACAAAGCTCCCTGTGCTATGCGGCTGCTTCCCATTAGCTATCTATTTTACATTTGGTAGTATATATAAGTCCATGCCACTCTTTCACTTTGTCCCAGCTTACCATTCCCCTTCCCCATGTCCTCAAGTACATACTTTACGTCTGCGTCTTTATTCCTGTCCTGCACCTAAGTTCTTCAAAACCTTTTTTTTTTTTAATTTTTAGATTCCATATATATGTGTTAGCATACGGTATTTGTTTTTCTCTTTCTGACTTACTTCACTCTGTATGACAGACTCTAGGTCCATCCACCTCACTACAAATGACTCAATTTTGTTTCTTTTTATGTCAGAGTAATATTCCATTGTATATATGTGCCACATCTTCTTTATCCATTCATCTGTTGATGGACAGTTAGGTTGCTTCCATGTCCTGGCTATTGTAAATAGGGCTGCAATGAACATTGTGGTACATGACCCTTTTTGAATTATGGTTTTCTCAGGGTATATGCCCAGTAGTGGGATTTCTTGGTTGTATAGTAGTTCTGTTTTTAGTTTTTTAAGGAACTTCCATACTGTTCTCCATAGTGGCTGTATCAATTTACACTCCCACCAATAGTGCAAGAGTGTTCCCTTTTCTCCACACCCTCTCCAGCATTTATTGTTTGAAGATTTTTTGATGATGGCCATTCTGACTGGTGTGTAGTTTTGATTTGCATTTCTCTGGTGATTAGTGATGTTGAGCATTCTTTCATGTATTTGTTGGCAATCTGTATCTTATTTGGAGAAATGTCTATTTAGGTCTTCTGCCTATTTTTGGATTGGGTTGTTTGTTTTTTTGATATTGAGCTGCATAAGCTGCTTGTAAATTTTGAGATTAATCCTTTGACAATTGCCTCATTTGCAAATATTTTCTTCCATGCTGAGGGCTGTCTTTTTGTCTTGTTTATGGTTTCCTTTGCTGTGCAAAAGCTTTTAAGTTTCCTTAGGTCCCATTTGTGTATTTTTGTTTTTATTTCCATTACTCTAGGAAGTGGATCAAAAAGGATCTTGCTGTGATTTATGTCATAGAGTTTTCTGCCTATGTTTTCCTCTAAGAGTTTATTGGGTCTGGCCTTACATTTAGGTCTTTAATCCATTTTGAGTTTATTTTTGTGTATGGCATTAGGGAGTGTTCTGATTTCATTATTTTAATGTAGCTGTCAGGTTTTCCCAGCACCACTTATTGAAGAGGCTGTCTTTTCTCCATTGTATATTCTTGCCTCCTTTATCAAAAATAAGGTGACCATAGGTGAGTGGGTTTATCTCTGGGCTTTCTATCCTGTCCCATTGATCTATATTTATGTTTTTGTGCCAGTACCATAGTGTCTTGATTAATGTAGCTTTGTAGTATAGTCTGAAGTCAGGGAGTCTGATTCCTCCAGCTCCGTTTTCCTTTCTCAAGATTGCTTTGGCTATTCAGGGTCTTCAGTGTGTCCATACAAATTGTGAAATTTTTTGTTCTAGTTCTGAGAAAAATGCCATTGGTAGTTTGATAGGGATTGCATTAAATCTGTAGATGGCTTTGGGTAGTATAGTCGTTTACACAATGTTGATTCTTCCAATCCAAGAACATGGTATATCTCTCCATCTGTTTGTATCATCTTTAATTTTTTTCATCAGTGTCTTATAGTTTTCTGCATACAGGTCTTTTGTCTCCTTAGGTAGGTTTATTCCTAGGTATTTTATTCTTTTTGTTGCAACGGTAAATGGGAGTGTTTTCTTAATTTCTCTTTCAGATTTTTCATCATTAGTGTATAGGAATGCAAGAGATTTCTGTGCATTAATTTTGTATCCTGCTACTTTACCAAATTCATTCATTAGCTCTAGTAGTTTTCTAGTAGCATCTTTAGGATTCTCTATGTATAGTATCATGTCATCTGCAAACAGTGACAGTTTACTTCTTTTGTGATTTGGATTCCTTTTATTTCTTTTTCTTCTCTGGTTGCCATGGCTAGGACTTCCAAAACTATGTTGAATAATAGTGGTGAGAGTGGGCAACCTTGTCTTGTTCCTGATCTTAGTGGAAATGGTTTCAGTTTTTCACCATTGAGAACGATGTTGGCTGTGGGTTTGTTATATATGGTCTTTATTATGTTGAGGAAAGTTCCCTCTATGCCTACTTTCTGGAGGGTTTTTATCATAAATGGGTGTTGAATTTTGTTGAAAGCTTTTCCTGCATCTATAGAGATGATCATATGGTTTTTGTCCTTCAGTTTTTTAATATGGGTTATCACACTGATTGATTTGCATATATTGAAGAATCCTTGCATTCCTGGGATAAATCCCACTTGATCATGGTGTATGATCCTTTTAATGTGCTGTTGGATTCTGTTTGCTAGTATTTTGTTGAGGATTTTTGCATCTATGTTCATCAGTGATATTGGCCGTAGTTTTATTTTATTTATTTATTTAGGACTGTGTTGTGTCTTCGTTGCTGCACGCAGGCCCTCTCTAGTTGCGGAGAGTGGGCTACTCTTTGTTGCGGCTCGTGGGCTTCTCATTGTGGTGGCTTCTCCTTTTGTGGAGCACAGGCTCTAGGTGCGCAGGCTACAATAGTTGTGGCTCATGGTCTCCAGAGTGCAGGCTCAGTAGCTGTGGCACACGGGCCCAGTTGTCACGGCATGTGGGATCTTCCTGGACCAGGGCTCAAGCCCGTGTCCCCTGCATTGGCAGGCGGACTCCTAACCACTGCTCCACCAGGGAAGTCCCTGTAGTTTTCTTTCTTTGTGACATCTTTGTCTGGTTTTGGGATCACGGTGATGGTTGCCTTGAAGAATGAGTTTGAGAGTATTCCTCCCTCTGCTATATTTTGGAAGAATTTTAAAAGGATAGGCATTAGCTCTTCTCTAAATGTTTGATTGAATTCGCCTGTGAAGCCATCTGGTCCTTGGCTTTTGTTTGTTGGCAGATTTTTAATCACAGTCTCAATTTCAGTTTTTAGATTGGTCTGTTTATATTTTCTATTTCTTCCTGGTTCAGTCTCAGAAGGTTGTGTTTTTCTAAGATTTTGTCCATTTCTTCCAGGTTGTCCATTTTACTGGCATACAGTTGCTTGTAGTAATCTCTCATGATCCTTTGTATTTCTACAGTGTCAGTTGTTACTTCTCCTTTTTCATTTCTAATTCTGTTGATTTGAGTCTTCTCCCTTTTTTTCTTGATGAGTTGGGCTAATGGTTTATCAATTTTGTTTATCGTCTCAAAGAACCAGCTTTTAGTTCTATTGATCTTTGCTATCGTTTCCTTCATTTCTTTTATTTATTTCTGATCTGATCTTTATGATTTCTTTCCTCCTGCTAACTTTGGAGTTTTTGTTGTTCTTCTTTCTCTAATTACTTTAGGTGTAAGGTTAGGTTATTTATTTGAGTTGTTTCTTGTTTCTTGAGGTAGGATTGTTTTGCTATAAACTTCCCTCTTAGAATTACTTTTGCTACATCCCATAGGTTTTGGGTTGTCGTGTTTTCATTGTCATTTGTTTCTAGGTATTTTTTGATATCCTCTCTGATGTCTTCAGTGATCTCTTGGTTATTAAGTAGTTTATTGTTTAGCCTCTATGTGTTTGTCTTTTTTACAGGTTTTTTCCTGTAATTGATATCTAGCCTCATAGCATAGTGGTCGGAAAAGATACTTGATACGATTTCAATTTTCTTAAATTTAACAAGGCTTGATTTGTGACCCAAGATATGATCTATCCTGGAGAATGTTCAGTCAGCAATTGAGAAGAAAGTGTATTCTGTTGTTTTTGGATGGAATGTCCTATAAATATCAATTAAGTCCATCTTGTTTAATGTTTCATTTAAAGCTTTGTTTCCTTATTTATTTTCATTTTGGATGATCTGTCCATTGTTGAAAGTGGGGTGTTAAAGTCCCATACTATGACTGTGTTACTGTCGATTTCCCCTTTTATGGCTGTTAGCATTTGCCTTATGTATTGAGGTACCCCTATGTTGGGTGCATAAATATTTACAATTGCTATATCTTCTTCTTGGATTGATCCCTTGATCATTATGTGGTGTCCTTCTTTGTCTCTTGTAATAGACTTTGTTTTAAAGTCTATTTTGTCTGTTATGAGAATTGCTACTCCAGCTTTCTTTTGATTTCCATTTTCATGGAATATCTTTTTCCATTCCCTCACTTTGAGTCTGTATCTGTCTCTAGATCTGAACAGGGTCTCTTGCAGACAGCATATATATGGGTCTTGTGTATGTATCCATTCAACCAGTCTGTGTCTGCTGGTTGGAGCATTTAATCCATTTACATTTAAGGTAATTATTGATATGTATGTTCCTATTCCCATTTTCTTAAATGTTTTGGGTTTGTTATTGTAGGTGTTTTCCTTCTCTTGTGTTTCTTGCCTAGAGAAGTTCCTTTAGCATTTGTTGTAAAACTGGTTTGGTGGTGTTGAATTCTCTCAGCTTTTGCTTGTCTGTAAAGGTTTTAATTTCTCCGTCGAATCTGAATGAGATCCTTGCTGGGTAGAGTAATCTTGATTGTACGTTTTTCCCTTTCATCACTTTAAATATGTCCTGCCACCCCCTTCTGGCTTGCAGAGTTTCTGCTGAAAGATCAGCTTTAACCTTATGGGGATTCCCTTGTATGTTATTTGTTGTTTTTCCCTTGCTGCTTTTAATATTTTTTCTGTTTTTAATTTTTGATAGTTTGATTAGTATGTGTCTTGTCATGTTTCTCCTGGGATTTATCCTGTATGGGACTCTCTGTGCTTCCAGGACTCGATTAACTATTTCCTTTCCCATATTAGGGAAGTTTTCAACTATAATCTCTTCAAATATTTTCTCAGTCCCTTTCTTTTTCTCTTCTTCTTCTGGGACCCCTATAATTTGAATGTTGTTGTGTTTAATGTTGTCCCAGAGGTCTCTGAGACTGTCCTCAGTTCTTTTCATTCTTTTTTCTTTATTCTGCTCTGCAGTAGTTATTTCCACTGTTTTATCTTCCAGGTCACTTATCCGTTCTTCTGCCTCAGTTATTCTGCTATTGATCCCTTCTAGAGTATTTTTAATTTCATTTATTGTGTTGTTCATTGTTGCTTGTTTCCTCTTTAGTTCTTCTAGGTCCTTGTTAAATGTTTCTTGCATTTTGTATATTCTATTTCCAAGATCTTGGATCATCTTTACTATCATTATTCTGAATTCTTTTTCAGGTAGACTGCCTATTTCCTCTTCGTTTGTTAGGTCTGGTGTGTTTTTACCTTGCTCCTTCATCTTCTGTGTGCTTTTCTGTCTTCTCATTTTGCTTATCTTACTGTGTTTGGGGTCTCCTTTTCACAGACTGCAGGTTCGTAGTTCCTGTTGTTTTTGATGTGTATCCTCAGTGGCTAAGGTTAGTTCAGTGGGTTGTGTAGGCTTCCTGGTGGAGGTGACTAGTGCCTGTGTTCTGGTGCATGAGGCTGGATCTTGTCTTTCTGGTGGGCAGATCCTCATCCAATGGTGTATTTTGGGGTGTCTGTGACCTTATTATGATTTTAGGCAGCCACTCTGCTAATGGGTGGTGTTCTGTTCCTGTCTTGCTAGTTGTTTGGCATAGGGTGTCCAGCACTGTAGCTTTCTGGTCGTTGAGTGGAGCTGGGCCTTGGTGTTCAGATGGAGATCTCTGGGAGATTTTTGCCATTTGATATTACATGGAGCTGGGAGGTCTCTGGTGTACCAATGTCCTGAACTCGGCTCTCCCCACTCAGAGGCACAGGCTTGACGCCCAGCCAGAGAACCAAAACCCTGTCATCCACATGGATCAGAATAACGGGAGAAAAAAAGAAAGAAAGAAAGAAAAAATAAAATAAAATAAAATAAAGTTCTTAAAAGACAAAAAAGTTATTAAAAAAATTTAAAAAGTAATAAAAAAAGAAAGAAAGAAGAGAGCAACCAAACCAAAAAACAAATCTACCAATGATAACCAGCGCTAAAAACTATGCTAACAAACAAGCAAACAAAACAAACAAACAAACAGACAGACAGAACCCTAGGATAAATGGTAAAAACAAAGCTATACAGAAAAAATCACACACAGAAGCATACACATACAGACTCACAAAAAGAGAAAAAGGAAAAAAATATATATATTTTTGCTCCCAAAGTCCACCCCCTCAATTTGGGATGATTCGTTGTCTATTCAACTATTCCACAGATGCAGGGTACATCAAGTTGACTGTGGACATTTAATCCGCTGCTGCTGAGGCTGCCTGGAGAGATTTCCCTTTCTCTTCTTTGTTCGCACAGCTCCTGGGGTTCAGCTTTGGATATGACCCCATCTAGTGTGTAGGTTGCCTGAGGGTGTCTATTCTCCGCTCAGACTAGACTGGGTTACAGTAGCAGCTGATTAATGGGCTCTGGCTCACTCAGGCCGGGGGGAAGGAGGGGTACGGGATGTGGGGCGAGCCTGTGGCAGCAGAGGCTGGCATGAAGTTGCACCAGCCTGAGATGTGCCGTGTGTTCTCCCGGGGAAGTTGTCCCTGGATCACAAGACCCTGGCAGGGGTGGGCTGCACAGGCTCCCAGGAAGAGAGGTGTGGATAGTGACCTGTGCTTGCACACAGCCTTCTTGGTGGCTGTAGCAGCAGTCTTAGCATTTCATGCCCATCTCTGGTGTCTGTGCTGATAGCTGTGGCTCACGGCCATCTCTGGAGTTCATTTAGGCCGTGCTCTGAATCCCCTCTCCTCACGCACCCCGAAACAATGGTCTCTTGCCTCTTAGGCAGGTCCAGACTTTTTCCTGGACTCCCTCCTGGCTAGCTGTGGCGCACTAGCCTCCTTCAGGCTGTATTCACGCAGCCAACCCCAGTCCTCTCCCTGGGATCTGAACTCCAAAGCCCGAGCCTCAGCTCCCAGCCCCCACCTGCCCCAGCGGGTGAGCAGACAAGCCTCTCAGGCTGGTGAGCGCTGGTTGGCACCAATCCTCCGTGTGGGAATCTCTCTGCTTTGCCATCTGCAAAGTTGCTGCGCTCTCTTCTGTGGCTCTAAAGCTTCACCACCACCACCCCCGTCTCCACCAGTGAAGGGGCTTCCTAGTGTGTGGAAACTTTTCCTCCTTCACAGCTCCCTCCCAGTGGTGCAGGTCCTGTCCCTATTCTTTTGTCTCTGTTGTTTCTTTTTTCTTTTGCCCTACCCAGGTACGTGGGGAGTTTCTTGCCTTTTGGGAAGTCTGGGGTCTTCTGCCTGCTTTCAATAGGTGTTCTATAGGAGTTGTTCCACATGTAGATGTATTTCTGATGTATCTGTGGGGAGGAAGGTGATCTCCGTGTCTTACTCTTCTGCCATCTTGAAGGTCCCCAATACATTCACCAAAAGCTTTTATATTAAATAAATGTTTGTATTTGAAAATTTTCTACATCTGTTTTGATAATCATATCATTTTGTCCTTTCCTCTTAGTGTTAATTTATTTTATAGTTTTGAAATATCTTTGCCTTACTAATGTAAATCCAACTCATTCATGATATGTTATTTTTATATGCTATTGATTTGACTTGATACTATTTTTTTATTCTGGCATTAATGCTTATAAATGATTTGGGCTTTTAATTGTCTGTGGCATGGCCCTTGACTGGTCTCAACCTAGGGTTATAACAACATCAAAAAAATGAGTTGGAGAAATTTCCCTATTTCATTTTTTTCTGGAAAGTTTGTTAAAAAAAAAAAGAGAGAGAGAGAGATTTGGGCTTTGTGAGTTAAAATTATCTCATGAAATTGGTTGGGGAGAGAGAGTTTTCAGACTGCTGATTCAAATTATTTAATGTTTGTGGGCTTATTCAAAATTTATTTGTTTTTGAGGTATTTTGATTAAAATATTTTTTAGAAAAATTTACTTTTAATGTATCTTTTCCAATTTATTGATCCAAAAATGTTTCTAGTATTAACTTATAACATCTATATTTATGTATAAGGTATCTATAACATTTCTTTTCCATTCTTAATTTTGCTAATTCGTGGCTTCTCTGTTTTTTTTCCATCAGTCTGGCTAGGGATTTATAAATAGTACTTATGTTTTCAAGGAACTAGATTTTGGTTTTGTTGTTCATCTCTCTCTCTCTCTCTCTATATATATATATGTGTATATATATAAGGTATGAATTTTTACTCTTATGCTTATTCCCTTTCCAGTACTTTATTTGGATTTGTTTTCTTGGCCCTTTTTATGTGTGTTTTAGTTGAACATTTTGTTCACTTATTTTTAATTTTAAAAAAAGTTTATTAAGCCTTCAAAATTTCCTCAAAGTACACATTTAGCTGTAACTTACATATTTTGATACTTTCTATCACCTAGTTATAAATATTTTATGTCTTATAATTTAGGAATGAGTTTTTTTAGTCTCCAGTGTGTGGTGATATTTTGGTAATTTTATTGTAAATTAAAAATTACATTGCAGATGATTTAATAATATTTTCATTATATCAAATTTGTGTTGAGACTTTCTATGTAGCCCTGTGTAAGATAAAAGCATCTGTCCTACATTCCTGGGCGTGCTGGGGTTGTGCAGCATAAAGGATCAGGGAATTCACATATGGGTAGGTTCAGAGATGCTCCCGGGTGGATGTCGGCTTACCAAGGAAGCAAGCCTGTATTGTTCCTCAGTAATCTTAAGCTTTCTCATTTGTCAACCTATCAAACTTTATGATGCAGATTTTTGTAGTATAACGTCTTGCATTTTTACATTCTCCACCTTGGCATCAGGTATGTATTTTACTCAAGGACAATTTACAAAGCAAAACAGAAACTTGCAATAAACTCCCTTTACAGTTGTGATTATAAGAAGCCTCAAATTTCCTTAGGCTTGATTGATAAAACATGGCATTTATCCTATTCCTATGATGATGTTCAGCAAACTTTATGACAGAGGGAAACAGCTGGTAAAGTGGGTTCATTGAAAGTTGATGGTAACATAGCCATAAAAAACAAGAGGGTAATGATTTTAAAAGGGATAGTAGTTGTAACAACACCATTAACCTTTTGGTTCAAATTATTGACTGTGTGGTCTTTTTCAGAGGTCTAATCAAAGGTTTTCAGTAACTGCAATGCGGGAAAAAGAAGAAACAATCTAAAAATTGCCGTAATTATTTCCCTTCACATTATTTTTTTCCCTAACCCATTAAGAGATCAAGACCATTACTGGATTTGGACTTTTTTTTGAGAGTTTATATAATTTGCTTTATAGTGGAGAGAATGTTAAAGAACTATACATATATCCATACAGTAGAACAGGATTCAAACACCTGGTTGTAAGAACACACAGCAATGCTGAGAGGGTATGGCATTTTTTAGGAAGCCTAAACATAGCACAGTGTTTTCTATTTTAGGTTTATAAATCCATATGGAAGTTTGTATGCCATTTGGGCAATAGTTCAATTTAGTGGAAATTGGAATCAGTCTCCTTTTTGACTTTGTGATTTTAGAACTGATGGAGGTTGCATGCATGCAGGAAAGGTGAAGTTAATTGCAGAGTGAATGGGATGAATGAAACCCAGATAATGTAAACATTAATGGGGCTAATTTAGATGATAAACTATGATAACAGAATTTTTGTTGAGGGAAAGGAGAATTATCGAGACTGGGGGCTCTTAAGCTGACATCTAGGATCAGGTTGATGTCCTCAGACTTTTGTGAACCTCTTGAAATATTATGCACAATTATGTGCGAAGGTACCTTTTTGGAGGAGGCTTATAGTGTTCAGCAACTTCTCAAAGTTATGGGAGGTATGGGTCTGTGACCCCCATAAAGGTTAAGAACAAATAATCTAGATTTTTCTTTCCACATTTACCTTGTTACCTGATAACTACTCCATTTTCTGCTTACATTTCTATAGCTAGAGTTTTGAGACGTGATGTTTCTCAATACCCTTCTCTCCTCCAAAAAGCTATTAAAAATCTTCTTCGACCACCTGCTCAGAGCCTTGAATGTATATGGAATTTACTTTTCAAACCAACCTTTGGGGTATATGGTCCATCAAGTAAGAGAGCACTTGTAAGTTCAAGAAGATGCAAGAAGATGAGGTACTGAAGTCTGGCCCATCTTGGAATATCTGTGGCAATGCTCCTATACACAAATGAATTTCTCTACTTTATGTATGAAATATGAACCAAATATGGTTGCCCTATTGTTAAGGCCTTTGCTCATTTTTTAAAATTAAATGCAAATATTGCATTTAAATTCCTATTTGTTTTATATATGACTCCTATACAACTCTTACGTATATCTCTGTTTATTTAAATATTCCACTTTTGTGAACTGAGCTTAGGTCAGATGATTTTCAACTGCAGAATGTTATTGTTTCAACTTTAGAATGTTTTGGGCTTCGTTGAGAACCTGGGGAAAGGTACAGAGTCTTTTCTCAGAGACATGCTCATTCCCACATTTGGGACATGTAGTCCAAGGACGTCCATAATTCCTTCAAAAAGTGTGGGTCCCAGAAGAAGTACTCTCAGTTGAGGGCCTGCTCATTTCTCACCTGGTTGCACAGCCTCTGACTTTGGAAACTGCAGCCCCAATTCCACAGTGGTCTTTCTTAAAGGCCAATGTGGTTATTTTGCACACCTGCTGTAAAACCTTCCAGTGGCTCCCAGTGCTTACAGGCTAAAATCCATAAAGCCCAGCCTCATCCAGGTGCTGCATACTTGCTGGGATTGTCTTCTTGTCTACCTCCCCCACTGTACCCCATCTCACTCTGTATGCTCTAGTCATGCGCACACCCTGACTCTTTTGCCCTTATTATGCATACATCCTGCCCAGCTTTTACTGAACCAGCCCTGCTGTTCTGGAGCCTGGTCCTGGCATTTGCTGCTCTCTGCTTGGCTAGCTACCACTTGAGTGTGCTTGGTGATCATGCATCCACCCTCTGAGACCCATCCATCTCTTCCTGTGTGAAGCCACACTGACACCTTCCCTGCCCACTCACACCTAGTATGGTGGCTCTTGGCTCCTTTGTACCGCCATGGGTCCTTGTACTGGCCTCTATGAGCACAATGGAGTTTGTTTATTTGTTTACATGTTTGTAATCTTACTGTAGTCAGAAACTAATTTTTTATTTCTATCTGTAAACTATTTCCTAGTAGACTTCCTTTCAGTCAGGTTTTTTGTTGAATTTTAGGTTTGTTGAATGAATGTTTCATTTGGGCTTGGGTACCATGGGAAATTTATTAGCAGGAAAGTCTAAAAAACTTGAAGAGAGAATTATCAGTAGATAATATACAATCACTCTGTCTTCTTCCTATTTTGCTTTTGTTTTAGCACATGGCACCATAATATTTAAAGATCCAAGAAAGTCTATCAAGAGAAATTTTCTTTTCACTTTTTTTGGAATAGTACTATTGTGCAAGGGAGTGAAAAGAATATCTTGTTGAGGCTGAGAAACAAAATTCAGATTCTGTATCTGCCATTTATTATTAGGTGACTTTAGTGGAAGCCCATTATTTAAGTTAAAACTTAAGCTCTTCATCTCTAAATTTGGGATCATAAAAATACTTTTTATCTTGCAAGAAAGCTGTTAGGATGGAAATAGTACATGTAGGCATATATTGTTTTGAGTAGTGTGCCATAGAAATGTTTGTATCATTAGTTATTATCATGCTCCTGGACTTGTAGAACCATTACCTTAATTTGAAAGTGAATGCCAAATGAAAGTGTTAGAACAGGGATATAAGAGAAGGCATCTTTACCCCCACTCTCTCTTCCTGTGGGTATCCATTACAGGTATCACCAATGGATAACAGAGCTCTTTGTCACTGAGGCCACACTTTGTTTCAGACTCTCTCAAGCAGTCATTAATCAGGGTTAACGATTAATCAAGCTGTCATCAATCAGGTTAAAGTATTAATCAGGGATGCCTCAAGATAAAACCTATGCACTATTTTTAATGCTAGAGTCTGTAACCGATGAAAGAAACATTGAGTAAGGAAGAATCTTGTTAATGATTAAAAGTCCGCAGGCAAATGCACATTTCACCATCCACAGCAACTGTGCTGTTCCATTGTTTTCTTGCATAATGGTAGGATTTTGCCTGGGCACATGGTTCCTCAGAATAAAAACGAAATGTTCTGGTCTGTTCTTTGCAGCTGGATGTGGCTGTGGACGATAAGTGTTGGTCAACGGGATGGGAGCTGCAGTGTGGTGTGGCAGTTTCTGGGAACCATTCTTTGGAGGCAGTTGGTGCCAGCTTTTTGTTCCTTTTTCTCTTGATCTCTTCCTGCATCCTGCTGCCTGGACCGTGAGGAGGGATGACAAAGCAACAAGCTGGAGGAGCTTATGTCCTTGAGGACATTACTTAGAAGGGCCTCTGTACCAGCTCCAGACTAAACTTGTATTTTGTTTAAGACTCTGTTAAATAGTCATTGCAATCTGCTGCAAGTCCGCTGACCACTATAGTGGTTTGTTTATTTAACCCCCTCAAAAGGGTTCTTAGCACATTAAAAGGTTGTTAAAGCAAAACACATTCACTGCAGGGATAGAAAAGCATACAAAAGTCTTTCTGTGGAGAAAGATTTTTGTACACTTTTCCACATTGGAGAAACATGTAATATTGATGTCCACGAGGACAGTTGCCATAAATGGCAGCAGGTATGAGATGATTTGGTAGACAGAGCTATGGATTGGGAAATGGGGATGATGAATTTTGGTTTTGGCCTTAGATCAGTTGGCTGAAATTGTTCTAACTACCTAGAACCTCAATTTTCTGTTGAAAATGATGTGTACCTCTGGGGGGAAGTGGTAAGAAGTTTGTGCTGATGGAGGGAGGGGGAGGGAAGTGAGGGTGTGAGGAGGGAGCAAGGCCTTTCCAAATCCGAGATAACCCACCCCCAGATTGGGGACTGACCTGTTGGCTGGCAGAGGCCCAGTCAGGCGATCTGCTAACAAGGGATAGGAGGTAAGTGATACTTGTTATTGTGACATCCCCATATTATACTCATGTTGTGACATCCCCATATTGTAACGCACCTCATAAATTTCCACAGTGAATAGCTTTCTACATTTTGGTATGCACTGCTCACTTTACATTTCTATCCCAAAGCCCCACTTTTACTCTTGTGTTTCTATATATTCTGTTTATGTTTGAAAGCTCTATTTATACTGTCTACAGTAAAATATATATATATATAATAAAGTCATCCAACAACAAGAACAGCTTTTTATCAGCTTTGTCAGAATACCGTTTAGAGAGCTACATTCTCCTAATGCACAGTAGTTAAATAAACTCCAAGGTTCTTATTCTGCAGTAACCCATTAAATCATCTTAAATACTATGTCATAATGACAACTTGATGCAACCAGATGTGATATTTGGGGATTTAAAAAGAATACTTTTCTAAAGACATAGCTTCCTGATTTTATGTTCTTGAGCCCGTTTGCACAGCTGTTCTATCACACCGCGCCACTCTCCGTGGGTGTGTATCACTTATGTGCTGCCTCATACATGGCATTACTGAAGTACAGACGAATGTTCCCCAGGACATTGGGATATGCACTTTTGTGAGATATACACTGGCTGTGATTTTGTTCTCAAGGCATGATTTTCTCATGCTGGAAATGCACAAATATGTGTATCAACCTGAGGGCATTGACATCAGACCTTGCAAGTGTCCCCTGGTCTTGGAGTCATGTTGAAGTCAGCTGAGCCCGAAAGGACAGTATTCATTGTACCCAGGGCTAGAGAGAAGGCAGGTGGCTTGTGTAATATACAGCTGAAATGTACTAATCCACCTTTGGGTTAAGTATTACCTCCCCATAGTGTTTTTAACAGCATCAAAATAGTAACCTAATACCACCAGTTTCTACCCTGTATTGCAATTTATTATTTATCAAAGGTGTAAGCTTTATGATATTTGAAGTTTCGATGTCACATGGGGTTGGAAGTGAACTTTTGAACTTCTGATCTGATCAGTTGGTATAAAAGTTGGCACACAAGTTGGCACAATTTAAAGTTGTGTATGTGATGAACCATCAAAGAGAGAGAACCCATTTGACAACCATGTGATACACTGTGTGCAGGGGACAATAATGCCACCATCAAGCAGGAATCCTAGAAATTAGGTCATAACAAGCAGTGGAAGTGGGCCCTGATGAACCTGGATTCATGTCTGTGGTGAAATTATATGCTGGATAATGTCCTCAGAAAAGTTGCCATGTTTCAGTCTGGAGAGAAGCCCACTGCTGATACAACAAATCAACTGATAAGAAGTGTCTTTATTGCACTCACTAAAAAAAACCACAACCCCAAATAAACATACACGCTCATAAAACAAATTGCTCACCTAAAATGAATTACACTCCAAGTTTTTTTTTAAAGTGAATTACACCACAGAATCTTCAGTGATGTTTCCATCCACTCTTATAAAGAGTAAGATTATAAACAGCACTAAAAGTAAATGTTTTCACGTTTCTTTTTAGTTTCATTTTTTTCCAATCTACAGGATTACCAACAGCAAAATATAAAAGAAGAAAAATAAGTGGTAGAAATTGCCTGTTTTGTGAAATATAGGAAAAAATATACCATCTGTGGTTAAGCACAGTTCTCAATATCCCATCTGTGGTCTAAACGCCGTTTTTCACAAAGGCTGAATCCATTGTTGTTCAGTATGATTTTTTTAAAAGTTTTTCTAAGAAGACTACTTCTGTAAGACACTATTATTCTTGGCATGGAGTTTCTTTTGAATGAAATAATAAATATGGCCTTTACAACTGTTTTGAGGATTTCTTGTTGTTGCCGTATGCAAGGGCTTAAAATTCTGAAAATCACCTCATCCTTCTTCTATCACCCCATCCCCAGCAAACTTCACTATATAAAATGTATTTTGAATCCTGTGTGATGGGATTTTGTTTCTTTATTCATTGATTAAGCAAATATTTATTACTGAGGATCTTGTTGGAGGGGTTTCCATGTATAAATGAATCCCAAAGTATTAAATGGCATTATTAGGCTGCTTCAGTCAGTGTAGTTTGATTCAGTATTAATTAGAAAACACAATGGTGCATTTCACAGTGACCACTGGTCTTTTCTTAGGACGATGCTGCCATCTACTCACTGCCCTTTGATGAACTCATCTGGTGATATGAAGCCACACGTGGGCAGCTTTACCAATCAGCATCATATAATACAGAAGTGTCACCATTACTGACACTTTAGACTGGCTAATTCTTTGTTGTGAGAGGCTGTCCTGTATACTGTAGGATGTTGAGAAGCACCCCTGGCCTCTACCCACTAGATGCCAGTAGTACCCCACTCCCCTAATTGTGACAACCACAAATGTCTCCAGAAATTGCCGAATGTCCTCCAGGGGAAAATTCACTTTTGAGTGAGAACCACTCATAGGAAAGGAACCACCAAATGTTCATATTAACAACTGTCGAACACTATTACATTTTCTTTTCTTTTTCTTTCTCTTTGCAGGGTAATAGCCAATGACTTGTACCTAGCGTTTGCAGTAGATGAATTTGTGATGGGAATTGCTACTGAACATAGAAAGCAAAAGTGGAAGATGGTTTAGGAGAAGCTAGGGCTGTGAGACCCGCTTTGTAATGTAGGAAAAGCAACTGGCCCTGTTGTTCCGTTCTCCAACCACCTAGGGTTATTCGGAAGCTAAACATGATGTCTCAGGGTACCATTACTTTCTTCATGCTGGATCCTTGGTGTGGTGGTCCAGCCTTCCTTGCTTGGAAAAATCTTCTTCAAAACAACACAAACTTTCTCTTTCTGCTTCCATGCTGTGGACTTATTTCAAATGAGTACTTTTTGTATTCTGCTCGATATTTTAGTTAATTCGTTAGCTATCTGCCTCCCTTAGACGTTATACACTCTTTGCCTCTAGGCTACTCTTATTGTGGCCTGTCATCTAGTCTAGGGATTGCATTTGACTGTGAGTAACAGAAATCTGGCTTCAAGTAACTTAAATAGGGAACTTTTCCCCCTTACATTATAAGTAGACAGCTAAAGTCATTGGCTTAGCAGCTCAACAAAAACTAAGTTAAATCTCCAAAGTTCTCTTAGCATTTCCTTCTTGGTCGCAAGATGGCAGCTACACAGCCAGCCTTTACCTGTGCATTCCAGAGGTGGGAGTAAGATTCTGAAGAGACCAGCAGACTTCCCTTACGTCTTGTAGGTCAGAGCTGAGTCACATGGCGATTCCTGACTGTAGCAGAGGTGTGGGAGTGGAGTTGTATAGTCTGTAGTAGAAAATGGCAAAGAAAAGAAGGTTGGAATAGATTTCGAATTTCTCATCCTCCACTGGCTAACAGCACTATAAGGGCTTGTGGAAGGAATGCAAGTTAGACTTTGCTCAGACTGGAACTCTTCATCCCATGGCCTTTGGTACAGGAGGAACAAACACAAACACTTTACCAAAGAAGCTTCCTCAAGTGTGACATGAAACTATAAATTAGACCATAATTTGGCCATTGTTTTCAAATAAGAGTTTATTAAAGATTCATGCGTCCTTATCATTGTTTGCTTTGATTCTTCATGGTGCAGGGAAGGGATGCGATAAAAGGAATCTGTAGGAGAAGGTGCAGAAGTCAGAGGAGAAAAGTGTGGGGCAGAAATGAAGGCCTTATTGAGCCAGGAGGACTTTGAAGGCAGAAAGAAAGTCGGAAGGGCAGATGTGAACAGTGGGATTTGGATAAAGACATCAAATGTTAAAACGTGATTTTAAGATCAATCTGCCAGAGCAAAGGGACACTATTATTTCTGTCTCAGACCACCTGAAAACTCACACAAAGACAACACATCTAATAACTGTTAGACATTTAGTCTACCCTTGCCTTTTGGTCTTAAATTTAACACTTCCCCAAATAGCCATATATGAAGCTCACAAACTTGTGTTTTAGGCTGTGTGCTTGTGTTTTTTTCTTTCCCAAATATGCACGTTGAGGTATTTTACCCCACAATAGCAGGGTTAACAGAATACATTCATTTTTTTTTCCTTCTTCAGTGAGTGTGACAGTGTGGACAGAAATGGCCAGATTGCTTTCTCATCTTTTCTTATTTTATCCTAAATCAAACTCTTTATTCAGAAGAGGATCACTTTGTGGTTCCATTAAACAAAATAACAGGTTCTGCTCTGATATTTAATGGGGAGATCCTCAGCCTCCCATCTCTTGGCTTCGCTGACGTGAGAGCTCACTGAGGGAACAGTTTCCTCCATAGAAAGCTCTGGAGACCCACAGTTTTTCTTTTCCCCAGAGATTTCTGCAGCTTCAGCTAGTCTTGGGTACGATGAATGACATGTGACTTGTGGCCTTTATGAAAACTCAGAGAAAGAAAAATGGAGGTAGAAAAAGAATATTTCCCTTTTCTTATCCACAATAATAAACTTGTACTTAATTCATGGGGTTTTTTCTCATGAAACAGTAGACTTACTAGAAAAGAGACAAGATAATAAGTGGTGGGGGATCTTTGCAAAGGTTTGTCATTGGTGGTAATAATGGTAGGGAGACATAGATCACTCACACCTGGCTGTCTCTGGCTTCTTCTAGTTCAATGGCCTGTCATTGGCAGCTGTGCCAAGAAACACGATTGTTCATGATATTTCCATTCAATGCAGTTTGTCCCTAATTAACCCAATGGACAATTAATGCCGGGACATCTATGCGTTTGGCTAAACTACAGATTTATGTTTGTACTTTCTACAGTCTCCTGAAGAAAATGACTATTGTTTCGTGTGTGTGCGTGTGTGTGTGTGTGTTTTGGCTTTATTATTCACTTTGAGGTGTCCTGATATTTGCTTGCAAGTTGGACTTTAAGGGATTAACTATGTAGAATTCTTGGATTTGGAAAGCAAGTTTATGTTCCTCTTATTCTTACTCTTGTTGGCTTAAAAATTATTTCATATTATGAAAGCAATACAACATCCTCAAAAGTACACATGATAGGGAAAAATCATAAAGAACCCTTCATGAGCATGAACAGGTGTGCAGAAGGCTGTGTGTTGTAGTGTAGATGGCAAGAGTGAGCATGGGAGAAGAAACTACACGTCCATCAATAAGGAAACAGTTCCATAAATGTTGTCATGAACATATTAGGGAACATATTGATTAATTAGCTATTAACATAACATCTTAATTTTAATGTATTAATATTAACATATTAATTAGTTATTAACAAATAAGGTAGGCATTTGTGTCTGATATAGATACTGACATAGAAACTTTGTCCAAGACCTAGTTTTAATTGCAAAAATGCACTTGCAGAACATTACAAGAAGTGTGATAACACTTCTATTGTTAAAAACACCACACAATTATACATTTCTATAATTATTCATGTGTCTATGTCAATGCACAGGAAAAGGTCTGGAAATATGCCCACTGCCCTGGAGAGAGGGAGAAGGATGACAAGAATGTATTCATTTTAAACTATATCATTATATGTTTGAAAATAAATATAAAAGAATTGTTTAAAATGGAGGAAAAAGATCCTGAATCTTCCTACTCTAACAAAAGTGCTATCAGAATTGTTGATTTTCCTTCTAATCTGTTTTCATCTGTATATATCTTACATACCTGTGCTAAGAGTGAACGTAACATTTGAAAATGTAACATTGTTTAAATACAGAAAAGGGTGAAAAAGAAAACCAAAGTGTCCTGTAACTCCACTGTCTGCACACACAGTCCTATGGATTATGTAGAAGTTCAGGGCGTGCAAGCGGCTCAGAAGTGAAAGCTGCCCTCCCTTTGCCTAAGAGCACACTCCACCCATCGCTGTCTCTCCCCCAATTTCCAAAGAACAATTGTTGATAATGTTTTCTTTCAGGAAAAAAAAGTATATACCAACATGTAAAAAATAATCACCATTGCTAACCTTTAGTGAGCATTTATCATATGACTATTAGACAATGTTCCAAAGTTCTTTGGATGAATTAACCCATTTACTCCCCATAATTCTATGAGTTAGGCTCTATTGTTGTTACCATTTTACTGATGAGGAGACTGAGGCACAGAGAAGCTAAGGAAACTGCTGACAATCACAAAATAGAAAGTGGTGGAGCAGGGATCCAAAGGCAGGGAATCTGGCTCCAGGATCTCATTATTAACTAGTACACCACATCACCCCAGTGGTCATAGACCCTTAAAACCATAAACATATAACACTATGTGTCTATATGAGTCTGTAAATTTTACACAAAGGAGGTCACACCATATCAGCTACTCTGCACCTCGCTTTTTGCCTTTAAAAAATGTTACTTTAATTTTAGCTCATTCAAAGCAACTTTATTCTTTTATGTATTGCAGAGTTTCGATTGTAGGGATGGAACTCTTTTAATGAATGCTGTAGTCATTTTCTAGTTCTTTGTTCTTTTTTCACTTGTATTGTTTTATTGATGTTTTCTTCCTCTTTGGAGGTCAATTCTGTACCTTATATTTTCCTAGAAAATGCTCCATTTCCTTCTTTTCTGTTTTGTATTTGTTTCAGTTCTGCTCTTACCTTTATTATCCTCTTGTGAGTATCTTTTATTGTTATTTTTCTTAACCTCTCAAATTGGATGTTTAAATAATTCATTTTTCTTATTTAATTATGTAAGTTTTTAATGCCCTACATCTGGAAAAAACACATTTTCCCTCAAATATTCTGCTTAAAATATCCATGAATAATTTAAGAGATAGTTTAAAACTTTCTAGGTGGTTGGCTTTTTCCCTTCTAATTTACATTTACACTTCTTGTCTTGTACAACTCTTCTTGTTCCTGCCTTGCATTTCCTGTTTGATGATTGTTACATCTTCATATTTTATATTATCAAGGTTTATAACATCTATCTATTCTAGCCATATTTCCCATAGTAATTTGGTTTTAATTGCATATTTAAGTAAGTTTAATGCTCATACATAGCATTTTTATCCAACATTTAAAACTAAACATGATAGTTTTGTTCTTTATCATTTCCAAAGAAAGAAACCATAGTATTCTACATATGTCATAATTTCCTCGGCCATTCCTTCATCATTGCACATTCTGTTTGCTTCCAGTTTTCCTCTCTTGCAAGTTATACTGCAATCACTGGTCTTAAGGATGCATCCTCAACCCCATATTTTGCATTATTTTCACAACAAGAGAGCCCACTAAGTGGGACTGTGAGTGTTGGTCTTTTTGAAGCCTGAGGTAGTTTATACCTCTCAGTCTTGGGCGTCCTGACTCTTGCGGGAACCGTGTTAGACTGCCCTCCTTTGGCAGCCGCTGTAACTGCACTGCATATTAGTTCCGGCTTACTTCTGAGTAATATTGGCAGCCAGAGCTGCACCTGAGAGACAGCTCTCCTTGTAGTGAGGTGGGTTTCTCTTTATTTCCAGGACCTTCTTTCTTGATGTTCGGCATATTTCATGTACTGAATCTCGGAACCTTTACCTAAATCGTCCCTGAGAGTTGAGACTGACAACACTGCTTGAAGAGAACCATAGAATCTGGACCCTAAGAATAGTTGGGATCATTTATTCTATAAGATAATTGCCATGTACTTATCTGTATAAATATCTACTCACCACTTTTTACTTTCACACAAAAACTTGAAAAAAATTCTTTTTATTCCCCAGCAGGTGTTAGCCTCATATATTACATGTTCCCTTGGTGCATGAGAAAAGGCTTTCCTTACCTCTTTTCAGTAATCAAGGGTAACTGGGCTGGAGCTGTCCCATTGATACACCCACAAGCAAGGTGAGAGAACAATCTGTTGCTAAGAAATAAGATTTTTCTGCAGTGGTGATGAACGCAGTGTGGCCCAGATGAGCTGATTCTCATGTCCCCAGATCGGTTCAAGCTGTTGCCGAAATTCAGCCTCTGTTCACAGGTGCCGGATTAAATCTCGGAGAAAGAGTTCTGAGTGAAGTAGAAAGAAATAGCTTTATTGCTTTGCCAGGCAAAGGGGGACACAGCAGGCTAATGCCCTCTAGACTGTGTGCCCGCCCTGGAGAGGGTAATGAGAAATGTTATACTGTTCAAGGAACAGGGCGTGATCAGCTCGTGGACATTCTTCTGATTGGCTGGTGATGAGGTAATAGGGAGTCAGCACCCTCAACCTTCTGGTTCCAACCTGCCTGGGGTCTACGTGCTTGTGGGCAGCATACAGTTAAATTCTTCCACCTGGTGGGGGATTCAGTATCTGCAAAACAGCTCAAAGGACCTGGCTCAGAATACTCTCTATAGTCCTTGAGGAGGAACTAAAAGTCCTTGACTTTGTTTAATGGCTAAGGTATTATTATTTTGTCTTGCTTGACTGTTTTCCTTTCTTTTTGCATTTTCTCACTTCTCTGATTAAATTTATTCTTTGGAACTTGGGGAAGGCCTAGGAGGCTAAAGTTTTTCTACAGACAAGAGGCAGGTGGAGGATGCAGGTGGGGGTCTATTCTGGAAAGGCCTCATAGGGTCCTGCTCAGCTACAAAGCCAGTATACTGAGCCCCTCTCATGACTCTTCTTATCCCCTTCGCTTCACGTCCTGTCAGTTCTATCTGCCATGTATCACTCAGATGCATCCCTTTCTCTCTCTCCCACTGCCAGCACCCTGCCGGGTCCCTGCTGCTCTGGTATCTCACCCATGTCCCTGCACTGGCCTCCAACTGGCCTTCTGCTTTCAAACTTGCCTTTTTAGTCCCTTCTCAGCATAGCAACCAGAGGGATTTTTCTAACATGAATATTTTTACTTACAGGCCTTCAGCAGCCTCTATCACTGTTGTGATAAATTTCGAATTCGTTAGCAGGACAGCGGATGCTCCCTGTCCTGACTGTGGGTCCTTACACATGCTCTTTCCTCTCCTGGAATGTTCTCCTCTCCCCTCTCTGTGTGACTAAATCCAGCCCATTGTTAATTCTAACCTTAGATTTTACTTCTCTGGAGAAATCTTCCTGCATCTTGCAGGTTCCCTGGATTTATGTCTCCTGTAATCCTCTATCCCATGTTTGTCACATTGCATTAATTCCAGCTGATGAGGCTCTAGGCTCTGAAAAGTCAAGGTATCTTGGTCTGTTTGCTGTATCAGTTAGAAATTGTATTTGATTGCTACAGCAGAGACTCAACAGAGCAAGATAAGAGGATATTTTTTCTCACATATCTCAGTCCAGAGAGCAGTATCCAGAGCTGGTATAGGGGTTCCAGGCACCCACTGGAGAGCCAGCAGCAAGAGCTGCTCTCATCCTTAGTCCTTGGCTCTGTTCTGTGAGGTCGCTCTGTAATCCAATGGCTGCTAGAGCTCCAGCCATTACATCCATGATCCAGATGGAAACCGGAAGCAGGAGAGAAGGGCAAAAAGAGTTTGCACAGCCATTTGTCTCCCCTTTAAAGAAATTTCTCGTAATACTCACTAGTAATGTCTGCTCCTCTTTCATTAGTACTTAGTTATATCTAGCTGCAAGGTAAGTTGGGAGGTAGTCTTTACCTAGGTACAATACCACCCCAATTAAAGCTGGGGTTCTATTACTGGGAAAGAAGATAGAATGGGTATTTTGAAATAACCAGCAGCCTCTACTCTCTCATTAAAGTATTTCAAAGTCTACCTATTTGGGTTCTCAGTAGATGTTTGTGAGAGAGCGAACTTGCTTCACTCCACCCAAAGGCACGGACAGCCCTGGACACAGAGTGTAAATGAGATAAAATAGTTAGGGTAGGAAATGCCATACTGTAGTCAATGGAAACCATCTCCCTTATAAGGACAAGCATGGCCCATCTGTACCTGACATGGCCTGTTTCACGGAGCTGCCCTTTGTTTAGTCTAGCACAGAGAAGCAGGTATGTATAATGGAGAGATTCCTGAACTTGGAGTCAAAGGCTGGGGTCCCAGGGCTGCTCTGTACCTAACAAGCTAGATGGCTTTGCTCTAGTCACTTGTCCTTCTGAATTATTTTCTTCCTTTGTAAAATAGGGCCTGTAGCATCAATTCTATTCATCTGCTGTAGGGTTGGGGGAGGGTATGAGAACCCAATACGATAATACATGGATATGCAGGCCTGATTATCAATGCATGAGCACCCACATGGGCCAGGTGCTTACAGTAGTGCTTTTCAGACTCTAATGTGCCTGTGCATCACCTGGGATCTGGTAAATTGCAGATCTGATTCAGTAGTTCTGGTATGAGGTCTTGTACTCTGCCTTTTGAAGCTCCAGGTCCAGCTCCCTCTGATGGAACTGGAGGGCGTGGGGTGAGCAAGGTGAGGTCTCAGCCCCAGCAGTCCACGGATTCTGTTCCTACCTGGAGAGCTGCACTTTATCAGCCTCACTTCTCAAGCTCATTCTCGACCTCTATGGAGCGTGTTCACACAGTCCTCACGGACCCGCAGGTGGCCCTTAGGGAAGCTTTTTTCCATGCTTTGGGACTGTGGCCTTGACCTTCATGTCTTTGCTTGGCTGGGCCAAGTGGTATCCAGACCATCACTGATGGCCAGGCCATTTGTTAACCTTTATGTGGCAAAATCCTCCACTTCAAATAAATGGAAACCTTAAAAATAAACTCATATAAAAATGAAGTGGATAAAGCAAATAAAATATATAAAGTCAGGTTGGTTTGCCAATAAATCAATAAAAACCTTGGTAAAACTTTGTGTGGATGGTCCAGCTTTCCCCCCTTTAATTTTTGCAAGGAGATTACATGCAATAGAGCCCCAACCTCAGCCTCAGACCCCATGTTCTGAGACCATTTCTGGGCCAAGGCAGGAAGGGCAGAAATAGGGATTTTTGTTTCGCTAGTGTCACAAAACTGGCTTGATTTTTAAAATTATGCTAAGTTTTTCTGATTATGAAAAAAATATGTACTTATTTAAAAGTGAAGCTGGGGGAATAGAAAAAGTAGAAAACAAGTCCCTCATGATTTCATTTTTGAAAGGCAATCATTTCAAATATTTTGATGTCTTGAAATGTTTTTTTCTCTTTAAAATTATGTACCTATAGACACATAACAATAGACTGTGCCACACGGCTTGGGGGATCTTATTTCCCCCAACCAGGGACTGAACCCAGGCCGCAGCAGGGAAAACGCTGAGTCATAACAACTGGGCCACCAGGGAATTCCATAAAATAACAGGCCAATAGCACTGATGAACATAGATGCAAAATCCTCAACAAAATACTAGCAATCCGAATCCAACAATACATTAAAAGGCTCATACACCATGATCGAGTGGGATTTATCCCAGGGATGTAATGATTTTTCAATATCTGCAAAAATCAATCAGTGTGATAACACCACATCAACAAATTGTAGGATAAAAACCATATGATCATCTCAATAGATGTGGACAAACCTTTTGACAAAATTCAACAAAAATTTATGATAAAAACTCTCCAGAATGTGGGCATAGAGGGAACATACCTCAACATAATAAAGGCCGTATATGACAAACACACAGCTAACATCATACTCAATGGGGAAAAGCTGAAAATATTTCCTCTAAGATCAGGAACAAGACAAGGATGTTCATTCTTGCCACTTTTATCCACCACAATATTCTGTATAGACTTCCTCTTTTTACATAACTAGTATCTCCCATGAGAAGTAGGTAGAGGTGACTGGGAGATGGCCCAGGAGGGAAGGCAGGTACGAAGCTGGCCCTGTGTAGATTTCTGTGGGGGGAGCCTAAGCCAGTTTGCCAGGGTCCTGATGGGAGGCTGGTAACCAGCCTGAGATCTGGGTACCGACCACACTGCTTCTCCTCTCTGTCTCCACCTCTGTTATCAATGTGCACAAGTTGTGCCTTCAATTTCTTAGCAAAGTAGACTATCACAGGGGCATTAAACACATGAGTGTTTTCTGTTTAGTCTTCGTGGCAACGCTTAAAGGTGGACACCTTTGTTATTCCCATTTTATAGATGAGGAAACAGAGGCTACAACCTTATGAGTTATTGTGATGATTTTTTTCTAAAACCTGCAATATACATAGGCGTTCATGTAAATTCTGGCACCATTTGTGATAATTATGATGAGACTAGATCTAAGGACTGGTGTTTTGGAGGGCTTTGGAAGGTCTCCCAACTCAAAATAGGAGAATCAAAAATGGCCTCTCAGAGGAAAGGCCAAACAGGAAGGGGCTTCATGAAGAGGGTCGGATGCAAAGGGCTTAGCTTCCAGGCATCGTTGTACACTCCTTGGCTAGAATGTAAATTCCTTGTGGGGATGAGTGGGCCATCCACATCCTCTTCACATTCTTCACAGCTAGACACTCAAAGTAGGTTTGTTGACCATAATAGCAATACAATCTTCCAGAAGCCAAATCTGGGGCATTTCTAGCCTCAGCAGTGACTTGTGTAAATTACAAACAGACAGTATCTCTGGGTATAGGTGTCAGGCACAAGGAAAAATCTCCCTCCCTCTTGGTGGAGGAAAATTTCCCACCTTAACCCCTGCTCTAGGATTTTTGGCTTTGGGCTTGGCTCCCACTTGCCCCTTGTTAGGTATCTTGTTTTGTGCACCCACATCATACCACTGCCCATCCAGAGTCCTTGGTCATGAACTCCAGGTTCCTGGTACCTGGCCCCTGAATACAGTGACCCCGTCTCTCTTATTCTTGGATCTCTGACACTGGGGAGGAGCAGCAGGTGGGGGTCCCATTGCCATGGAGGAGTAATGACCAACACCAGATTCTTCCAAGAGTGGGTTATGATGGAGGCAACAGGAAAAACACTCTCTGAAGGCCCCAAGTGCCTGAAGGGGGTGGGAAAAGAGTGACTCTGAAGATAAGAAAGGCAAGTCGAGACACCCAGAGAAACCAGCTTCTGCTCCTTCCAGAGATGCCTAGGGCAGCCTTGCTTAGCCATGCCCCTTTCTGTACCGTAGGAATAACTTCAGGGAAAATAAACTTTATTTGTCCCTCATTATTGTTATGTGTCTAATAAATTACATATAATTCCAGCACTCCTTCCTAATAGCGATTAGAATAAACAATAAGAATCATTTCAGCTGCTTGACAATTAGGGTTCTAATGAGTGAAATGCAAGTCGTATGATGAGGATTTGGACAATTCATTAGTTGGAAGCATAAGCACTATTAAAAAAACTAATGAAGTCTTTAGCTAAATTATTCAAAACAAAACAAAAAAGATTGGACAGGAGGGACAGATGCCAGAAATAGGCCATATTCTTCACATTAGAGGAAAAACTATGCTGAGAGAAATTCTAAAAAGGATAAAGGAACCCACAGGAAATGCAGGAGTGGAAATGATCTGCCTCTTTTGCTCCTTCCTCTGTCTCTTTCTTTTAATTGAGGTATAGTTTGCTATAGTGAAATGCACACATTTTACCAAGGTGTACAGCTCCATGAATATGTACACACATATACAGACCTGTGTAACCACCACTGAAATCAAGAACTAGAACTTTTCCATTATTCCAGAAAGTTCTGTCGTGCCCCTTTCCAGGTAATCGGCACCCGCAGAGGCACTGATCTGCTTTACAGTGATCTGCTTTCTATCACTGTAAGTTAGTTTGCCTGATCTAGAACTTCATCAAAATGGAACCACAGATTATTTAGTGTTTGGTGTCTGGTTCCTTTCACTTAACATAAAGCCATGCTGTTGCCCCTTCAGCAGATCATCCCTTTTTATTGCTGAGAGCGATTCTGTGGTATGAATATACCACAGTTTGTTCATCCATTCTGTTGACAGACGTTTGGATTATTTCCAGCTTTGGGCTGTCATGAATGAATCTGCTTTGAGCATTCTTGTTGCATACACGTTTTTTGGACATCAACACTCCCCCGCAGGAGTGGAATTCCTGGGTCACCGGGTGGGCTATGATTCGTTTCATTGCCATATGATTTTTTTAGCTAGTTCTTTTCTTTTCTTTCTTTTCTTTTCTTTTTTTTTTTAAATCATCACCTTATAAATGTTAATTGTTCACCTCAGACTTTACCCACAGGCAAAAGTCACAAAATTAGAGTAATTTCATATCGTTTTGATTTCCTCCTGATCAGTTCAAGTCTCATTTTAACTAAGGAAAAACTGATGAATGCATCAGTCTTGTGTACATCACCTTTTGCCTGTGTATCTCTGCTGAGAGTTCAATGTTAAAAAATAAAAGATGTTGGTTTACTCAGCAAATACTAATGGGAAGGCAGAAATAACCCAGGGATTGAGCAGAACCTGCTTTCTCCTAGGAGAGGAGCAGTCTTGCGGGAACCTCCCACCACCCGGCTGAGGCCGCCGCCTCGGGCTGCCTTGCTGAGCGGCGCCACCTAGCGTCGGCCGGGCGCAGTGCCGGGCATGCTCAGCGCCTCCTTTCCTCCTGGTTTGTGAAAATCACCCAGCGTCCTGGCGACATATTTTGCCAAAAACCAGAGAGCTCTTCTCAGCCTCCTTGGCTTTAATCGTGCACAGTTCCCGACCCCTCTGGAAAGGGCCCCTGTTGAGCCCTTGGCCTCCAGTCCTCGCTGTACCTTTATTCAGCCTCTTCTCCCTGCAGCCCCAAGAGGATCGCCACCATGGACAGCACCCAGAGCCGAGCAAAACTCAGCGCGTTCCCTTCCACACACCCCCCAACCCCTCCCCCCTCCTTCCTGGTCCTGTCCTTCCACTGTCCCTCCCCCATCCTCCGAAAATCTCTGCTAAGGTGGTCTCATTTTAAAAGTCCTTCAGGGAAACCAGAAAGGGAACTGACACTGAGAATCTCTTGGATTAGGTGTGCCTAGTGGTGAGGCGTTTTATATTTAATGTTCCAACAAACCTGTGGGGCAGCTATTAATATCCCATTTTATAAATGGGGAAGTGGGATGTAGAGAGGTTAAGTACTTTTTCCCAGGTCACACAGCGGTTCTGGAACGAACCATATCTCAAACTCATCACTGGCTTTTCCGCCCAGTACTATAGCACTTTTTGGTCCAGTGTTCCCCCTATTTTATTCATTCTCTCCTCCCCCTCCCCCTTTCACATCTTGTCCTACTCTCCTGGGATGCTCATAAACTGCCACTCTTCCTCCTTCAGATGCCACATGTCACGTGGTTGTAAGGAACTCTAGCTGGCCCTTACAGACCGTGGCCTGGTCCCCTAGTCCGCTGTCCTAGGTATCCCTGAGAGGCCCCGCCCAATCGCGGGCATGCTCAGATTTTCGCCAATCTCCCCTGTGACCCAGGGCTCTTTGCTTGTGAAAAAAAGAAACTTTCTGGGATTTGAGATGCTTTTTTAGTACTTTAACTCCATTCTCCCAGGAAGCAAATAGAAAAAAAAAAAAAAATTAGAGCAGGAAGGGTTCTTGAAATTCACTTAGTTCTGGTGCTACAGTAATGAGGGAGGAGGAGCTTGTCTTAGGGGCTTTTCCAGCATGATTAGTGATGCTGATAACAGAGCCAGGATGGGTTACCTCGTCCTCTGCTGCTCAGGGGCTCTCCCTGTGTGAAGAGGGGCACACAGGGTGTCCACAGGGGGTGTACAATATATAACATGATTGGAGGAAGGTGTTGGTTTGGGGATTGAGGGAGGGTAGCAAGATACACACAGACACAAAAGAAATTTGAGGGAAACAGTCACCTGCCCAAGGGGCCTTGAGAGTCAACAGGTGTGTCCTTGACCAATCAGTGTAGAGATACTCTGTTATGGGTTCACTGGTGTCCCCTCAAATTCAACCCCCAGCACCTCAAAATGTGACCTCATTTGGGGATAGGGTCCTTATAAGGGAAAATCAGGTCAAAAGGAGGTCATTAGGGTGGGTCTTAATCCAACATGACTGGTGTTATAAAAAGAGGGAATTTGCAGACCGACAGGTACTCAGGGAGAGCGTCACGTGATGATGAAGGCAGAGGTCAGGTGATGTTTCAACAAGCCACGATGCTAAAGGTGGCCAGCAAGCCACCAGAAGCAAAGAGAGAGGCCTGGAACAGATTGTCCCTCACAGCCCCCAGAAGGAACCAAGCCTGCCGACACCTTGATCTCAGACTTCCAGCCTCCAGAACCATGAGACAATATATTTCTGTTGTTTAAGTCCCCCAATCTGCAGTACTTTGTTCACACAACCCTAGGAAATGAATACATACTCTACTGTGTTCCAGGAGTTGATGAAGACAGGGACTAGCGCTTGTGTGGAGGACTTTGTGCTGGTTATTACACCTCTATGTCCGTGAGGAACTGTTATGCATTTGCTAAAGATTGCAACCCCTTTCCTCATAAATTGGAATTGTTCCCACCTGGAAATGACCCTGATGCCACTATTAGAAATGTTCATTTTTTTGTCTGCCAAACCATTCAAGTTGAAGAGAAATAACCTATATTTTCAGGGTCAGGACTAAGGAGAGGGAAGTGAGGCACCTGGGGCATAAAATTAAAGGAGGCTCCGCTCTCAAGTATTGACTCTGCACCTGATCTGGGACTCTGCGCTCCCCTTAAACTATGCACCCTACATGTCTTCTTCGCCTTCCCCTAGTCCAGACCCTGTGCATTTGTACTTGGAGCCAGAGAAGATAATAGGTATAAAGGGTATACAGAAACTGATATGTGATTGCCGGAACTGTGGTCACAAAACCTAAAATGATTATAGAAAATCATCTGCACAATGTCTTCACTTCCTTGAGGTTTTTCCATTTGCATGGCTGTGCATAGCATTGCTGTCAGGATTTTCATATTTGGTGATTCTCAGATGACGGTTTGGGGAGAATTCAGGTAGAATACATCAGCAAACGAGTTCTGATTTCATGAACTCAAACTGACTTTGTAATGATGCTAGGAGGGCAGGAAGGGCTGCAGCCTCCCTCAAGGATGGCCAGAGTGGACAGAGCACTAAGGACAATTATTTTCCATATGGCAGGACCAAGCCAGATGGCAGAACTTTTCTTTTAACTCTCAGTGAAATATCTACTTTCCTAGAAATTTCAGATGAGACACCTAACCCTGCACCTTTGAGCTGGGCTGAAGATTTAGTGCGTAAAAATACAGGACACCCAGTAAAATTTGAGTTTTACATAAGTAATGAATAATTTTTTTAGTATAAGTATGTCTCAAATGTTGCATGGGTCATACTTACACAAAAACTATTTATTGTTTATCTGAGACAAATGTAACTGAGTATCCTGTATTTTATCTGCCAACTCTATCTGGATTATGTGTAAGGTACTGACCTGGACTGATTGCTGGTATTTTAAGTGCACACTATAGTATGATGAGGTATGAAGGGTTTCTGCTGGTGAAAATTTTGGCCCCCTTCTCTTGGGATTTAAATTATTCCAGGTCCAAAAAGTGGCCATTAATCTTGGTAGATCAAGTGCCTCTAATTGTTTAGGCAGACATGTTTCACCTGGAAGAATTCAAACCAGGATTTTTAGACTACAGCAGAGCTACATTTGTTGGTGACATAAAGAAATGGGGGCGGAAGAACTGCCTGTTTGATTTGGAATTTAAATGTGGTCCAGCTTCAGAGACAAGTCTTTCATGATTTAGAGCTGTGTCCTTGAGGCTTTCTCCAAGGGTTAGTGTTCAGAAACTGTTTTTGAATGTAAATTAACTTTCTTTAAAGTACAGTTTGTTCTTAATAATTGTCCAAGCAATGTGGGTAAGAAGAACGTCCTCATGACAGCTGTGATTTGGACGATGTCTTTGGCAAGTCTGCAGGACAGAGGAAGCCAGGGTCCTCTTGTTGGGAGTGTTCCTAACTGTCCCTCTACCCACACATCCATCTCTCCATCCATCTGCCAAACACCTGGTCTGGGCACATTGAGAAGAGAAAGAAAAACAATACAGTTATATTCTTCAAGGAGCTCACAATCTCTTAGAGAAGAGAGGCATGTAACTAGACCATTATAATAAATTGTGACTTTGCTGTGCTAGAGATGGGCACAGTGGATTATGGAAATACCCAGATGCAGGATTTGATTTAGGTACAGGAAGGGAGAGCCAATTTTCAGGACGAACTGATGCCTTAGTAAATCTGTAAGGATGAATAGGAGTTACTTAGCCAAGGGCTATATTTGGAAGGTTGAGGCAGGACTCATTGGTCATTTTCTGGATAGAGACACTGGGGGAAGGTGGGGGGAAGACTTAAAGGTGACACCTACATTTCTGGCTTAGCACATGGCCAGAAGGTGAACACAGCTGGGGAATTAGGCTTGGACCTTCAAAGTAGTCACTTTTAGAAGGTGTGAGTAACTAGACCACGATGAACGTTGGGAAAACTTTAAAATGTTCATTCTCTGTGAGCTTGGGAGATTTCACATTAACCCACAAGAAAGGTCACCTCTACTTTATGGCAACCAAGACACAGGAGTGCAGAATGACCGACTTCGGTGTTGATTATTTACATGTCCTGTATCACTCTTAAAGGTTTCCTTTTCTTTCATTTGAATCCATAGTAATAAAAGTAGAGCATATCTATGTAAAGGCAGGCTAAGTAGAATAGACAGAGGAAAAGGAAGGCTGGCCATGTGGTCCTGCTCAGTGTGGAGGGTGCTGCTTTCAAAGAGCTGCCCAGAGAACTTGATGAATCAGTAAAACATGACATATTTGCCTTCAAAATTGGACTGCATCACTGAGTGGCACACTGCAGCAAAATGGGTGATACGGAGCTCCATGGATTGTATTTTTGGGCAAAATGTACTAGATGAGCTACAGATTGTATTTTCCATGTCTTCATGACTCATGTTTTCAATTACTAATAGTTGGGGACAGTTCCCACTGGAACAGATATCTTCTATAATTTTTAATACAAAATTAGTCATGTAGATTCCCTGGGACTTGATGTTTTATTAAGTCTCTCTGTCTCTCTTTTCAGAGGAGAGCTGTGTGCTGTGCGCTCCTAAAAGATTTTTTTTTAAGTGAGATGTGCATTAAAAGTGAAGTGGACTGGTTTCTGCTCAGAATTCAAACAAATGCTTTTTCTGGTCAAAACTGATGAAAGGATCTAAAAGACAACCCTTAGATCTGCATGATCAACTATAGAATGATACTTTTGTTCTACACCAGTGCAGCTTGCAGAATGTTTATTTGGCAATAGAAAAAAGGTCACCATTTTAAGGCAGTTCAGAAACCAAATGTTCCCATAATATGGCAGCTTTCTCACAAAGCAACCCTTGGCTTTGCTGCTTTGGAATCTGTGCTTTTGACAAGCTCAAGCTCTCTTAGATGTGTTAGTGTGTTAGTGTGTGTGTGTGTGTGCCTGTGTGTGTCAGGGGGAATCAGTGGTTGGAAGCCTGTTAATTGCAAATGCTGAGGTCTCCACGATAAGGAAACTATTTTTATCACAAGGTGAGTTCTTTAAATAAGACAAGGAGGTGGTGGGGAGAGAATATCTAGGTGCGACATATGTAGAAACAGAACAGTGTGTGCAGAGAAACTTGAATCAGGTTGTGTTTTTTTAACTACCCAATCCTTTCTTTTAAGCAGCATTTGTACAACCCCGCCTGAAACAGAAAACCTCTTTAATTAGCTCCTGCAGAATGTCTTTACTGCCACCTGTTGTTCAGGAAAATATTAGGGCTCCGAGGGGGCCCTGGGAGATGGTTTGAATGCCTGAGGTGCGTCTCCATTCTGTATGGCCATTCTAAATGCAACTCTTTGAGACACAGCCTATGGAGGTGATGTAAGCTGTACTCATCCAGAGCCAGCATAGACCTGGCAAGTGACATATTTTCTTGACGCAGAACGAGCTGCACACTTAGTTGCTAATCATTATTGATTAGAATCTTAAAAAGCTATGCTTTCCATTTCAATAGAAGCAATGAAATGTATGTTAGAGTTGGAAATCACCTCTCCAAACAATATTAAGGAAAAATAAAGGGAGTGGAAGGATTCCATGGTTAGGATTGTGTCCAACAGTGTCTTAGCCTTTGGTATGCTAATTACAGATACGTGGGAAAAGTTGAAACTAATCACAGCCACAGGTCAAAGCCCCAGTCATTGCAAGTTAACCCAAGTGGCCCACTGTAAACATTATATTTATTGTTGCTTCTCTTGGGTATAGTAAATGTGTCTGGTTTTGTTCATTAAAGCCTCAGATAGGGTTTATTTGCTCAACATCTGTTAGGATGAGGGTCTTACTCTTAATTGGTACCATCCGGAAAGGAGCAGGAATGCTCAGAGGATCATCATAATGGATTGAAGGCCCAGGACTTTTACATTGCAAAATTATTTGTTTTTATTTATTAAGCTAATATGCATATATAATATATACACTATTATAAATATATAATATTATATATGTGTGTATATATGCAAATAATTAACATTTGTTAATGTGGGAGCCTACAATTTTACAACCCAACAATATAATTGGGAGATGAGAGTTGCATGATTTAAGGTACCAGCAAGAAGTGTGTGTGTGTGTGTATGTTTAGGGATGCTAAGTATCTTCTTTCTGGGCATTTTTCCTTTTCACAGCACCCTACTGCTTATTCTGCTTATTCTTCTCCCCCCTCCGCTGGCTGTGGTCTCCATAGCTGCAGCAGGTGGGTCCTCCTCACTTGCGCACAGATGCTATTCTGTACTCAAAGCCGCAACACTACAGGCTTACTTTAAATGATTTAGTTTCTATCCTTTAGATCTCTCTTTATGTAATTTGAGAGCTCATTAATAAGTGCCATTTTGTGTGACTGAAAAATAGAAAAGGAGTACTGGCATTAAACATAAAATCCAAGAAGAACTGAGTTAGTTAGGAACACAATGCACTTTTTTTTCTCTTTATGTCGATTACAGTCTGGAGATGAATGGAAACCCAGCTATGCCACTGCTCGGCTCCCACCAAAACCTCTACAGGAGGCAGTAATCTGAGTAGATTCTTTGGTTTGATTTCCAGATGCATCTTTGTTATGGCAGGACTTCTTCTAGTATTCTAATTTTATTCCGTCTAATTCTTACCATCCTATTCTTTCCTGGGAGAGAGAGAGAGTGTGTGTGTGTGTTTTGGGGGTAAACTTTTGAGCACTGGCTTGGGGAAGTCATTCCACAGGGATGCCAGGGGTCCCACCCCTTCAGAAGGTCCTCTGCAGCTGCCTGTGCTTCTGTTACCCCAGAGAACTCTGGCTGAAACAGGAAGTCACCTGCCAAGCTCAGACTTCTCATGCATTCAGGCAAAGGGAGTCAGGTAATATTGTGACAAAGGGCCATGCAGCTGGACTCGGAGGCGATATTGCACCTGACAGCCTCACTGGGTGCTTCCTTCCTCACGTTGTTGTTGGTCTCTGTACAGGATTTGGGAGAGTGGCAGGAAACTTCCCTCTGTTACTCACAGTCTTGTTTTCACAGACCGGCCTTGGCACAGGCATCGAGACAGACCATGTGTCCCTGCGGGAAAGGTTCGAAGAGCAAAGATGTGTATTTGATAAGAGGCTTCATATTTTATGTGGCTCCAGTATGTTTGGTAATATTCTTCCAGCCTTCAATTTTCTCCTCTTTATTTGATAGACATGCGTGTCTTGGAATAGTCCATCTTTTGTACCCATATCGTCTCATAATCGTACATTGGATGGACAATGTATGCTTACAGGGTTAAGTTATTCCATTCTCCAGTGGGCCAATGATCAGATGGTTCTGACACCTCTGGAAGCTTCCAATGATCCAAGGTCCAATACTATGACAATTTTTCAGGACTGCTTTCAGGAGGTAAAATCTGTGCAGGAGTTGAGGTAATTTCTTACCCCCTGGAGGCAGCCTCCAGCCATCCACTTATCCCAGTTTGGAGGAAGCCTTCCCAGACCTACTCTTGGGAGGCAGCAGGTGTCCACCCAGGGGCTGCTTCTCACGTGCATGGTCGTCTGAGCAAAAGGGCTCCGTGTCTGGGAGGAGACTCTGCAGACACTGAGCGTGGTTATTGGATTATTCTAGTTAAGGGGATAGCAAAGAAGGGCTCCGGACCAGCAGAACCTAGACATTTTCTGAGGGTCCAGTGATAGCACTTCTAAAGGGAAACTGGACTTTCATAACACAAGATAGTTGCATTTCCTATAAGAATGCATTTCTTATAGACACACTTATTTCCAGAACAATGTAGTCATGGGGATGTGTTCTCAGAACACACAAATTGAAGAAGGTAGGGCTTAAATTAAAAAAAAAACAAAAAACTTTTAGCCTAAAAAGATAGAGAAATCATTAATAAATGGTTAACTTGTTTCTTAAGATTGTGCCACTTCTAATTTCTTTTCCAAATTTATTTATTTTCAATTGTGTTTTTTTCAGCATTAGTGGTGGTACCAGCCATGTAAGAGTTTGAATTTCAAGAATATAGCATAAGAAGAAATTTAAATTTATGACTGTACTTAAAAATAAGAACTCTATATTCACTAAAATCATGAGCTATTCAGTTGACAGGTCACTGATGAATGATGGGAATTTTTGTTTATCTGTAATGTTGCCATGTATCTTATTGTTAACATGGTTTGCGATTCATTTGGTGTTTGAAAACTAAAATTACATGTGTTTTAGTTAAGTACAAAATTTTAGGGGGAGATTCATATTTCCAATTTTTGGTGTAATGTCGTATTAATATTTCAAATTTGCACAATGCAAATTTGCCTAAAACATAACTGTCCAATATTTTTGAGAGTGTAAGTGTCTAAGTAGTTAGAAGGTAATGTTTTAATTCAGGGCTTAGTTGTGATGGTTTTTGGTTTGCATTTAAAAAAAATTATTTTTATTATGGTCAATTCCATAGAATGTAAAATTCACCATCTTAATCATTTTTAAGTGTATGATTCAGTGGCATTAAGTAACTCATATTGTGTGAAACCATCACCACCATTCATCTTCAGAACACTTTTCATCTTGCAAAACTGAAACTCTGTATATATTAAATAGATTCTCCAGTCCCCACTCCCACCTGCCCTGGCAACCACCATTCTACTTTCTGTCTCTGAACTTGATTACCCTAGGTACCTCTTGTGAGTGGAATCATACAATATTTGTCCTTTTGTGATTGGCTTACTTCGCATAGCTTAGTGTCCACAAGATTCATGCATGTTGCAGTATGTGTCAGAATATCCTTCCTTTTTAAGGCTGAATAATATTGCATTGTATGTATAGACTACACTTTCTTTATCCATTCATCTGTCAGTTTCCACCTTTTGGTGACTGTGAATAACATTGCTATGAACATGGGTGTACAAGTATCCTTTTGAGTCACGGTTTTCAATTCTTTCGGGTATATACCTGATTTGCACTTTTGTGCCTCTACAGTTTTTGTTCATGATGTCCACTCTGCTGCTTGGAATATTCTTCCTCCTATTCACCACCACAACAATCCTATTCATGCTTCAAGGACTAGTTTTAAGATCTGCTCTTTGGAATACCTTCCTGGAAATTCTCAGCAGAAAGCAGGCTCCATACCGTGTTCCCATGGCACTTTGTTCCTTTAGGATGGGCATAGATTAGAGGGATAATGAATGGGGCGCGATGAACTATGTCCACCATATGGAGGTTGTTGATGCAATCTTCATTAGCAAAGAGCAGGCCCTGTGCTCAGTGCCAGCCAGACACAATGCTGGCTCCCATGCTGTCCCTTTCCTGGAGGTATTCCCAGTCTCCTTGCGAAGATAGGACATGTTCATATAAAAGAAACACATGACAGATATCATATCTTCCTTAGTGAACATGATGTTAGCAGACCATATAATTCTAGTCTGTGGTACCAGAAGTGTATTACCAGCATATTTAAATTTGACCAGATTTAATTGAGGCACCAGATTTACTGTGTGCCTTGCACTATGGGGAACACAGGTCTTAAAGCAGTTTGCAATGGACATGATCACAAATATGTTGAATGAAACACTTTACTTCCCATCCTGGTGTTGGAATCATTTAATGGCCCATTAGAGGTTTTACACATGCTTTTGAATGAATGGATTAGTATTTGAAATCCTTTGGAGCAAGTCATCATATTTTTACTCCTTTTCTGCATAAATGATATTTTCTAGTATCTAATAGTGTAATATAACCACAGCTTCATTTAACTGAAGCTCCTGGTTAACTGAAGATTTCAGTGTTGGCCTCTAAATAGTTCCCCTTAGAGGAGGTTAAGTAGGGAAAGAAAGCTGAGGCATGGGGCAGAATGAGCCTCTTTATCAAAGGGGTGGCTTGTTCTAGCCTTTTTGGCTGGGGTTCTGTGCTGTCTCTTGACCTTCTGCATTTTGTAGTTGAACCCGCTTTACAGATGACCCCTAACAGGCCTGCTGACAATTGTCAGCCACTTGTTAGGTGGTCTCAAAAACACATTCACAGCTATTTTGCTGGTGGCTGATGAAACAACAATAACCCCTAGAACTGTCCCCTCCTCCTACCACTCCTAGCTTTAATGATCTATGTATTTAAGATCAACCACACAAAAAATTACTAAAATCACCAAGCTCTACTCACCAATAGGCATGGGTACTTGTTTAACTTAGAGGGCGAATTTGTCTGACCCGCCCTCTCTCCACAACTCTAATGTGTGGATATAATTTGGGGAAAATACAATAGAAGGTAAGAACAGGCCAGTTAGACTTTGATTTTCATAGAATTACTTTTATTAACTCACATCAAAATGAATGATAAATTCTGATTGATGTTGATGGGACAAAGGGATTCAGCTCAGTTTTGTTTTCAATCCAAAAGAATTTTATGGACTCTTTCCCATGTGCTCAGCAATGGACAATGGGGAAGAGTCAGGGGGCTTCCTCTGTGCTTCCCGAACCAGTGAGGATTAATTTAAGGTCGTTAAATGAGAAAATCATAGCAACAACAACAGCAGCAGCCAGCATTTCTGGAGCCTTATTATGTGCTGGGCACTGTGCATGTCTGTATACATTATCTTTTATCATCCTCAAAGAACTCTGAGGGAAATGCTATTACTATTATTCCTGTTTCACAGATGAAGAGACAAGGCCCAGAGAGGTTGCTTCACTTGTCTATGCTTGCACAGCAGTGAAGTGGGAGAGCCAGGATCTGAACCCAGGCGATCAGCCTCCAGGGTCAATGCCATAAGCCATATCGCACTGCTGCTGCTTCTGCTAATAGCGGCCAGTCCTAACCAGCTGCTGATTCCTCACAACTATGCTGGGAAGAAGATACCATTGTCACCTCCATTTTAGCGATGAGAAAAAGAATGCCCAGAGAGGTCTGTGATTGACCAAGTTCACACAGTCCATGGCAAGACCTAGATTTGAGTTCCTTAGCTTAGTTCTACAGTGACAGCTTGTACACACTGTGCTGTCTCCTTGTGGTAACAATAAAAACCACCATTGTCCGGTGTTCTAGATGAAGGGAAGAGAGTCTTGAAGACAGCTGACATGATCTCCTCTTTCTCTGCTGATCAGTAAAGCAGGCACCCCGTGTGGTGGCCTGACCACAGGGCAAGTGCAACCTCAGTGTCCCTCCTTGCCTCAGCCCTTCCAAGAGCCTGGGAGGGATCCTCCCAGTGTCTGTAAAATATGGAAAAGCAAATACATTTTGTAAAGCGTGAAAAAGAATTTTGTGTTCTTTTTCTCAAAGAGTCCCCAACCTCTAATTGTATAAACCAGTGTTTCTCAAAGTGGGAACCCTTTCACAGTGGGAACCAGGAACATTCACATCACAAGGGAACTTGTAAGAAATGCACATTCTCAGCCCCACCCCAGATCTACTTGAATTAGAAGCTCTGGGAAGGGCCCAGAGTTTGGTGTCTTACCAAGCCCCCAGGGAGACTTAGCAGCAAATCTGAGCATCAACACCCTCCCAGGCAAGGTCCCTTTAAAGCCCTGTGGCTGATTTTACACTAATAACTTTATACTCTCTTTCTTAAAGGACACCCCAAATTGTATAAGCCTCAGAACCTCCTGTCTATACAGAAGGAACGTCACCTCCCACGCTCAGCTCACCTGTTGCAGGGAAGCCCGGATTGCCCCAGGCTCACAGGCAGGCTGCAGCCCGACACCCTTTGAAGTTTAACCAGACCCAGAAACAGGGCTCCTGGGAGCTTTGTGACGTCTGCATCCGCCTGTCAGGCAAAAGAGGGCAGCAAGAGTGCACAAGCTTCCCACCTCCACCGAGATGCCCAGCCTTCCAGATTGAAGGGCTCGGCCAGGCTCCTGCAGGTGCTGCCCCTTTCATGAAGGGCAGGAGGCAGGGACGGCAGGATTGCAGAACAGTGTCGCTGCTGCATCCTTGGGATGGGCCTTTCTCCTTGCACAGATGAGGTCCTGAGGTCCAGAAAGAGAAGTGAGGGGTTTAGGGACAAGAGGTGATGATGGAACATGCACAACCTAAAGACTCCTACTGAGCTCCGTGGGTCTTCTCACTCTGTTCTGCTGCCTCTTGGTTAGTTCTCCACACTAATGCTTTTTAATTTATTCTTGAGGATCCATTGGCTCAGAACAGTGTGGCAAGAGTTACCTGCGAGAATGTTCAGTGCAATACTTTTTTTTTTTTTTTACGACAGCGAAAAGTAAGAAATACCATGAAGATCCCAGATTAGCAGAGAGCTAGCTGCCTATATTTCAGGGACCCTTAATATATGTAATCACTAAAATAATATAATCATTAAAATGATGATGGGAAAAATTGCTAAATGACAAGACATGTTCATGATTATTAGCTTTTAGCTGGTTTAGAAAAGAGTTCTCAATTTATTATGCCCAGATCAATCCGATTTTGGTAAATTCTGTATATAGAAAGAACAGTGGAAATGAATACTCCACAATGTTAATGGGGCTCTCTTATAAACGTGGTGGGGTAGTTAGTAATCATTTTCTTTGTGTTTTTTCTTTCTTTGAAATAATATACATTGATAAATTTGACTTTGCAGTTATAGAAAAGAAATGCTACACTAGCAAATTGGATGGGAAGTACCATTTATTAGTATAGCACGGCCATTTTAATGTCACCCGATTTAAGGGAGACTTTTCAGTGTGTATCCATTGGGAAACTGAATATACAAACTGACTATGGCCAGATCATATATAAAAACAGAATTCTGATGACAACCTACAGCAACCAGCCCAGAATGCCCCAAATGGCCAGGATTTGATCAATCACTGACACCTTTCTTAATTTATGCCTGTGCTTCCAACTTACAACCAATGAGAAAAAGCCAAATATGTTCCCATAACCAGTCACGTAGGATACCCCCCTTCTAGTTAATCCAGCTTCCCCATCAGCTTCCTCCAATCAGGAAACACTATTTTTTTTTATTGAAGTATAGTTGATTTACAATGTTGTGTTTTTCTTCCTTTTAAATAAGCTCATTTGTATTTTTTTTTAGATTCCACATATAAGTGATATCATATGATATTTGTCTTTGTTTGACTCAATGTTGTGTTAATTTCTGCTGTACAGCAAAATGATTTAGTTATACACATATATATATATATATAACATTTTTAACATATTCTTTTCCATTATGGTTTATCACAGGCTATTGAATATAGTTCCCTGTGCTATACAGTAGGACCTTGTTGTTTATCTATCCTGTATATAGTAGTTTGCATCTGCTAACTCCAAACTCCCAATTCATCCCTCCCCCACCCCCACCCCCCTTGGCAACCATAAGTCTGTCCTCTATGTCTGTGAGTCTGTTTCTATTTTGTAGATAAGTTCTTTTGTGTCATATTTTAGATTCCACATATAAGTGATATCATATGGTATTTATCTTTCTCTCTCTTTCTGACTTTCTCTTCCTGACTTTTGCTTAGTATGATAATCTCTAGTTTCATCCATGTTGCTGCACCTGGTGTTATTTTGTTCTTTTTATGGCAGAGTAGTATTCCATTGTATATATGTACCACATCTTCTTTATCCATTCATCTGTCGATGGACACTTATGTTGCTTCCGTATCTTGGCTGTTATGAATAATGCTGCTATAAACATAGGGGTGCGTGTATCTTTTTAAATTACAGTTTTGAGGGAGCACCACTGTTTTTCCATTATGAAGCTTTTCCACCTCTCTGCCTGCCTTTGAGTCTCTGCCAAACACACAGGATTGTGGCTGACTCCCTTGCTATAGCAAGTTCAGCGTGGATAGTTTTTGCTTGTTCTCATTTGGGTGGTCTTTGTTTATTTCCACATAAAATTCAGCCTTTTGGAAAATTATGTACATTTTAAAAATATGCACTCTGTATGTAGCATTATGTTATCACTAGTATGAAACATCTGATTCTTCATCATTGAGGAATTTTAAACCTCAAGCCAGTTGCTAAATCCAAATGATCCAAAATGATTTGGAGAGATTAGAGTGCAACTCATGGTGGATGAAATAAACACTGAGCTTGCAATTACTATTGTGTTAAGATTTCCTAGTAGGGAAAAGTAGCATCAGGAGTAGAGAAATCATGGCTTTCATTAACAGATCCATGGGATGCTAATATTCCCAAACTATTTGCTAAGTCTCACTACCTTGTCCCTCTGGCATTAAATTCAGTTTATAGAAAAATTAACAAAAGTTTGATTAACAGGCAAATAAGCTAAAAACAAGGCAACCTGCAAAAGTTTTGATCTTGAACAAGACCCTGTCAGCTGCCTTGTGAGTAGTCAAACTCGTATTTTTTACTGTGTGAATGATCGTGAAATGGTTGGATAGATCAAACTTCGTTATTAATAAGGATAACTTAGTATTTTAGGCAGTTTTCATCCGAGAGAAAGCTGGGGCTAACTTTGGAAACTTTGGAGAAGAAGAGTGCCGAACAATTTGGGGAAATGTGTTGAAATCATGTAGGAAGAACTGAGACACAGTGTGAATATGAATGATGGATTCTGGTTATCGAACAGGTTTTCAGAAGAGATCTGTGGTGAAATACCCTGAAATGAATAAAAAGGGGATAATCTGATTCCTGTATTAATGGGCATGTGTAGGTGGGGGTGTGCTGGCAGGGAGAAAAGTCACAAATCCAAGCCATTAAAAAGAAACAATGCTTCCATATGGATGTCAAACAATCGGCTGGTTTATCAAGAATCAGATAACTTACATCCCACACTGATTCAAATAGCTACTTTCTATATGATAGGACCATAGTATGTGTGTACACACCTGTGACTTCAGCTCATTGATCTGGAAATCAAGTGGGATTATACGAAATCAGAAAGGTTTTCCCAATTCAAGCTGACAAAATTTGCTGACTAGAATTTTTAGGTGGGTGGTTTTTTCATTATATGTGAACACTGCACGCTTTTGCTATACACTTGAATACATGCTTACGAGTTCAGAATTAGGTGAAAACAGCCAAATGTGTATGCGTATGGCATTCAAGAACAGCGGCAATTTATTTTGTTTTTCCACTGCATTTAAATGTATAGCAAAGTTGAATATCTTAAAGGAGCAATTAAGCCTTAAATCGTTAATCAGTCAAGGACGAAGAAGCTGGCGATGTCCTCACAGAGCATGTAGCAGATGGACCATTCTGTCCTTACAGTCCAGAATCAGAAGGGGTATGTTAGAAGGATGGTCAGCTCCACAGGTAGGGGGTGTGGTGTCCTCAGAGTTTTATGGAAAGATCCACCTTACCTATGATAAGGTAATCACCTTACCCACCTTCTTTGGCTTCTGTGCTTATTTTAGCAATAGTACTTTTTGCTTTTAGGGAGTAAGGCAATGATGGCAAACCGTCTCCATCTTTTGGGCCAACTCTAATCTGTTGGAAGTGGCTGCTTGGAATCTGGTATTTAGATTTGTAAGACTGTGGGAACAAGTACAGGCCGGGGCTGTCATACAGGAACTGGGAAGAGTTGTCTTGGACCTGATTTCCTCTCAGAAGCCTGAGTGTAATGCTTACACTTTAGCTCTTACTTTAACAGTTTGTTTTAATATCTACAGATGAGTAAGGTCTACACAGGCTAGGTGGATCTTGGAAGAGAAGATTCCATAGTCGTACACTGTGAAGGTGAGGAAGACTGGTCCAGTTTGAGGTTCAGCAATGGGGAAGGTGGGGTGCCTGGCCAACTGTGGGGAGGTAAGAAAGCACCTGGAGGAAATAGCATAAGAGCAGAAGTGGGGAGAGTTCCTGGGAGGCAGGTGTGCAGCAAAGAACACACCTGGCCATTCTTCTGCCAGCCCTGGTTCCATTACCTTCTCTAACACATTCTCAGGCTTCCCTGAGAATTGCCCTGGAGGAGGGCAAAACTTTGCATCATTCTTCCCACTCTGAAACTCTTTCCCAGTGTTCTCAGTGCAGTCTGCCTAGATCTTTCTTTGTAGTTCTTAAAGAGGAACAAAGAAATATTTGGGTAATGAAAACTAGATGCAGGTGAGTGGGAGATGGCATGTTATAGATATTCTGGGAGCTACTAAAGGCAAAACTGTATGTATTGATTTTCAAGTAGAATTAGGTGGGGGAGATGGTCTTTCAAAGTTGGCTAAAAAATGAACTTGTCCTTTCTCAGGTCTAATTAAGATCCTCTGTTAGAAACTATAATACGAACTGCATATAATATCACTGGGGATAATGAAAACTGTTGGCCCCTTTTGAATTTAATAGGATATTACCTATTATTTTTTTTAAAACCAAGGCTGGAAAATAAAAAAAGAAGCTCTTCTCATTAGACTACATCTGGGTGACCTTCCTGGTCTTATATCTGTAACGTAGTTGTAGTAAAATTCATGGATCGATATGGGTTCTGAGACGGAAGGTTGCATTTCATGTTGATGAGATTCAGGTTCACTTCCGCTGTGGCATTATTAATGGATGTTACTTGCTGATCAACTCCCATATGATATTTTAGTTTCTAATCTAGACAAGTTAATAAAAAAGAAAATCTTAAGAGAGATTTCTGGGCTAAACTGTTCCTTCATTTTCCCTTTTCCTCCCAATGAAAGAAAACTGGACCAACAAATGGTCCCTGGCTACATATGGATGCAATATGAGTATGCGAATGTTTGATGACAGAAAGCAGAGTTGTAATCTATTCCAAATGGACCGTCATCTGGATACTTGAAATGCCATGTTGTAAACAGTGTTCCCTTTTCTTATAGGATGTTATGTAGGGTTGAATGCAGATGAAAGCCTAAATTTATATCATGAAGCAAAGTATAACATGAACATTTACCTCCTAAGTACTCTTTTTTTTCACTGTCAGATTCTGTTAACTGCCTGTCTTCTAATAGTAGTGCAACTAAAGATCTTTCTTTAATGCTTTGGCCATTTGATGACCCTCATCATTTCTCTCTCTTTCTTTCTATCCCTCTCAAAAAAGTGGGTAAGAAATTTAGAACTCAAAGGAATTTTGGAATCCTTTAGTCCACACAACCTCACTTTATAAAACAGAAAAGTAAAACATAGGAAAGCTATGTAGTCACACAGCTCAGTAGGTAGTAGGTGATCCAGGAATTTAGTCTATGGACTCCTAGTATAGGATAATTTGGATGACGCTATGTTGCCTTTCAGTAAATACCTGTCTTATTCTGTAATGCTTCCTTTCCTAAGAAAGGACTGATTTTATCAGCTGTTCCTTATAACCAGAATAGGTATACAGAATTAACCATTTGATTATATAGACTTCATTCATTCAACATTCATTCAATCATTTAGATAATATTTATATTCCTTAACCTTTTATTGTAAAGATATACATACTCGGTGTAAAGAATATCAGCACTAAAGAAACATGTAAAGGAGTAAAATTCCCTTTTTGTCCACCACATCCCACTTCCCAGAGGTGTTTGCTTATGCAAGCATACAGTATACCCTTTCCAATATTGTTAATGCAAAAAAAATATGCTATAGTACATAATATCGTATATATATGTAGGCACTTGTTAAAAATGTGAGCATGCAATACATATTTTTCTGCAAGTTTCCTTTTTAACTCTTTTCACGTAATAATATCATGGACACTTTTCCATATCTTATTTATCTAATTTACTCCTGTTATGAGGGGCCGAGTGTATATATTTTATATATTTTTTGTGTATGTAGCAATCCAATTCATAGTTTGCATGGTATGGGTGTTTATTTTACCATTCCTCTGTTGATGAGCATTTTATGTAGTCCCTGATTTTCATTGTTGAAAACAGTGCTACAATGAGTACCTCTTTTTGCACTTGTACCAATACATTTGTAGGATGCATTCCTATAAGGGGGATTTCTGGGTCCTTCATTTATATTTATTGAGTAACTACTTTGTGTAAAGTGCTGGAAAGGCTATAAAATAATAAGATTCAATCTTTGAAGGTAAAGAAGTGGTTCCTGCTCTCATGAAGCCTGTAGTTAAGGTAGTAAGAAATATATACAAATAATGATTTCAAACAGAAAATCGTTCAGTGCTCTTTAGAAAATGCAGAAGAACAGCCATGAGAGGATAAAAACACCTTGACTTCCTAACCCAGCCTGTGCAAAGTAATAATTACTTAGAGATGGGAGTTTCAGCAGAATGCATTGAAAATTTCCAAATAAGGTTACTTGTGCCCATCAATATGAATGAGTTGAAACATGGGAATGCAGAAGGTGACTTGTTTATTGAAAGAGGTCTAGAGAGCATAATTCGTTTTGAACTTTTAGGAAATATCTCTATTTGTGAAGGGGAGAATTGTTGCAGTTCACTAGATAATCTAAGAGTGAAAGAACTTTTGTTTCAAAGATCTTTTCTCAGTGTTTGATACAAACAAACATTTTTATTTTGGCTCAAGGCTAACTTGTTTTAGATTTCAGCTTCATATATGTGTGGGCTCAGCTACTTAGCCTTTTTTTGAATCTAGACCATTTTGGTAAATCACATATTTGTCTTTAATGTAGCAGAGGTTAAGAATGAGCACTTCTATTTTTTTCTTTTTTCAATTACAATCTCGATAATATTTTATTAGGAAAGCTTCTGTTCAAATTCAGGAGCCTTAGTTGAAGCATCATCCCCCTTCAGAATCTTACCATAGGATGCATGTTTATGAGGAGTGGGAAGGGTAACCTGGGACGAAGTGAGAGCATGGCATGGACATATATACACTACCAAATATAAAATAGATAGCTAGTGGGAAGCAACTGCATAGCACAGGGAGATCAGCTCGGTGCTTTGTGACCACCTAGAGGGGCGGGATAGGGAGGGTGGGAGGAAGACTCAAGAGGGAGGAGATATGGGAATATATGTATATGTATAGCTGATTCACTTTGTTATACAGCAGAAACTAACACAACATTTAAAGCAATTATACTCCAATAAAGATGTTAAAAAAATAAAAATAAAAATGTATTCAAGCATAAAAATATTCATGTGGAGATGAAGGTTATAAGCCATGTGATCCAACATCTTTATTCTTCAGGTGAGGAATTAGTGGGAAAAATTGGAATTCTTCTTATTTTGTAAGGTGTTTGGCAAAAATTCCTTCAGTAAAATCTTAGCATCCCTTTTTCCTCCCTGTCTCTTCATGTTGTTGAAGTTACTTCACCTAATACATAATACAAGCTTAGCCCTGCTTGTAACACTCAGCAAGTTCAAACCACCCATCAACACACAGGGAAAACAAACAGGGTAGACAGGAAGGTCGTTAAACATGGAAAGGACTGACACTATGGCAGAATAAGTGGCAATATTCAGAGGAAAAGTTTAGGGAACCTTAAGACATTTTGATCATCTGAAGCATTTCTCAATTCCTAGAAATAAGACACAACAACCAACTAAGTCAACTGGCTTTGGAATCAGGTCCCGGTTCCTAGGATTCCTACATGGCAAGGTAAAACCAGGAGGCAGAACAGAGATTTGCCTTCTAAGGGATGCAAAGCCATGTTTAAATGTTTCCTTTTGTCTCTGATGTTTTCATTAGATGATCAGGAGGCCCCCCAGGAGACTGTCTGGCCCTGTTTCCATGACTTCTTCAGGAAGCACCATAGGCTGACCCCAGGCAAGGGCCCTTGCAGCCTGTTCTGAGCGAGGCCCATGGAGGGCCCCAGAGCTGGCATTGCACTAGCAACAAACTGCAAGAAAAAAAAATTTGTATTTCACAGGTGTTAGAACTGCAAACAAAGGACTGCTTGTAAAAGATCCAACCCTCCCTTTTAAAAAGTCAGCTTGGGTGGTTTAAAGCCATGCTAGGTAGTTTTCAAGTTAAGAAGGAATTTTAATAGGGATGGACATTCCTGTAGAGAAACCCTCTGGAAATGGAACAGTTAACTTGTTTATTGGTTATCAGAAATATTTTTTAAAAATTTATTTTACTATTTTAACTAGATTTTAACTATTGCAGTATAGTGAAACATACCCTAGTGTTTTTTGTCTAATTGTGATTTCTTCGTTATTAGAAATAGTAACTGAATCTAGTTGGTGTGGTCATGGGTTAAGACACTGTGGGCTTGGAACCAAGTAGAACTGGGTTCTAATCCCACCTCTGCCACTCACCAGGTTTGAAGCCAGGTACAGATTTCTTCACCTTTCTGTGACTCAGTTTTCTCATCTGTATAATGAGATCCATACTACAACCTCTCAAATAGGTTACTAGGAGTAAAACATGAGTTGATTTCTAAAATGTACTTAGGACAGTGCTCAAAAATTATTATCACAAATTCTTACTAGTAATAATTCATGCTGTTTTGAATATCAATCACATTAAACTATTATTTAGTACTAATTATGTCCTAGAATTAGGACCCTTTAAACAAATAAGACTAATTACTGCGTTTGGTTTTAATAAACTCCACTTCATCCAGAACGTTTAGAAAATGAGACTTAATCCTCACTTGGGCCAATAGGTAGACACTATATACACCAATAGATCACCAATTTAAAAAGTTTTCTAATTTAATACCTTAATTATTCAACATCTCTCTGATGATGCAGGAGGCATGCTACTGTGTGTTGGATCACTGTTCTAAATCCAATTTTGTTGTCATCTATGAAGACAATTCTGATATTTGAGACCTGGAATTTTAAAGAGACTGACACTAAGCCTGGTTCTTGGTAAGCACTTAATAAATACAAATTGCTTTTATTATCATCAGTTTTGACTTACCCTGGCAGATGCACCTCATAAGTGTCTATAAGCCAATTATTATGTGTATGCTTTGTCTACACACATTTGGTTTGAAGATGGGAACTGTGTCTTCTGCACCTGGGACATAATGGTTCCTGCTGAGAATGAAGCATGTAGCATAGTATTTGGTGCATAGTATGTTTTCTGGTAATTGAATTCCCTTCCTCCACCTGGAAGCAGTGTTGTTGACTCACTGGGCTTCTCCTCAATTAGAAAATGTGGTGATCTATGTCCACCCTTAGTTTTATGCAGCACCAGGACTTTCCTTCTACATTTAATCACTTCTAGTTAAGAAATCAGGATTCTTGGAAGTCAGGGGACAACACCAAGCGTCAGGCCAGCAAAAGCTGCACCTACCTATGACCTCATGGTGGTTGGGGACAGAAAATGCATGAGGATGAGGGCAATTGGCACTGCTAAGGGGCAGAGGAGGCTGCTGGGGCAGACTTTTAATTTTTTTGATTGTACCCCAGATTTACTGTGTCTGTTAAGTCGAAGGTAAGTTAATTGTTCATCATTGCACATTAACAAGAAAGTGTTGAGATAGAAATCTCCTCATAGAGATGTTGAGGAAAAGTATGCTTCATCTTAGAGAAGGAGTTGGGTTAGTTCAACTTACTGTTGAGTATTATTCCAAATCATAGACAGAAAGGGGGTGGCTGAGAGTCCAGATTTAATACTTGGCATTAGTGAAGGCCTGCCAGAGAAATTATGGTATGAAGGAAAGCCAGACAATGCCCAACAGAAGATGGGTACAGCAAAACAACACCTGGCATGGCCAAGAGAGGATGAGGAAGTTACCAAACAGTCCCTTCAGACTCTTAGTCTGCACTCACCCCGTTGGAGATGAATAAGTTGATGACTAGGGTTAGAACAGCTGAATCATTGTACATATCCTACCCTGCACAGGTGGACCAGTATCCTTTCTCTCATCTCCCACCTTGTGAGTGCTAATCCAAACCACTGGAACGTTTAGCTTAACTATGAAAACAGATGGGAAAGGGTATAAATGGATCAGGAGAATGAAAAAGGGGTGATGGAGAAGGAAGAGAGTAGGTGCAAGAAGAAAGCTTTCCTTTCCCAGATATCAGCAAACAGTCCAGAACCTGATTGACTCTACTTTGAGTTTACTTCCTTAATTTATTGGTTGCATTATCAATGGAAAGAAAGCACAACAGCACCTTATTTTCATGCTCTTTATGATTATTCAGAAACTACTACTTCCCATTTCCTGCTCTAGACCCGGAGCCTTGTCTCTTTTGGTTTCTTTCCACTTTGTGACCCTCCTTCTCTCTGCTGGATGGCCCTGCACACTCCCAGGCCTCGCCTCCACTTGTCTGCTGCCTCTCCAGCCACATTCACCCCCTCTTGTCCCCAGAGGAAGAAGGCTGCTGCCACTGCGAAGTACAAGAGGACCACTTACTAGGTTTTTAATTTTTTAGCTTCAAGAATATGTGTCTCTGGCCTTGGTGAGAGTGGGCAAAGGCTTTGGAGATAGAGCGGAGAATGAGGATGGGGACAGTGACAGTTGCAGCAAGCCCAGCGCAGTGCCAGCAGGAGCGAAATGTTAGCCTGCCATTTCTAGAAGCTGTGGAGCATATGGAGAGCCCGCAATTGTTGTCAGCAGCCCAGATCGGGGCTGTGCCATCCCAGCAGCTTCATTGTGGCTTTTTAAAGAAAGACTTTCAGTAAACTCCCTTACCTGTGGTTGTCAGAGGAAATACCTCACACACTGGTCCTACGTAGTTTTCCATAGTCGTAAATATATATCTATCATTATTAAAGGCTGCATCATGCTCCATTGTGAGAATGTACCATAAAATTCCCTAACAGAATCCTGATTTTTTTTCATCTTTTAAAACTGATTCTAAACAATGCTGTAGTGAACATCCTTTTACATACATTTTTTTTAGATTATGAATTTATTTTATTTTTCTATCCTTGCAAAGGTAATACTCAGTTCATTAGAATATGAAAAATATACTGTCAAATTTCAGAATTACATGGATGAAGAAAGTCACTAAAGTGGCATCATATCATGTGTGTTATAGTTATATCTACTATATTGACTAAATTAACTATATTGTGTTAACAATATATTATATAACTATATATTGAAAAGGCAAAATGCTGGAACTTATTTCAGAGAAAATAATTATGTTGGCAAACCCCAAACTGTACATTGTAGACGGGTCCTAGGAAAAGATTTAATTCACAGTGGACAAGAGGGTTAGCTTCTGTTTTCAGCCATGTGCTATTTCAAGAATTCAACATCATGAATAATACAGGATATAAGAGGAATAGTCTAAAGATGGAAAGGCACATTTTAATTAGGAAAGAGAATTTAAGGTTTAAACCCCCTTTTTTTTTTTAAGGAAAACTGCCTTATTACAATGAGATAAGAAAATTGTTTCCTTCTTTTCTTCCTTGCTTTCTTCTTTTTTTGTTTTTTTTTAATGTTTATTGGAGTATAATTGCTTTACAATAGTGTGTTAGTTTCTGCTTTACAACAAAGTGAATCAGTTATACATATACATATGTTCCCATATCTCTTCCCTCTTGCATCTCCCTCCCTCCCACCCTCCCCATCCCACCTCTCTAGATGGTCACAAACCACCTAGCTGATCTCCCTGTGCTATGCGGCTGCTTCCCACTAGCTATCTATTTTATATTTAGTAATGTATATATGTCCATGCCACTCTCTCACTTTGTCACAGCTTACCCTTCCCCCTCCCCATATCCTCAAGTCCATTCTCTAGCAGGTCTGTGTCTTTATTCCCATCTTACCCCTAGGTTATTCATGACCTTTTTTTTTTTTTTTCCTTAGATTCCATATATATGTGTTAGCATATGGTATTTGTTTTTCTCTTTCTGACTTACTTCACTCTGTATGACAGACTCTAATTTGATCCACCTCACTACAAATAACTCCATTTCGTTTCTTTTTATGGCTGAGTAATATTCCGTTGTATATATGTGCGACATCTTCTTTATTCATCTGTCGATGGACACTTAGGTTGTTTCCATGTCCTGGCTATTGTAAATAGAGCTGCAATGAACATTTTGGTACATGACTCTTTTTGAATTATGGTTTTCTCAGGGTATATGCTCAGTAGTGGGATTGCTGGGTCGTATGGTAGTTCTATTTTTAGTTTTTTAAGGAACCTCCATACTGTTCTCCATAGTGGCTGTATCAATTTACATTCCCACCAACAGTGCAAGAGGGTTCCCTTTTCTCCACACCCTCTCCAGCATTTATTGTTTCTAGATTTTTTGGTGATGGCCATTCTGACCGGTGTGAGATGATATCTCATTGTAGTTTTGATTTGCATTTCTCTAATGATTAATGATGTTGAGCATTCTTTCATGTGTTTGTTGGTAATCTGTATGTCTTCTCTGGGGAAATGTCTATTTAGGTCTTCTGCCCGTTTTTGGGTTGGGTTGTTTGTTTTTTTGTTATTGAGCTGTATGAGCTGCTTGTAAGTCTTGGAGATTAATCCTTTGTCAGTTGTTTCATTTGCAAATATTTTCTCCCATTCTGAGGGTTGTTTTTTGGTCTTGTTTATGGTTTCCTTTGCTGTGTAAAAGCTTTTAAGTTTCATTAGGTCCCATTTGTTTATTTTTGTTTTTATTTCCATTTCTCTAGGAGGTGGGTCAAAAAGGATCTTGCTGTGATTTATGTCATAGAGTGTTCTGTCTATGTTTTCCTCTAAGAGTTTGATAGTGTCTGGCCTTATATTTAGGTCTTTAATCCATTTTGAGCTTATTTTTGTGTATGGTGTTAGGCAGTGTTCTAATTACATACTTTTACATGTACCTGTCCAGTTTTCTTAGCACCACTTATTGAAGAGGCTGTCTTTTCTCCACTGTATATGCTTGCCTCCTTTATCAAATATAAGGTGAACATATGTGTGTAGGTTTATCTCTGGGCTTTCTATCCTGTTCCATTGATCTATATTTCTGTTTTTGTGCCAGTACCATACTGTCTTGATTACTGTAGCTTTGTAGTATAGTCTGAAGTCAGGGAGCCTGATTCCTCCAGCTCCATTTTTCGTTCTCAAGATTGCTTTGGTTATTCGGGGTCTTTTGTGTTTCCATACAAATTGTGAATTTTTTTTGTCCTAGTTCTGTGAAAAATGCCAGTGGTAGTTTGATAGGGATTGCATTGAATCTGTAGATTGCTTTGGGTAGTAGAGTCATTTTCACAATGTTGATTCTTCCAATCCAAGAACATTGTATATCTCTCCATCTATTTGTATTACCTTTAATTTCTTTCATCATTGTCTTATAATTTTCTGCATACAGTTCTTTTGTCTCCTTAGGTAGGTTTATTCCTAGATATTTTATTCTTTTTGTTGCAATGGTAAATGGGAGTGTTTTCTTAATTTCACTTTCAGAGTTTTCATCATTAGTGTAGAGGAATGCCAGAGATTTCTGTGCATTAATTTTGTATCCTGCTACTTTACCAAATTCATTGATTAGCTCTAGTAGTTTTCTGGTAGCATCTTTAGGATTTTCTATGTATAGTATCATGTCATCTGCAAAGAGTGACAGCTTTACTTCTTCTTTTCCGATTTGGATTCCTTTTATTTCTTTTTCTTCTCTGATTGCTGTGGCTAACACTTCCAAATCTATGTTGAATAATAGTGGTGAGAGTGGGCAACCTTGTTTTGTTCCTGATCTTAGTGGAAATGGTTTCAGTTTTTCACCATTGAGGCCGATGTTGGCTGTGGGTTTGTCATATATGGCCTTTATTATGTTGAGGAAAGTTCCCTCTATGTCTACTTTCTGCAGGGTTTTTATCATAAATGGGTGTTGAATTTTGTCAAAAGCTTTCTCTGCATCTATTGAGATGATCATATACTTTTTGTCCTTCAATTTGTTAATATGGTGTATCACGTTGATTGATTTGCGTATATTGAAGAATCCTTGCATTCCTGGAATACACCCCACTTGATCATGGTGTATGATCCTTTTGATGTGCTGTTAGATTCTGTTCGCTAGTATTTTGTTGAGGATTTTTGCATCTATGTTCATCAGTGTTACTGGCCTGTAGTTTTCTTTCTTTGTGACATCTTTGTCTGGTTTTGGTATCAGGGTGATGGTGGACTCGTAGGATGAGTTGGTGAGTGTTCCTCCCTCTGCAATATTTCGGAAGAGTTTGAGAAGGGTATTTGTTAGCTCTTCTCTAAATGTTTGATAGAATTCGCCTGTGAAGCCATCTGGTCCTGGGCTTTTGTTTGTTGGAAGATTTCTTCTTTTTTAATTTATTGATCTATTTATTTACTTTTGGCTGTGTTGGGTCTTCGTTTCTGTGCAAGGGCTTTCTCCAGTTGCGGCGAGCAGGGGCCACTCTTCATCATGGTGCGCGGGCCGCTCACTGTCAAAGCCTCTCCTGTTGTGGAGCACAGGCTCCAGACATGCAGGCTCAGTAGTTGTGGCTCACGGGCCTAGCCGCTCCGCGGCATGTGGGATCTTCCCAGACCGGGGCACGAACCCATGTACCCTGCATTGGCAGGCAGATTATTGACCACTGCGCCACCAGAGAAGCCCCTGTTGGAAGATTTTTAATCACAGTTTCAATTTCAGTGCTTGTGATTGATCTGTTCATATTTTCTATTTCTTCCTGGTTCAGTCTTGGCAGGTAGTGAGTTTCTAAGAATTTGTCCATTTCTTCCAGGTTGTCCATTTTATTGGCATAGAGTTGCTTGTAGTAATCTCTCATGATCCTTTGTATTTCTGCAGTGTCAGTTGTTACTTCTCCTTTTTCATTTCTAATTCTATTGATTTGAGTCTTCTCCCTTTTTTTCTTGATGTGTCTGGCTAATGGTTTATCAATTTTGTTTATCTTCTCAAAGAACCAGCTTTTAGTTTTACTGATCTTTGCTATCGTTTCCTTCATTTCTTTTTCATTTATTTCTGATCTGATCTTTATGATTGCTTTCCTTCTGCTAACTTTGGGGTTTTTTTGTTCTTCTTTCTCTAATTGCTTTAGGTGCAAGGTTAGGTCGTTTATTTGAGATGTTTCCTGTTTCTTAAGGTAGGATTGTATTGCTATAAACTTCCCTCTTAGAACTGCTTTTGCTGCATACCATAGGTTTTGGGTCATCGTGTCTCCATTGTCATTTGTTTCTAGATATGTTTTTGATTTCCTCTTTGATTTCTTCAGTGATCACTTCGTTATTAAGTAGTGTATTGTTTAGCCTCCATGTGTTTGTATTTTTTACAGATCTTTTCCTGTAATTGATATCTAGTCTCATACCACTGTGGTCGGAAAAGATACTTGATACGATTTCAATTTTCTTAAATTTACCAAGGCTTGATTTGTGACCCAAGATACGATCTATCCTGGAGAATGTTCCATGAGCAGTTGAGAAAAATGTGTATTCTGTTGTTTTTGGATGGAATGTCCTATAAATATCAATTAAGTCCATCTTGTTTAATGTATCATTTAAAGTTTGTGTTTCCTTATTTATTTTCATTTTGGATGATCTGTCCATTGGTGAAAGTGGGGTGTTAAAGTCCCCTACTATGATTGTGTTACTGTCGATTTCCCATTTTATGGCTGTTAGTATTTGCCTTATGTGTTGAGGTGCTCCTATGTTGAGTGCATAAATATTTACAATTGTTATATCTTCTTCTTGGATCGATCCCTTGATCATTATGTAGTGTCCTTCTTTGTCTCTTGTAATAGTCTGTATTTTAAAGTCTATTTTGTCTGATATGAGAAGTGCTATGCCAGCTTTCTTTTGATTTCCATTTTCATGGAATATCTCTTTCCATCCCCTCACTTTCAGTCTGTATGTATCCCTAGGTCTGAAGTGGGTCTCTTGTAGACAGCATATATATGGGTCTTGTTTTTGTATCCATTCAGCCAGTCTGTGTCTTTTGGTGGGAAAATTTAATCCATTTACATTTAAGGTAATTATCAATATGTATGTTCCTATTCCCATTTTCTTAATTGTTTTGAGTTTGTTATTGTAGGTGTTTTCCTTCTCTTGTGTCTCTTGCCTAGAGAAGTTCCTTTAGCATTTGTTGTAAAGCTGGTTTGGTGGTGCTGAACTCTCTCAGCTTGTGCTTGTCTGTAAAGGTTTTAATTTCTCCATCAAATCTGAATGAGATCCTTGCTTGGTAGAGTAATCTTGGTTGTAGGTTTTTCTCCTTCATCACTTTAAATATGTCCTGCCACTCCCTTCTGGCTTGCAGAGTTTCTGCTGAAAGATCAGCTGTTAACCTTATGCAGATTTCCTTGTGTGTTATTTGTATTTTTTCCCTTGCTGTTTTTAATACGTTTTCTTTATATTTAATTTTTGATAGTTTGATTAATATGTGTCTTGGCGTGTTTCTCCTTGGATTTATCCTCTATGGGACTCTCTGTGCTTCCAGGAGTTGATTAACTATTTCCTTTCCCATGTTAGGGAAGTTTTCAACTATAATCTCTTCAAATATTTTCTCAGTCCCTTTCTTTTTCTCTTCTTCTTCTGGGACCCCTATAATTCGAATGTTGGTGCATTTAGTGTTGTCCCAGAGGTCTCTGAGACTGTCCTCAGTTCTCTTCATTCTTTTTTCTTTATTCTGCTCTGCAGTAGTTATTTCCACTGTTTTATCTTCCAGATCACTTATCTGTTCTTCTGCCTCAGTTATTCTGCTATTGATCCCATCTAGAGTATTTTTAATTTCATTTATTGTGTTATACATCGTTGCTTGTTTCCTCTTTAGTTCTTCTAGGTCCTTGTTAAATGTTTCTTGCATTTTCTCTATTCTATTTCAAAGATTTTGGGTCATCTTTACTATCATTATTCTGAACTCTTTTTCAAGTACACTGCCTATTTCCTCTTCATTTGTTAGGTCTGGTGGGTTTTTACCTTGCTCCTTCATCTGCTGTGTGTTTTTCTGTCTTCTCATTTTGCTTATCTTACTGTGTTTGGGGTCTCTTTTTTGCAGGCTGCAGGTTCGTAGTTCCTGTTGTTTTTGGTGTCTGTCCCCAGTGGCTAAGGTTGGTTCAGTGAGTTGTGTAGGCTTCCTGGTGAAGGGGACTAGTTCCTGTGTTCTGGTGGATGAGGCTGGATCTTGTCTTTCTGGTGGGCACGTCCATGTCTGGTGGTGTGTTTTGGGGTGTCTGTGGTCTTACTATGATCTTAGGCAGCCTGTCTGCTAATGGATGGGGCTGTGCTCCTGTCTTGCTAGTTGTTTGGCATAGGGTGTCCATCACTGTAGCTTGCTGGTCGTTGAGTGAAGCTGGGTCTTGGCATTGAGATGGAGATCTCTGGGAGATTTTCACCATTTGCTCTTACGTGGAGCTGGGAGGTCTTTTGTGGACCAGTGTCCTGAAGTTGGCTCTCCCACCTCAGAGGCACAGCACTGACTCCTGTGTGGAGCACCAAGAGCCTTTCATCCACACGGCTCAGAATAAAAGGGAGAAAAAATAGAAAGAAAGAAAGAAAGCAGATAAATAAAATAAAGAGAGAAGGCAGATAAATAAAATAAAATAAAATAAAGTAAGATGAGATAAAATAAAGTTATTAAAATAAAAAATAATTATTAAGAAAAAAATTTGAAGAAGTAAAAAAAAAAAAAGAAGAAAAAAAACCGGACGGACAGAACCCTAGGACAAATGGTGAAAGCAAAGCTATACGGACAAAATCACACACAGAAGCATACACATACACACTCACAAAATGAAGAAAAGGGGAAAAAATAATATATCTTGCTCCCAGAGTCCACCTCCTCAATTTGGGGTGATTTGCTGTCTATTCAGGTATTCCACAGATGCAGGGTACATCAAGTTGATTGTGGAGATTTAATACACTGCTCCTGAGGCTGCTGGGAGAAATTTCCCTTTCTCTTCTTTGTTCGCACAGCTCCCGGGGTTCAGCTTTGGATTTGGCCCCGCCTCTGCGTGTAGGTCGCCTGAGGTCGTCTGTTCTTCGCTCAGACAGGACAAGGTTAAAGGAGCATCTGATTTGGCGGCTCTGGCTCACTCAGGCCCGGGGGAAGGAGGGGTACGGATGCGGGGCGAGCCTGCAGTGGCAGAGGCCGGCATGACGTTGCACCAGCCTGATGCGCGCCGTGCATTCTCCCGGGGAAGTTGTCCCTGGATCACAGGACCCTGACAGTGGCGGGCTGCACAGGCTCCTGGGAGGGGAGGTGTGGATAGTGACCTGTGCTCGCACACAGGCTTCTTCGTGGCCGCAGCAGCAGCCTTAGGGTCTCATGCCTGTCTCTGGGATCCGCGTTGATAGCCGCAGCTTGCGCCTGTCTCTGGAGCTCCTTTAAGCAGCGCTCTTAATCCCCTCTCCTCGCGCACCAGGAAACAAAGAGGGAAGAAAAAGTCTCTTGTCTCTTCGGCAGCTCCAGACTTTTTCCTGGACTCCCTCCCAGCTAGCTGTGGTGCACTAGCCCCCTTCAGGCTGTGTTCATGCCGCCAACCCTAGTCCTCTCCCTGCCATCCGACCGAAGCCTGAGCCTGAGCTCCCAGCTCCCGCCTGTCCCGGCGGGTGAGCAGACAAGCCTCTGGGGCTGGTGAGTCCTGGTCAGCACCGATTCTCTGTGTGGGAATCTCTCTGCTTTGCCCTGCGCACCCCTGTTGCTGCACTCTCCTCTGTGGCTCCAAAGCTTCCCCTCTTTGCCACCCACAGTCTCAGCCCACAAAGGGGCTTCCTAGTGTGTGGAAACCTTTCCTCCTTCACAGCTCCCTCTCACTGGTGCAGGTCCTGTCCCTATTCTTTTGTCTCTGTTTTTTCTTTTTTCTTTTGCCCTACCCAGGTACGTGGGGAGTTTCTTGCCTTTTGGGAGGTCTGAGGTCTTCTGCCAGCATTCAGTGGGTGTTCTATAGGAGCAGTTCCACGTGTAGATGTATTTCTGATGTATCTGTGGGGAGGAAGGTGATCTCCGCGTCTTACTCTTCCGCCATCTTCTCAAATCCTGTACACTTCTCTCATTACTCTGCTAGAAGTATAATTACTTGATCAAAAGATACATACATTTCTAAGACTTTCAATACATAATGACAAGCTGGTCCCTAGAAAATTTGTACCAATTAATATAGCCACCAGCTTTGGAACAGACCACAAAACTGAGATATAGTATCTCATTTACATGTTTATGTGTATTTATATTTTGCATAGGATATATTCGGAAAGATAAACATCACAGTATTGAGAATGGATATTTCTGGGTGCTAGGATTTTGGGGATTTTTTTCTTTTTGGGGCAGAGTGAGCTTGATATTATTTTCTACAATGAACATTGACTACTTGTATAATTAAAAACAATTTTATAGTTCTAAGACTGGATATCTATCAAAGAAGATAATATCCTAATTAATTCTAATTAACTGATTCCTATTTGTTTTCTTCCTTATAGACTGATGAACTGTTAGGGTTATAAGGAACCTTAAAGTTCACCTGGTCTAATTCCATCAATGTACTTGTGTGGAAATCGAGTCTCCAGGAGACAGCCTGAATTGCTTATGTTCACAGAGCTAGCCTGGGACAAAACCAGTGGCTAGCCTCCAAGAACATTCTTGACTACTTGTTTTTTGAAACTTCTGTATACGCTTCCTCCTGCTACTGAAAAATGTTAATTTGCTTTTATTGATATTTACTTCATTTTGTAGTTTAGAATTATTCATACTAGCTAATGTTAAACTTACTAAAGCACTATATCAATATTTTTAGAGATCCAGAGCAGAGTTTTCAGCTTTGCTCAAGAGAAGATGTAGATTCCATCTGATTTAATAAGTGTTCATATAAAACATTGATAAGAGCTATAAGAAGAACATGAAGGAAGAATCAGAAGACAGACCACTGTATATTTACTGCTGGTGTTGTTTATTCTATTTTTTGCCTTATTTTCTTTTTACTTTTACAGTATTTCCCTATTCTTTTTTGCCTGACATTAAATTTTTTAAAAAAGCTTCATATTGTCCATTTAGGGCATTTTAGACCATTTCAAGTCTTCAGAATGCCTAAATAAGCTCTCTACAATTTAATGGGAATGGGGATGGGTTAAATCACTATTTTCTGGGAGGACAGATGTGTGAACAGGAAACTCTGATTTCACCACTGACATTACTAGATACATGAAGACTTCAAGCTGTTTAAAGACTTGATAGAGATGTTAAAAATTGGAGAAACACCAATACTGAATTCTGGAATACACAGAATTGCTAAATATTTGGAAAGTCCATGCCAAAACCTGGGTCTATTTTCATGCAAACAGTAAGAGTGACATTTGAGTCTATTGTATTTACTGTACTTCCATTTGACCAGAAAATACAGCAGGGTCCTGGAAATACAAGTCCTTCCTCTTAATGAGTTGTTTAGTTGGCCTATGAGAAGTCAGGCCACTGAACATGTTGACTTTAGTTCAATTCACTGGTGACTTCAGAGGAATACTGACATTAGATGAGCAGTGTGGGTACAGCAACTGTCCGGACTTTTCCCAACATGGCACATTCACTTTTCTTAAGGGGACAGGTTGTAATTGCATGGCACTGGTCTCTACCTCTCTTTCTGTCTCTATATATGTATATATAGTTAAATAATAAACATATAATACATAATAAATATAATAGAAATAACATAATAAAAAGCAATTAAAATAAATATGTATTTTATATATACATATATATGTATGTATATATATATATATATATATATATATATATATATATATATATATATATATTTAGAGAGAGAAATAGATAGGGACAGAGAGAGAGAGTTTTTCTCCCTAGAGAGAGCTGCTTTTTGTATAGCAGCTTCCTGAAAAATCAGGGTAATGTAATATAATAAGAGGAAAATACTCAATGAAAGCCTTCCTTTCTTGTACCTGTTGGTTGGAAAACAATGCTACTTAGATTTAAAAAAATAAACACCATTATTTTTTGGAGAAATAAGTAGGAGCTCTGCCAGTTCCTTAGATTTGAAAGCTTCCCATGGCACTCCTCCCACCCTCCTCACTTTTGTTCATCATCCTGTGCCTGATTGCATGTTATCACCTTCAGGAGAACAGCTGGGTCACCGTGAAAGGGTGTTAATCTCCCAGTGTCTTCCCTAACACCTTATTGACAGCTCAAATCAGGGTGACCTACTTTGGCTTTGGTGAATCCGACTTGTCAAAATTCCCTTTCGACTTTATATTCATTAAAAAAATGTGACCTCTGCAATTTCCTGAGCAAGGTATGAAATGATCACTATTCTGAATGACCTAGCAGAGTTGTGTGGTAACCATCTCCCATCCCTGGGAGGCATTCTGCACTGCTACAAACTCCTAACTACATAAATCTGCAAAGCCTGGGGTCTGTCTCCAGAAAAAAATGAACACACATCTAATGGGTTATAGACAGCCCTTTACATTGCACTGAAAAATTGGGTGTTTTGTCCTGGAAGACTTTAGGGTCATTTACTGAGTTTTTTAGCTGGAGTGGAATGAGTGCAGTCAGCTCCAGATTTCTCCATTGTTCTCTGTCCTGGCCTTCAGCCTTCCCTAGATTGGGCCTGCCTTGGGATCAGAACCAATCAATCCATCAGCAAACTCTGCCCATTTGATGAACCCCTGGTGTAAAGAACTGTGCTGGGTATAGGAGGGATGTGTGGATGTGCATCACAGGGCTTTTCCCTTAAGAATCACCCAGAGGGGAGACAGCTATGCTGAGAACTAGACCATGAGTCAGTGTGTGATTAGCTAAGATGCTAGGTCAGGGGACTTGGCTGGACTCCTCAAGAGAGAGGCATATGACAAGGAATGTGATAAGGGAATGTCTGATAAGAGAAAAGCATTTGAACTTGGCCTTGAAAGGCCAACCGTGGGATGAGAGCATTTTATAGAATGCAAAACCTTAACCCATGCTAGGGCAAGTAGATAGGTGACCAACTATCCTTGTTTGCTGGCACTGGGTGGGTTCCTGGCTTGTGGGATTTCAGTGCTAAAACCAGCCAAATCCCAGGAAAACTGGGACAAGTTGTTCACTCTACAAAAAAGCTGGAATAAAAAGGAAGGTTATGGCCAGACTGGGGAGTCATGGCACCAGTTCAGAGACAGGTGCTGTTGGTTTAAATAAAGGGGGGAAAAAAGTCCCATGTGAAGCTTGCAATCTAGCTGATAAAGTAAGGCTAGTAGGCACAGAATGATTTCAGCATTAAAAAGGAGCATTCAAGGCGGAGCAGGTTAGTGTTAATTTGTGCTTTGCACACAATTAGATTGTAGGCCAGGTGCTAATTGGGTAGCTAGAATGAATTACAGCAGAAGGAATGTTGAATAGCTAAGGAGAAGGTCTGTAGGGTTTAACATTGGCCTTGAAGTAGGGGAAAGATGGAGGGTGGCATGATAAGGAGAGAGAACTTGAGTCAGGGCAGGGGTTTGAGGAATATCCTAGTATGGGTAGAAAGTAACCCACTACCTATTAGAAGAGAAAACGTTCATGCTAAATAATAATGGGGAAACATGATCATATGGGGCCTGGAAGTCCAGAAGGAAACTTGAGGCATTAAGAGGCCAGCATTTCCAGGAGGATGTTGTCCAGGTGACCGGGCCCATGAGGTTCTCAGAATGAGTCAGTGTTCCATAGTACTCAGCCTGGGAAACATTACAAGCTGCCTCCTCTGCATGGAAATTCACAATTAGCACCAACACACTCCAGTCTTGGCAAAGACCTACAATAATGAAATTGAGCAACCCATTATTTCTGACACAAAAGGCCACAAAACTCCCTTTGTTTGAGGAGGGGGTCAAGTCAGGAAGGCAGAAGATTTATTAATATTTTGTAGAAGTTTTCTTTGGTAAACATTTTGGAATGCTTTACTACAGACATGAATGAGGCGTGATTCCTTTTCAAGGCAAAAGTGACATTAGGAATGCATTTTAGGAATCTTGTCTTAACAATGATTGCAAAAAAGATCAAAAGAGGTACCATGGGCAGCAAGAGTTACAGAGGGAGAGACAGACCTGAGTTCAAATTTGATGCTCACTGCCTTTGCGATAAGCCTCCCAGGTTTGCATGGTTTGATTAAAATTTGGTTTAAAAGATCTTGGCACAAAGCCTAGCACATGGCAGGCTCTCACTCTATGGAAACTGTTGTCATTATTTTCACTTTATGGTAATAAATTGGAACAGCATGGGCCAAGTAATCAAAGTTTGGCTCACCCATGGGATTTGTTGACTTTCCTAGAGTTGCCCCTCCTTCCCTCTCCAGACAAATCCATCAAGTTCACAGTCACAGGGCGCCATCACTCCTTCTCCACTGAATGGACTGTTAAAAGACTAAGCTAGCTCCCAGCAGAGGCAGAGCCCAGCAATATTCAGCCCATAGTCTGTCAGATGATAGAGCAGAAGTCCCAGTGAAGGGCCCGGCACACGCACCCCAGGAAAGAAGAGTCTGGCTGCATGTGACATGGAAGATGCTGGAGAGATGGGGTAAGTGCCATATGCTTCTGGGCCCTTCTGGGGGTGGGGTGCAGGGGGGGAATAAACAACAGCAGAAGCCTGGTGCAAGGCTTGGGCTGGAACATCCACCTACATCCCTCATGTTCTCGCATGGCGTCCTCCTGGACATAGGCACTTGCTTTCATTCTTAATTTTGGAATCAAAGAGTGTTCTTAATTTTGGAACAGAAGAATGGTAGTAAAACGTGGTCAGCCAAAACCCAAGCGAGGAGTGAGGGAAAGGAGAAGGGGACCCATCTGTCCATGTTCATCCAAACAAATTATGCTTCATTTTGAAATTGGTGTTGGGAAGCCACGCTGTGCTGAGGCCAGCCGTGCATACTGCCTGTTGCCTGCTGAGTCACTGTGCCTCTCTCAGATCCTGCAAAGTGCCCATAAGCACAGCTCCCTGGGGGCAGCCGCAGAATTGTACAAAGGAAGTATTCAAGAGGTAGGAAGGCGTAGGCAGATTTGGGGAACAGAGCAGAGTTGAAACTCTGTCTGTTCTCTTCTTGAGATATTTTATGAATCCTGCTGTTGTAGTTGAGTGAGTTGATCATTCAAATGGACAATTATGAGAGCGAAGGGGTGTTATGTAATAATTGCACAGGGACAATGAACTTACACTGAGTATCCCAGGCAAACCAGAGTACGTGGCCACTGTCGTGGTCTGAATTGTGTCCCCTCAAAAAATGCATCTGTTGAAGGCCTAACCATCAGTGCCTGTGAATGTGAGTGTATTTGCAGATAGGGCTTTTAAAGAGGTGATTAAGTTAAAATGAGGCCTTTAGAGTGGATCATAACCCAATCTGACCGGTGTCGGTTTTTTTTTTTTTTTAATGCCTTGATAAGGAAGGATCTTGAATTCTAGGAAAGGAATTTTATTTATTTATTTATTTATTTATTTATTTATTTTTGGCTGTGTTGGGTCTTCGTTTCTGTGTGAGGGCCCTCTCCAGTTGTGGGGAGCGGGGGCCACTCCTCATCGCGGTACGTGGGCCTCTCACTGTCACGGCCTCTCTTGTTGCGGAGCACAGGCTCTAGATGCGCAGGCTCAGTACTTGTGGCTCATGGGCCCAGCTACTCTGCGGCACGCGGAATCCTCCCAGACGAGGGCCCGAACCCGCGTCCCCTGCATTGGCAGGCAGACTCCCAACCACTGCACCACCAGGGAAGCCCTGACTGGTGTCTTTAAAAGAAGAGGAACTCTGGACACACAAAGAGACACCAGAGATGGGTACACACAGAGGAAGGGCCATGTATGGACACAGAAAGAAGGCGGCTGTCTGCACACCAAGGAGAGAGGCCTAAGAAGAAACCAAATCTGCCAACACCTTGATCTTGGACTTTTAGCTACCAGAACTGTGAGAAAATATATTTCTGTTGTTTAAGACCCCCACTCTGGTGTAATTTGTTATGGTAGCCTTAGCAGATGAATATAGCCACTGATTTTTTCTAACTTTCCTTATCTATAAAAATCAAGAGAATCATGTCTACCACTCAGGGTTAAATTAGATAATATACATGAGGCTTAGTATAGGCACACCTCAGAGATACACACAATAAAACAAATTTTGTAATAAAGTTAGTCACACAAATTTTTTTGTTTCCCAGTGCATATAAAATTGATGTTTATACTAAACTGTAGTCTATTAAGTATGCAATAGCATTATGTCTAAAAAAAAGAGCATTAATTAATAGATAATTAATAGATACAATTTTTGCTGAAAAATGCTAATCATCATCTGAGCCGTCAGCAAGTTGTAGTAGTAACCTCAAAGATCACCAATCACAGATCACCATAACAAATAAAAAAATAATGAAAATTTTGAAATACTGCAAGAATTACCAAAAATGTGACATAGAGACATGAAGTGAGCAAATGCTGTTGGAAAAATGGAACTGATAGACTTGCTCAATGGAGGCTTACCACAAACCTTCAATTTGTAAAAAATGCAATATTTGCAAAGAGCAACAAAGCAAAGCTCAAGAAAATAAGGTGTGCCTGTACCTTGTTCTGTGCTTTAGTACAATGTATATACACCTTGACAGACATAAGCCTGCTTAGGGCCATGTCCTGAAAGTTCTTGTTTTTACCAGTTCCAGACAATGCACTGGGATCTTAACTATAAAATCAGTAAATATCTATCAGTCCCACAGAGCCCTTGAAAATAATAGCCTGAAGGTTTTTTCAGTTGGGAACTTTAGGATGAAAACGGAATGATCAGTTGAGAATGACTAAACCCACACTCTGGAATGTGAATTAGAGACCTGATTTGTTATAATACCGTTAACCTAAACATAATCCCACATCCCTGAACACTTAGTGATATGCAGTGGCATTCTGATGGGCGGGCTTTTCAAGTCAAGGCTACAAGTGGATAGATAGCACTGTCTCTGGTTAGGGCTCATCTATATGACTCATCCTGTTGCATTGTCCACATTCTGTTGACCCTCTTTTGGGGGCCTCTTGCAGTTCTTAACCCACCTGACTGTGGGGGTCCTTCCTTTCTTGTATCCTACCTCTGTGGATGTTTTCAGGCCCCATTGGCCATGGTTCCAAGTTCGTTCTGTGATTAAGCTTGGTGGATGCTTTAGGAGACCTGTCTCTTTCACATACTCTGCCAGTGGCCGAGCCTAGTTACCACGGGGAGATACAGGGGATTTTCCCTCCATTTGGGCTGGGCTCCATGCAACTTTGTCCTCTCACCTGGGGTCTCTGGCCTCTGCTCCCTGAGGACCTGTAGCTCTTACTACTTGGAACTTACATGAGGCAAACACCAGAAGAGGCATCCTGGAATGTCCAGAATATCACCCTTCTGGCTAGATGGTCTCAAGAGGTTCTGTTGAACCATTGCATCCCAGTGTCGGGAAGAAGCTTCCACTGGGTGGTGCCCAAAGAACAGCAAGGCTCAGCACATGGTGGCTTTTTCTTCCAGGGGCTTTATTAGGAATTACTCCAGGGTTGTCACATTTTACTTCTGCTCTGAGGAATAGAGAAGGCCTTGCTCCTCGCGTCAGATGTGTAAGGGAATCTTCAACATTCACAGAAACAGGGGCCAGCTTCAGACAGTCGTGACCAACCAATACTTCTTGAACCTTAACTGTCTGCCTAGGAGCCTTCAGGGGGCAGTGGGCCCAGCGAAGGGACAGCAAGGACAAAGCCATGGCAAGCTGAGGCTAGAACGCCTGGCCCTGGGTTCAAGTTCCTCTTGCCCTGATTAGTTTTCTCCTCTGAGCTTCGGTTTTTCTCACTGGCTGAGTCTTTTCTGATCCTTTCCCACTAGAACATGCTGAAGTCAAAAGATGTGGCCCTTCCCTACCAAAGGCTGATTCCTACTGAGAGACAGGCTTTAATAAAAGAACTAATTCCAACATACAGTCATCCAGGGCCTATTATTAGTCAGGAACTCATTCATTCATTTATTCACTCATTTATCCATTTATATACCACCTGTTTATGGTGTGCCAGGTAATGTTTCTAGGCATCTGGGATTCATCAAGGAACCAAACAAGGCCTTTACCTTCATGGGAGGCATCAAGATATTACCATTCAGGAACAACCAAATATGATGTGTTAGAGTTGTTCAGAGCTATGAAGGAATTAAAGCAAGGTATATTGAAAATAGATAACAAACAAGGACCTACTGTATAGCACAGGGAACTCTGCTCAATATTCTGTAATAACCTAAATGGGAAAAGAATTTGAAAAAGACTACATACATGTATTTTACAACTGAATCATTTTGCTGTACACCTGAAACTAACACAACATTGTTAATCAATTATACTCTAATATAAAATAAAAATTAAAGAAAATAAAGCAAAGTAAGGAGGTAAGACATACCTGGGAGGAATGGGTGAATTGCAAATTTCTATGGGATAGTCTGTGAAGGGCCTTCTGGTTTGGGCAGAGAACTGATGGGATGATGGGGTGAGCCAGGTAGAGAGCAGGGGAAAGAGCCTTCTAAGTACGGGAACCCTGAGAGCTGAACCTGTCATGTTGGGACCAATGTGGCACTCAGGGAGGCTGGCCAGAGGGAGCCGGCAGGTGTAAGTGGGAGGAAGTAAGGCCGGAGGGTAACAGTGGTGGGATCAGGCAGGATTTTGGGCAGTAGGAGAACTTTGGCTGTCATTCTGTTAGATTTGAGTCAGAGATTTGGTCTTACGTTCGAAAAGGATCACTGACTTTTATGTAAACAACAGATGTTGGAGAGAATGTACTAGAGTCAATCAAGGAGACCTGTTACTTAGAAGCTAACCAGGTGAGAGGGGATGATACCTGGATGGGCTTTTCTGAGTCTACCTGTGTGGTGTGAAATAGTTAAATGGATGCCTCTGAGCTGCTGGTCCTGGGAGACGTTCACCAGTGAAGGGTTGCACCACGTGGGATGGTGATCAACATAAACCCTCTTCAGGTTTCATCCAGTGTCTGCCATATACCAGGAACTTTCCATCCCGTATGCCCAAGTATCAGAGCAATATTTCAAGATAATATGACTGCTCCCAAATTATTAATAGAGAAACTGAGGCCCAAAGAAGTTAAGCCCCTGGTCCAAGGCTACACAGCACATACTTGGCAGAATCGGGCCTCTGTCCCAAATCCATCTGCCTTCAGATCTGCTGTTTATTCACTCCATCTTAAAGCATTTTGCATATTCCTTTTTCATGTGGGATCCTTGAGATGTAGCACTTTTTTGGTACTTGAAAACTTTAACAGTTATAAAAAAGATTCCCAGAAGCCATATCTGCATCTCCTATAAGTTTCTGGCATATGACTGTCCCTTATCCCCATGTTCACCAGAAAATGTACTGAATCCCTGGTTAGAGTCTGATTTGAAGCTCTGATATCCTTCTAGAAGTCTAAAGCATACTTTTCTATTGGAAATGTCATGTGTGAATAACCTGATAAACACCTCACATTCTGATGTCGTGGGTATAAATGTAAAAAAAAAAAAAAAGCAAATATTAATACATACAAAAGTTTTTAAATAAATTATTCTTTTAGTCTTGCCTTTTATTAGATCAAATTGTGGCTAATATGACACATTTTTCTATCAAATTTAAAATAAAATTCACGCACATCAGCTAAATATTTTATTCCTCTAGAAAAATAAATTAACACCCTGATCATTTGAATGCAAGGAAAGTATACTTGATATCAGATTGTATTTCCCTCAGGCCAGGTCTCCCTCAGTCAAGTGAAACCAAACAATGAGATGGTTATCTGGATAATCAGAACAAAATCATTTTTACCCTCAATCATCTATGAAATTTAAGACAAAGTATTTTGTTTTTGTGTTTGTTTGTTTATTTTTGTTTTGTGAATTACCCCTGCAGTTTTATCTGTTTTTAGTATTAGTGTTGGGACCTGGGGCATCAGATTGTTCTGCTCTTAAGGTATTTTTGTACTCAACAAACTTGATCCATCTGAGCCCAAACTTTAGCTGGAGGCTCTGGGTCTTTCGTGGAGCTCAGAAAAGGTTCATCTGAATGTCTGGAAAAAATGTGACCTGAATTGTAATCTGAGTCACTGGGAAGGTCTGGTGGAGGCCTGGCGTCTCCCTGCCTCCCCAGCTGAACCCAAGCTGAACTGGGCCCAGGTGGCTGTGGTGCATTCGTGACCTCCCACATGTGTTTTGACTCAACCTTCCGCCCCAAACAACAGTCAGGAAAGAACAAAGGGCTGTTTTCTCGTAGGGCCCTGGTCCCTGACCTGGAAAGGGTGATATTTGTCAAGTGGATTTGGACAGGGCACCTGCAGGTGGGCGCAGGGTCAGGTGTAAGGGTGAATGGTTGCAGCTGGGTCCCCAGCACCTTAAAGAGCAGCATCCCCAAGATGAGACTCTTTTCTCCTCCCAGAAATGTTCTGCTTATGGGTTAGTGTAGAGCTTGGGCCTCCTGTAATTTTTCAGGTCTGCCCCACATTTTTGTGCTGCACCTACTGCCCACTCAGGTAGAGAGTTCCTGAACACCTTTAATGTCAGGCTCTGGGGGCATAGAAGAGGTAAAGTGGTGCTATGTGTGCCCCTTCTCTCTCTTCCTTAAAAAGCATGATGTAGTCTTAATCATAAAATTGAAAAGCACAGTAATGCATTTCTCTTTTATGGGTTCTCTTTGACTCAAATACAAGGAAGTATCCTATAGACTTGCATTCAGAGTATGGGTCCTGCTTGGAAGCTCTTAGGAAAGTGGTCCCCCCAGGACCTACTCAATCATGATCTGCATTTTAACATGCTCCCCAGGAATCCTTTTAAAGTTTGAGAGGGGTTGTGTCTGAGGACAGTGCTTCTGGTCTTGGAGGTGGCTGTGTGAACTTGGGCAAACTCTTTAACCTGCCTTGGCCTCAGTTTCCTCATCTGTACACTAGGGGACAGGAGAGGCTGGATGAGGGGAGGGATGCCCAATGCCGAGTCTGGTGTTTGGTGGGGAGCAGGGGTCCCTGGGCACCTGGGGATCTTCCTCCTGCGGGGTGGGTGCAGCACCTCCTGGGAGTCAGAACATAGAGTCAGCCAGCCCAGATCACATGGGAGCATGTGACTGCAGCCCTGGACAGACAGCTCAGCTTGGGAAATGCAGCCAGCCCGACTTGCTGGGAGTGGCAGGCTCTGCTGCGATGCCAACCACCTGCCAGGCTCAGCCCAGCCCCCCACCACCAAGCGCACCGCATCCAAGTGCCAGTCAGCTGCAACAAACCCCAGTGGGCCCCCCACAACAGGTGACTCATTAAACATCTCTCACCCTCCCAGGCATAGCCACTGACAGGCCCCAAACTCTCACTCAATCACCACTTAATCACAGCCAAACTCCATTAACAAGTCATACTAATTACCAACTTCCAACAGTGTCTCAAGTTTAGAGGCAAAATACCTTATTCTTTTTAGATAAAAACTGATTGTGATCCTTCAGAAAGACCCATAATTAGGTCCTTTTAAAATCGGGATGAGAGGGGAGGAGGCAGGGGAAAGGCTGATAGACCCAGGATGGGTTCAGTCCTGAAAGGGCACAATGCAAGGCTCTGTTTGTTTTAATTTTGTGCCTGCTGGTGGCCCACAAGGGTCCAATTAGCTTGTTACAGCTGTTTGTATTGGTTTCATCCTGTTGTCTCATCCTTCCTCCCCTTTTTTTCCTAGGAGGGATAAACTTGTAGCACAGATTGCAGGCCTGCAGGCATCCAAAGATCAACAGCTAGTGTTCTGTGATCAAATCCCCTGTGAACCAAGAACACTCATTTGCAGAATTCCTAATGCATTGGATGAGGTGGGGACAGGGCTTGGCCTGTGCTTGACGTGGCTGTAATAGGATCTGGTGCCGTTTTGAAATGGCCAGAAGGTAGATACTCTGGGAATGAGAGCAATTTTGTAGACTGGCTTTTTGCCTTTTTCAATTTTATATTGGATAATAATAAAATTAATAGTATTATTATTGTTATTATTATTATTTGCCTTATCTTTTCCATCATAAGACACTCCATTTTATTATTTGAAAGGGATTTTGCTTTTCAGAAAAACTTACATAGAGATCATCCTTTGCCAGTCAAATATAACAAATACATTAAAATGAATTTCTTATTAATTTGGACAGGCTCATGGACTCAGCCTGTGGACAGTGGTCACTCTGGTGTCAAGGTCAGGGCAGCCAGCACTAGCAATAACAGGAAGAGTTAGGGCAAGCGGCAAACTACAATAAAATGTGGCAGAAATTTGGATGATGACCTTTTGTCCTAATCTTCTTCTGTTGTCAAGTGAGGCACCATGTAGTTCAAACATTTGAATCAATTCTACCTTTAATTGAAGGCTTTGAAATTGAATCAAATCACATTTTGGAATCATGATTTCTGTGTTGCTTAATGGACATATGTGGGTAGTTTTAAGGGTTCTGATTTATATAGGATTTTTAAAAAATTCTTCCTAAGAATTCTTGAAGTTTTTAAAGATGCAGCCAGCAAGTTTTTTCACCCTTTCATACCTTCAGTCATTCCAACTCGTTGATCAGATTTAATTTTTTTTTTTTTTAATTTTATTGGAGCAGGGAATTCCCTGGCGGTCGAGTGGTTAGGACTCTACTGCCATGGGCCCATGTTCAATCCGTGGTCGGGAACTAAGATCTCACAAGCTGCGCAGTGTGGTCGAAAAAAAAAAGAAAAGAAAAGGAAAAAACAGAATCATTCAGCAAATGCGTACATATTTAAAATTTTATTGCAGTATAGTTGAGTTACAATTTTCTGTTAGTTTCAGGCGTATATCAAAGTGATTCAGTTATAAATATACATATATTCATTCTTTTTCAGATTCTTTTCCCATATAGGTTATTACAGAATATTGAGTAGAGTTCCCTGTGCCATACAGTAGGTCCATGATCTATTTTATATATAGTAGTGTGTGTGTTAATCCAAAACTCTTAATTTATCACTCCTCCCCACATTTCCCCTTTGGTAATCATAAGTTTGTTTTCAAAATATGTGAATCTGTTTCTGTTTTGTAAATAAGTTCATTTATATCATTTTAAAAAATTAGATTCCACATATGAGTGATATATGATATTTGTCTTTCTCTGTCATACTTCACTTAGTATGATAATCTCTAGGTCCATCCATGTTGCTGAAAATGGCATCATTTATATTCAATGCAATTGCTATCAAATTACCAATGGCATTTTTCACAGATCTAGAACAAAGATTTAATTTCTATGGTAGGAGACACTACTTGCTGACACTCACTGGAGATGAAGATCTTGATTTCTATGGGAGTTGTTGTGTATTTTGGATGCTGCTACACATGTAACTATCACATGGCACAGGAAAAACATAGTCTTTAGAGGAAGACAGACCTTAATCCAGTTTACCATACTATTCCTGTGGCCTTTTGCAAATTATTTAACTTACCTGAGAGAAAGGCTCCTTATCTGGAACATTGGAATGATATCTACTTCACAGTGCTGTGAATATGGAAGAAGTAATGAACACTTGTAGCCACTGCCAAATCTGCAGTAGGTGCTCAGTAATACTCTTTGCCATTCCCTTCTGAGGGGCTTCAGAAGCCCCTTTCTTTAGAAGCTTCCAGAGTGGGACAAACTTAGTAAGCAGCAGTGGATCATAAATCCAGCCAGTGAGCTGGAGGGAAGTTAAGTGCTGGGAGCTGGCAGCCTGGCATCATGGGTCACCAGACTTGGCAGCTACTGCTATGGCTTTAGAAGGGGTGATGGAGAAGCAGGAAGCCTAGTGGGAAGCATAGAAAACCTAGATTGGCAAAGTCCTGCTGAGACCAGAGGCTTTGAAGATCTGAAAGGCAGTCATCAGCCTGTGGTCCTGCAGGGAGCTCTGAGTCTGGCCACCTCTTTGGACTCATCCCCACCGATGTTTTCAGACACATGCACTTGAGGGTTTCTTTCTGAGAAATGCATCACTGAGTCAATGATAGAGGTCTATAGGAAAATAGATTTTCTCTAACAGATATTCACTCTAGAGCCGTTTTTTCAAAGAGAATGCTTTTTCTCCTTCTTCATAGAATCTCATGCAGATCAACAAAGGCTGATGTATCAACATTTAACAAGCTGTTTAAATGTTGTAGCTCTGAGGGCAACTGCTCAAAGCCTTTTTCTTTTCAAATTACCTGCATGTTCTTGTGTTGATGTTGACTCTAAGAAGCTGATTGGGGCAATGGCATGATACGACCTCCCCTCATCATTAAAGATATCAGAACTGCAATAAGAAATACTGTACTTTTTGAAGGAATTAGAAAATGCTCACTCTTCTTGTCTCTATAAGCACATGTGATTTTTCCAGTTATTTTTCAAAAAAAATGGCAAATTTGTCAGAGTACTGAGTGTTACATAATATTAAATTTATGTGCATTTTCATCTTCCATCCTGATGGCTTTCTCCCAGTCCTCTCAGACATTGAGCAGCTAGTACAGATTGCTCATGTGAGCTTAATTCAGTATTTATTATACATTTAGTTTAATATAAGCCCAAATAAATGATATTCTATTGTCTAGTAAGTCACAATTTTAGGTTTTTATGCAAACAGACAACAAAAGGATCTTAACTCCAGATACCTCTTGGTGGTAGGAAAGCATTCTCATGCTCATAAGCTCATTGCTGAGTTTGTTATTTTGCGGCAACTTTAATTTGTAAGCTAAACCCTGGTACAGAAATAGCAGACACAATGTAGGGTAGAGGAACCACTGGGCTGGACAGCAGAACTAGAAAGTGTTCTGCATGTTACCAGTCCTGAGACCTTGATTAAGCTCACTGAGTCTTGCTTTCCCCATATGTGAAATGAGTGTTGATGCTATTGCTTCAATGGTCCAATCCATGAATAGAACAAGACAAAATATAGCAAATATTTGGGTAATGCACAAGGCGGGAGGACACTTCTAGGATATTTCAATGTTGCTATGTGAGGAAGGGACAGGGAAAGAGAGAGAGACAGGGACGATAGCTTATGATCTCCAGGCTGTCTCCACTTTCCAAAGCAGGGTAAAAATATAAGATGATACAAAAATATCTGTGATTTTTTATTTGTGACAAAGTTACCAGAGCATTAATACTACTGTGATTTGTGGCATACATTTATAATGGAAGGAAATGCTAAGGTTTAATTAGAGGTTAATGAAAACTAAGATGAAATTTTACTACAGGATGCTTGATTTTTCTTGTGCAGGGCCTTTTACACTAGAGCTCGCAGACTGCAAGGTGGTCCTTAGATGTAATTGAGAGGGTCTAAGAACTTGAACGGGAGAAATTTTTTCTATGTAGTAGAAAAGTCAAACTTTAGATTATGAATTAGCTGAATAAAAAGGGGGAAATCAGACTTCAGCTTCTCCTAAAATGGAGTAACAGGGAACAGTTTCTTCCCTTCTACCTGGAACAATGAAAAATAAATGGACAGCTATATGTAAAATTATTTTGAAGACACTGGATATTAGGCAATGAAGGACAATTATCACTGAGAGGCCAGAAACCAATATGGACAGCCTCATAATTTTCTCCACCTTATTGCTTTAGGAGAGTAGCTAAGCCATAGGACAAGGAGGGAGAAATTAGGGCAAAGTTTGCTGACCCTGAACTGGGGAGAAATAACTGAGTGTCCTAGGAGACCAAAGTGACAAGGGTTTGCAGGACAGAGCACCAGAGAGGAGAGAGCACCAGAGAAACTAGAATATCTGCAGATTCAAGTTTCCTTGGAGCATTCAACAGAACACTGATCAGCACATGTGTGTGGGAAAACTACCTGGTCCCAGGAAGAAACAAACAAACAAAACATCTGAAAAGACTAGAAAATCATGCCTGGTGTTCACACAGGGCTGGAAATATTGCCTATTCCCACTATTTGGTTGGAAAAGCCCATAAATCACAGGCCATTGGGTAGAAAACTCAGGAAGTTCCTGCATTAGAAATGGGGAATAATTGGCCTTAGACTGAGCAATGTGCAGAACCTGCATAATATATCATAAAGGCAAGACCAGAAAGGATGAAACTATTTCAAGGTAATTTAACTAAATCTCAGATCAAAGTTCAGAATATCTGTGGGAAATCAAAAATATCCAGCACTCAACAAGGTAAAACTCCAAGTCCATCATCCAGAGAAAGTTTACTAGGCATACAAAGAAGCAGGAAAACAGAATTTTTAATGAGGAAAGTAATCAATCAGAAATGACCTAGAACTGGTACAGAATTAGCAGAGAAAAACATTGAAATAGTTACTATGACTTTATTTCATGTGTTCAAAATGTTAAGTAGGTACAGAAAGAATGTAAAGAAGACCCAAGTCAAAATTCTAAAGATAAAAATTACAAAGTTTAAGAAGAAGCATATTGGGTAGGATTAATGAGAGATGATATATTGAAGAAAAGATTAGTGAATTTGAGACACAGTAATGGAAACTATCTAAAATAAAAATAGAAATTATTTTTCAAAAAATTAACAGAGCCTTAATAAGCTGTGGAACTACTTCAGCCAGTCTAATATATGTGTCAATGGACTCCCTGAAGAAGAATGAGGGGACACAAAAATACTTGAATAAGTAATAGACAAATATGTTCTAGATTTGATAAAAACTATAAAGAAGCTCAGTAAATCCACAAGATATAAGAGGAAGAATACTACAACAAGGCACACCACAATCAAGTTTCTCAAAACCCATGATAAACAGAAATCTTAAAATCAGCCAGAGAAAAAAGATACCTTATGTACAGAAGAACAAGGATGAGGATGGCACCTGATTCCTTGTTAGAAACAATGTGAGTGAGAAGGTAGTGGAACAGAACATTGAAAGAACTGAAAGAAAAAACTGTCAACCTAAAGTTCCATGTATATTGAATATACCTTTCAAAAATAAAGGCAAAATAAAGATTTTTTTTCAGATGTACTAAAGCAAAAAGAAGTAATCACCAGCATTTCTGCCCTACAAGAAAGCTAAAAGAAATTCTTCTGGCAGAAGGAAAGTTTAGCACTTGGAAATATGGGTCTACACAAAATATGAAGAGCATCAAAATGATACTAAATGGGTAAATATATTGTACAAGACATTTTCTTACTATTTAAATCACTTTAAATGTTAATTGACAACTTAAGCGAAAATAATAATTTACTGTAGGGTTTGTGGCAAGGAGAATAATGTTTGATGAACCAATGTCATCAGCTTCTATTTTAAGAAAATGGAAAACTATGTGCAAATTAAACCCAAAGTAATAAGAATAAAGGATTTAATAAATATCAAAGTGGAAATCAGTGAAATAGAAAAGAGTAAAGCTTTTGAGTTAGTCACTGATATAAAATCTAATTCTTTGGGAAGATCAATAAGATTGATAAATCTCTAGCCAAACTGGTCAGAAAAAAATCAAGACACAAATTACTAATATCAAGAATTATGTTGGTGACATCACAACAGATTCTGCAGATATTAAAAGCATGTGAATACAACATTATGAGCAGTTTCATGATAATAAATCAGACAACTTAAAGTGGACAACTTCTTTTAAAGTCATAAACTAGCATTGATCACTCAAGAATAGCTCTATATCTACTAAAGAAATGTAATTTATAATATAAATTTTTACCTTCTCAAAAGAGAATTACAGGCCAGGTGATTTCACTAGAAAATTTTACCAAGCACTTAAGAAAAAGAAGCCAAGAAACAATTCTTTACAAACTCTAAAAGAAAATTGAAGAGGAGGAAAATATTTTTCAACTAATTCTTTGAGGTTAGCACTACATTGTTACAAAAGTCACATAAAGGTATTACAAAAAAAAAAAAAAAAAAAAACCCATAAACCAATATACCTCATGGAAATATATGGATGAATTCTAAAAAAAGTTTGATCAAGTCAAATACAAAAATTTATAAAAAGGATAATACACAGGATAAAGTAGGGTTTATCTGGGAATGCAGAGTTGTTTAAATATTGCAAAATATCAATGAATATCATTCATTATGTTATCAAAATAAATAAGAAAAACCTTAAGATCATCTCAATGAATTAAATAAAGCATTCTGAAAAAAATCCAACATCCATTCTTCATAAGAACTCTCAGCAAATTAGGAATAGAGGGGAAATTCCTAAACCTGATAAAGGACATCCACTAAAAACCTCTGGCTAACATTATTCTTATATTTAAAGACTAAATGTTTCCCCACTAAGATTAGGAATAAGAAGAGGATATTAAGATCAATATACAGAATATAATTGTATTCCTATATACTAGCAACAAACAAATGGAAATTGAGATCATAAAGAAATTCCATGCTGGAGGCCTACGCCACTGACCAGTGGGTCCATAGCAGACTTGCACCACTGGGCCTCAAAGCCAGCCATGCTGGGGGCCTGCCCTGCCCAACAGTTTGCCCTTATCAGTCATGTGCAACTGGGTTTCACAACCAGTTGTGCTGGGACATGTCCTGCCTGCCAACACACCTATAGGAACTGTGTGAGGTGGGGCCTTGAGCCAGATAAGCCAAGGGTCAGCCTCACATACCAGCGTGCCTACAGCAGTTGGCCCCACAAAACAGAAAGGCATATGCAGCCCACATAGGGAACACTCCTGAAGCATCTGGCTCTGTTGGCCAGAGGGAAGCATGCTGTGCCTCATAAGACATCTTCTACATAGGACCACTTCTCTAAGATCAAGAGACATAAGTGATCTACCTAATAAAAGAAATAAACACAGAGAATTAGGCAAAATGAAGAGAGAGAGGAATATAATCCAAATGAAGGAACCAGACAAAACCTCAGAAAAAGAACTAAACAAAATGGAGATAAGCAACTACCTGATAAAGAGTTCAAGATGATTGTCATAAAGATGCTCATGGAACTTAGGAGATGAGTGAATGAACACTGTGAATTTCAAAAAAGAGTCAGAAAATATAAAAAAGAACCAATCAGTGCTGACAAATACAATAGCTGAAATGAAAAATACATTAGAGGGAATCAACTGTAGATTAGATGATATAGAAGAATGGATCAGCAATCTGGAAGACAGAATTGTGGAAATCACCCAAGCTGAGTAAAAAAAAAAAAAAAAAGAATGAGAAAAATGAAGATAGTTTAAAGAACGTCTTGGATAATATCAAGCATACTAACATTCACATTATAGGGTTCTCAGAAGGAGAAGAGAGAGAGAAAGGGCAGATAGCTTATTTGAAGAAATAATAATTAAAAACTTGCCTAACCTGGGGAAGTATACAGGCATCCAGGTCGAGGAGGTACAGAGAATTCTAAGCAAGATTAACCCAAAGAAGTCCTCAATAGACACATAATAATTAAAATGTCAAAAAGTAAAGAGAGAATCTTAAAAGCAGCAAGAGAAAAGAAACTAATTACATACAAGGGAACTCCCATAAGACTATCAGCTGACTTTTCAGCAGAAATGCTGCAGACCAGAAGGGAGTTGCCTGATATAGTCAAAGTGCTGAAAGGAAAACACCTATAACCAAGAATACTCTACCTGGTAAGGTTATGGTTCAGAATTTAAGAAGAATTCAAGAGTTTCACAAACAAACAAAATCTAAAGGAGCTCATCACCACTAAATTGACCTAACAAGAAATGTTAAAGGGAGGTGGGATTAAGATGGAGGAGTAGTAAGACTCTGATCCCACTTCCCCCCACAAACACATCAAAACTATAACAACATATAGAGTATTTCTCTCTGAGAATCACTGAAGACTAGCAGAATGGCTCTTCCACAATCAAAGTTATAAAGAAAGAATGACACAGTCTGGCAGGAGGGGAGGAGTCATGATCTAATTGGGACTCATACCCCTGGCAGATGACCCAGAAAAGAAGAAGAATTTCACAGGCTCAGGGATCTTCTCAAGGAGTGAGGGATTTGAGCCCCACATTGGGCAACCTCAGACCTGGAGTTGGGCACCAGGAAAATGAGCTGGTCTGAAAACCAGTGGGGCTTACCAGAGTTCTGTAGGCAACTGAGACTCAGCTCTTGAAGAGTACATGCACAGACTTGCCAGCTCCAACACCAAGACAGAGGCAACTAACTGAAAACTGCCAGGTGCTCTGTCTGGCCCCCCCAGTCTGCACCAGGCTCTGGCTCCAGCCCCACTCCCCACCAAGGTGGTGATCACACTGAATCTTGGGAGAAGCCAAGGCTTGCACCAGACTCCTGCTTCAGTCCCTTGGGCCTTTGCCCTACCCTCAGTGCTGCAGGTCCAGCTACTTAGACCTTGGCTTTGCCCCGAGAGTGTGGTGACTGCCATTGCATGAAGGAGAAGCCCCAGCTTGCACCTAACTCTGGCTGTAGTCAATCTGGCTCCAGCCCTACCCCCATCCAAGGGAGTGCCTGACAGTACACCCCAGGAGAAGATGCAGTCCCTGCTCACTTTAGATCCAGCTCTCCCACCAAAGCCTCCAGGCACACACAGAATGCATAGGGATGCTCCCACACAGGACACACCATCAAGACCAGGATATATGACTGTTTCACCTAATTTCATAGGGACAAAGAAAGTCAAACAAAATGAGAAGACAGAAGAATATCTTCCAAATGGAAGAACAAGATAAAGCCCAAAAAAAACTCCTAATGAAATGAAGATAAGTTATTTACCTTGTAAATACATTTTTACCTTGTAAAAAGCAATAGTCATAAAAATGCTCACTAAAATTGGGAATAGAATAGAACACAGTGAGCACATCACTGAAGAACTAGAAAATATAAAAAGTAATCAATCAGAGCTGAAGAATATAATAACTGAAATGAAAAATACACTAGAAGGAATTAACAGCAGATTAGGTGATACAGAACAACATATAAGTGGCCTGGAAGGCTGAATAGTGAAAATCACTGAATAAGAACGACATAATAAATAAAAGAATTAAAAAATGAGGATAGTTCAAGGGACCTCTGGGACAACATCAAGTGTACTAACATTCCTATAAAGGGGTCCTAGAAGGAGAACAGAGAGAGAAAAGGACAGAAAACGTATTTGATAAAATTATGGCTGAAAATTTCCCTAACATGAAGTAGGAAACAAATATGCAGGTTCAGGAAACACAAACAGTTCCAAATAAGATGAACCCAAAGACACCCACACCAAGATATATCATAAATAAAATGGCGAAAGTTAAAAATAAAGAGAGAATTTAAAAGGCAGCAAGAGAAAAACAAAGATTCACATACAAGGGGACCTCATAAGGCTATCAGCTGAAATTTCAGTAGAAACTTTGCAATCCAGAAGGGAGTGGCATGATATATTTGAAGTACTGAAAAGAAAAAACCTACAACGAGGGATACTCGACCCAGCAACATTATTATTCAGAATTGAAAGAAAGATAAAGAATTTTAAAGACAAGCAAAAATTAAAAGAGTTCATTACCACTACACTGGCTTTACGAGAAATGTTAAAGGAACTTCTCCAAGCAAAAAAGATAAGGCTATAACAAGAAATAAGAAAATACATGAAGGAAAAAATCTCACTAAAGGTAAAGGTAAATATATAGTAAAGATATTGTATCAACCACTTAAGCTACTACAAAGGTTAAAAGACAAAAATTGTAAAATCAACTATAACTACAATAAACAGTAAAGGGATACAAATAAAGATGTAAAATATGACACTGAAACATAAACCATAGGGAGAGTGATAAAAAATGTAGAGTTTTTAGAATGTGTTTGAATTGAACTATCAGTTTAAAGCAAGCATTCTGTTAAGAGAATGAAAAGAGAAGTCACAGACTGGGAAAATTATTTGCAAAGCATATATCTGATAAAGGACTCGTATCCAGAATACATAAAGAACTTTTGAAATTCAATATAAAAACAAATAAATCAATAAAAATAAATGGACCGGGACGTCCCTGGTGGTCTGGTGGTTAAGACTCCATGCTCCCAATGCAGGAGTCCTGGGTTCAATCCCTGGTCAGGGAAATATATCCCACATGCCACATCTAAGAGCCCTCATGCCACGACTAAGACCCAGTGCAGCCAATAAATTAATTAATTAAAAAAAATAAATGGACAAAAAATTTGAGTAGATACTTCAGAAAGATATATGGATGGCAAATAAGCACATGAAAGATGCTCAACATCATTAGTCCTTAGAAAATGTGAATTAAAAACACATTGAGCTACTATTACACAACTAATAGAATGGCAAAAATTGAAACCAATCATACCAAATGTGGGTGGGAATTGGAGCAACTAGAACTGTTATATACTGTTGGTTGCAATCTAAGATGAAGCAGCCACTTTAGAAAACAGTGTGGCAGTTTCTTGTGGGAGGCAGGATGAGAGGTAGTGGGAAGAAAATGTGTGGAGGCTAGGGGAAGGGAGAAAAAGGGGTTACAAAAGGGAGCAAGAAAACGTTTGGAGGCAACAGATCTGTTCATTATCTTGATTGCAGCGATTTTTTCACTTGTATACATATATCACAACCTACCAAAGTTTACACTTTAAACATGTGAAGATTTTTGTACTTAAATTATATTTTTCAATATAACTTAAAAGAATTTTTAAACTGAAGTTTCATCTTCTTGTTAATCCATGGAGAAAATTAGTTTTTTCCTTTACTTGTATGTGGCTCCTGTGAATTCCATGGTCTGGAGGAGACGGAATTATCAAAAGAGACAAGAGAGGTGAGTGGGGAGGGCTTTTGGAGTTACCCTTTTGTGTCCGTATCATTACTGTGTGAGCTCATGAGGTCTTGGTGTCTGAAATACCTTCCATGAAACATGATTAAAGTTACCTGATGGATCGATCCATGGCTGATGGACATCTGGGTGCCAAGGATATTATCAAAATTCAGATGTGTTCTATCCAACACTGTGCTCAAGTTGGGCACCTAAATCTAGCACAGTAGAAGGGGAAAAGCAAAGGGTCTTGTCTCTAGGTAACTACGACCTACTTCCAACAGCAGGCTGTAGTTTCAAGCGGGTGGTGCAGAAAGGCCCTGAACCTCTGCATTTCCTCACCCGTGATAAGGTGTGACTCACCATCAAGGATTCAGGGAGGGCACAGAAGGAGCCTGGGGAGGAGTTTCCACTGCGGACCCAGCCTACTGCAGCCCCTGTGCACCACCACACCCCAGCCTTTAGGCAGATCCTAATATAATCATTTTATAGAGAAAAAGCCTGTTTTCAGGAATCTGACTGCTGCAGCCAACGCACTAGCTTGACCTTGAGCAGATGATCAATTTCTCAAGGACTCATTTGCCTCTTCTTTGTAATGAGAATACTTGGTAAGCTTGTTGTCAGCATTAATCTCCCACTGTTATCATTATTATTAATTTCCTACAATGTGTCAAACACTAATTTAGGAACTGGAACCATAAATGTAAAGAGTCAGTTCCTGACCTCAGGGACACCAGAGTCTAAGGGAGAGACAGGTCCTAAGCAGGATAATCATACAATGGGGTAGGTGTCGTGATAGAGATAGTGACCTCCCATTGTGTTGTAGGGTTTAGGAAGCATTAGTCAGGGCGACCTAAGTAGCAAAGCAGAGGTGGGGTGGGAGGAGAGGTGGTTCAGGTATCTGCAGAGGCATGGAGTGGAGAAGAGGTGTGTGAAGGCAGTAACTTGATGTAAAAGCAGGAAGGGAAGGGGCTGTGGCTTTACTAGGGTAGAAGGTCTTGTATGCCATGCTTGGGATCTGGAACTTGATCCTATTAGATGGTAGGATGAAAGGATGTTCAACAGGGAGGTGACATGGTGGTACTGACTTTTTAGATAAAATGCTGTTATGGTCATGAGGTAGTACTTGAAGGAGACAAGGCAGAGAAGCCAAGGTGGGCCTGGGCTAGGGTAGCCATAGTAACCATAGAAAGGAGGAAAGGGTTTGGAGACATGGCAGAAACCCTTTAGGAGTGATGTGCCAAGGAGACTTCCAAGGTTTCAGTGAAGAAGATGGTGGTTGATTGTATTTGTCTTCGGTCTATGTGCATACATGGTGGTAATGAAGGGGTCAGTAGTAGGGTGATGGCAAAAATGTCAGATATTTGTCATTCCTGATTCAAGAAGTCCTCAGGATTGGGGGAACAGCAGTGAGGGAGAGGAAGAAATTGGGCAGATTTTTTCCTCCCCTCCCCCTTCTCCTTCCTTTCCTTCTCCTTTTCCCTCTGGCTCTGAGCAGGTCCCAACCTGTTTAGTAGGTATTAACTGGGCTGCAAGGAAATCCAGGTGCTTCTGGAACTGGAAATAACTGTGAAAGATGATTACTGAGTCATTGATCTTGAACTCCTGGGCATATATTTTTCTGTACATGAGCCATGCCCTCTGGGGTTAGGGTACTGCCTTCTGCTGATAACAGCACAGGGACACTGTTAAGCATCCTCTCATGGAGACATGGGGCCTCCAGAGCCCTTTGAATTCTTCCCATTGTTTGCATTTTGTTCTTCCTGCCACTCAGTTTCTTGGGTGGATAATAATCTTTCCAACATCCAGCCTAAATGACTTTGTTTGAAGGACTTTGTATTTCCATGATGGGCTGAAACCTAAAGGTACTTAGTAGCTCAGTGGAAGGTGAAAGGTGCTGAATTTTAATCAAGGGATTTTTTTTTTTCTTTCATTTTCCACACCGCCAGATATAGTCCTCCTTCTGCCTTTCATTTTATCAGATATTTACAGCACCAAGTGGCACTTAAACTAGTGTATAGTGTCACTCAGCCTGATTGGAAATGTACAGCATGGGAGACTCCAGTGTTCCTTGGCTCCAGATGTCATTCTCAGAATGGTTAAGCTAAGAGATTGACTCTAGCATGCAAAATGTGTAGATGCAGGCTTGAAAATATCAAACTGGGTGATTCTTCTGGGAGACTGGCTTTGAATGGTGGGGGGGAGGGGGCCCACAGCTCTTATGAAATATACCAACACAACTACTGAGCTTTTCTCCAGAGGTTTAAACACAGTACTAGGTGCCAACACACACTTCATTTCCATTCACAAGCATTTCTTGTTAAGTGAAAACATTATTTACTGAAGGAAGTAGAATCCCCACCTTTCAAATATCAAAATATGCTGATACCTCTCTCATCCTGAAAAAACCAACAACCCAAGTCAATTTTTCTTGACCCATTTACCCAGCTAACTACCACTCTTTTCCTCTGCCCCACTTAGACCAAATTTCTCAAAATAGTTGTCTGTATGCTCTGTCACTAACCTCTTGCCTCCTCTACTTCCTTATAGAAAAGACTCTTATCAAGGTCAAGGGTGACCTCCTTTGGCCAGTTCTCAGTCCTCATCTCAGGTGACCATGAGCAGCGTTTGATATGCTCTCCTCACTTGCCTTCTAAGATGGCCAACATTTCCTTGGCTTTTCTTCTGGCTCATGAGCTACTTTTCTTCAGTCTTTTCTGCTGTTTCTTCTTCTTTTCTCTAAACTCTTGCTTTTGCTTGTACCAAACTCAGTCCTTTGTCTTCTTCTCTATCTAAACTCTGCTTACGGTCAGAATTTCATTTTATGGCCTTTTATACTATCTACATGCATGTGATGGGCAAATTTACATCTCCATCCTAGACCACATTCCTGAATTCCAGGCCTTTATCTTATGCTGCACCATGGACCACTCACATCTCCCTTCAAGAAAGAACTACCCATTAACCTGAAGGAGTACAGTTGGTCGTTAGCCTCCAGCTTCTGCCCTTTCAAGATCTGCTGCATTATTTGAGCTGAAGCCATGCTCTCCAGAGCCAGTCCCCAGCCAATGACTAAAGACAGTAAGATTATGTAGGCCTGGCCATTTCTGCCCAACGTGGGAATTCTCTAACTGGCAAACAACTCCAGAGCACTCTGCTGGCTTGGCCAAGACTTGTCAGATCTGCGTCGTAATCTGTACCTCTCCTTGCTAAATCCTGCTTCTTCCCTTTTTAATTATAGCAAGTGTTGCTTCCAATAAACTTTGTGGACTCCCAACTCTGTCTCACTGTCTGCATCCTGGAGAGCCCCACCTGACAATAGCCAACTACCTACAACAGATTTTCTAGATTGTCTGTTAGACACTGAAACATAATATGTCAAAAAACAAACTCCTTTTCTGCCTTACTCAACCTGCTCCATAGCAACCTTCTTTATCTCAGGGGATAGCAAATTTATCCTCCAGAAACTCAGCCAAGAACCTTCTTTCTTCCTCTCATGATCCACCTCTAATCCATCAGCATGTCTTTGATGTGCTGGATCAAAACATATCCAGACTGTGTACATTTCTCCCTGTCCACTGCCTGGACCTTGGATTATGGCAGTACCCACTAAAAGGACTCCCTACTTCTTCCCTTGCCCCTGTAGTTGACTCAGCCTGAATATCCTTTGAAAACTGTCTTAGGTCAGTTACCCTAAAGCAGACTACAAGATAACAATTCAAGAACACTTTGGTTATTTAAGGAAAAGCTCCCCAGAGAAACAAATAAGGGAATGAAGAGAGGGTAAGGAAGGGTGTGATTGTGACAAAGTTTCAGCCACAGCCTGATCCAGAGCAGGGGTGCTCTGGAATTCATTTATCCATTAGAGTTTGTCTATCTTGAAGGAAAGGTACGGAGCACTAATTAATTACAAGTTCCAGGCTACCCAGGGAGATATAGATCCTCAGGCACTTCTTTCCTCTGTCCTGGAGTCAAGGCCTCAGTAGTCCAAGGACAATTCTCCAGTGAAAAACCAGAGGTGAGTTTGTGAGAAGGAAAAACACTCAGAAGTCAGGGGAGGGGTGCATCAGAGGGCCCAAAGGATTGGATAAAGCTATAAATGTTTGTTATAAAAACATAAATCAGATTATTTCACCTATTTGATCATAACCTGCAAAGGTTCCCCATTTCCCATCTAATAAGCTTAAGTCTTTTCATTGGCCTGTTAAGTTCTGACATGCTCTGTACCTCACTTGTACTACCTGTCTCCTCTCATCCACTGCTACTCTGCTACTCTCCCTCACTCATCTCCCTCTGGCCACACTGGGCTCCCACTACATTTCTAACACTCTAGGAACTTCTTCACCACAGGACCTTTGAACTGGTTGTTCCCTCCCCTGGAATGCTCTTTCTCTAGATAACTGCATTATTGTGTCTTCCACTGCTCATATAAATCTTTGTCCAAAGGACACTTCCTCAATGAGGTGAGATTTCCTCAATTTCTTGAGCCCCTTAATTAAACCTGTAATCTACCTTCACTGTGATCCACTGTTTTTATTTTTTAATCGAAGTATAGTAGATTTATAATGTTAGTTTCAGGTGTACAGCAAAGTAATTAAGTTATATATATATGCGTATATATATACACAAATATATATTCTTTTTCAGATTCTTTTCCCTTATAAGTTATTACAAAATACTGAGTATAGTTACCTGTGCTATACAGTAGGTCCTTGTTGGTTATCTATTTTATATATAATACTGTGTATATGTTAATCCCAACCTCCTAATTTATCCCTCCCCCCTCTTCCCCTTTGGTAACCATAAGTTTGTTTTCTATGTCTGTGGGTCTATTTCTGTTTGGTGAATAAGTTCATTTGTATCATTTGTATCTTTGTTTTATATTCCACATATAAGCAATATCATATGATATTTGTCTTTGTCTGACTTATTTCACTTAGTATGATGATTGCTAGGTCCATCCATGTTGCTGCAAATGACATTATTTCATTTTTTTTTTGTGACTGAATAACATTCCATTGTATATATATATATATACCACACCTTTATCCAGTCCTCTGTCAGTGGACATTTAGGTTGCTTCCGTGTCTTGGCTATTGTAAATAGTGCTGCAATGAACGTTAGGGCCCATGTATTTTTTCAAATTATAGTTTTCTCTGGATGTATGCCCAGGAGTGGGATTGAAGAATGTGATCCATTGTTTTCCTGATCCCTTTCACTTATCTATTTTTTCCATAGAATTTACCATCTTATAATACACTATAATAACGTAGTTGTTTATTATGTTTATGGTGTCTCTTCTATGCCATGTCAGCTCCAGGATGTCTGTTTTGTTCACTGATGCAGACCAAGAACCTATAATGCTGCCTTACATGTAATAGGTTTCTCAATAAATAATGATAGGATCGACACTAAAAAGTTGAATAAGGATTGATACTCCCTGCTGGACATCCTAACAGCTGCTACTTAAAGTGGTAAATGTTTTTAAACTGTTGTATTTCACTACTTTGTGAACTAAGGCACACACTTCACCAAGGGTGATTTCTTAAGGATGCTTCTTCATGATGCTTAGTTCTGGAGGAATGAGTTAGGACCTTGGATGAATAAAGCAAACGTCCTAGGAAAAAAGAGGTTCACTGTTTTATCCTAAAGGCCAGTGATATGCTGATGCAAGCTGCCTGAGGGTGGAGACATGTGTTTTTTTCCTCTGTATATGCAGCTCTTTTCTTTCCTGTATACTTACATGCATTGAGTAAGTATTCAATAATTACATGTTGAATGAATGAATGAATGAATGTATCATCTATTTGTCTTTTCTTCTCCTATAGCTTTCTTTTCTCCAAGGGGGGAGAGGTTCATTTGACCAGTGAGACCAGCTCTGACCCAGGTCCAAGTGTCAGTCTTGCACCTGAGGGTAATTTCACTGCTGGTCAGTCTTGGTGTGGTTCTGCTCTGGTTGTGTGCTAGGAACTGTGCTCTTTGCGGTCAAAGCCCTGGTATTAGAACAAAGCTTCTCCGTGAGTTTCTGGACACCGCTGTTATATCCTCTGCTTCTGTCCTTTGCCTGCATAATACCTTCAAGAATAATGTCGGCTCTTATTCTTTCAAACTGAGCCCCCTTCTTTTTCCTACTATCCAACACACACACACACACACACACACACACACACACACACACACACACACACACACACACACACACATCCCAGGACCTCCTCTGAGGACAGAACACAGATGGCTGCTGATGGACTTCCTTCTTGCTTGCTTTATGCTGCCTCCCAGCCTGATCTCTCCCAAATGACCTATTTCTGGACTTTAAATGCTGTGATGATTGTTTGCCTGGAATGTGACTTGTTTCTGGAAATTTTAGTTTTTGGTTCTGCATCTGGCTGGATGTTCCCTTATTACCAGCTTCTAAAGCTCATACCCCCAGCATCTATCCCTATGTTACTTACAAAGCAGATACATTTTTAGGTTTCAATTTAGTCTACCTTGTCCTACTATAATTAACCTTTCTCACCTGGACAGGCAACCAGAAAGCCTGGCCAGACTTACTTTCTGGCTTACTCAGAAAGTAAGCCATACGTTAATTAGAGAAACCCAGATGTAACTTAAGAATCCATTCTCAAATTTGTGCAGACCCAATGACTAGATAGAAACAGCTTTACCTGTGTTAAAATATCATTGGGATGACTTGGTTCTGCCTCTGAAGCCCCCGCCGTTTGGTCAACATGAATATCTCTAGACACACCATTCACTTTCTGCTTTAGGGTTTGACAGACCTGAGTGGTTGTAATGAACACAATCAGGAATTCTGGAGCTCACATTCCCATTTGATCAGGATTTCCTGTGACAGTCCCCTGTGTGCTGCATCAGTAGATTCCACATCTATTTCAAGACTGCAGTCAGTTTGTGAGACCCCCCCCACCACCCGCTTCAAAGGATGTTGTTGGTGCAGCACATACAAATGAGGACACCTGCCGTCTGCATTTCAGGAAAATGGATGATAAGGAAGAAAGATGCTGTTTAAGCTAAGGATTTGCAATTTCATCAAATCGTTTTGAAATGAGTATTTTGCATTTTTAAAAGGCTCTATTAACAATAGAACCACTGAAATATCCCCATAGTGAAGAAAGTGGGCTAGACTGGCTTGTGTCTACGTTATAAATACAGCTATTATTGAGTTCAGATTTAATAAAGCTATCATTTCTCTTTTGGTTCCTATTTCATCGTGAGACAAGAAAACAACTAGTCATGGGGTATTGGTATAGGTAAGACCCTAAGAGGTCACTATTCAGGAGTCTTCAAACTATGCACATGGAGTCCCATAATTCTCATTGTAACTTCCAGAGGTAGGGTACAGATTGTTGAAGTTTGGGACAAAGTTGTTAAACGGCCAAGGCTTTGGGTCAACAGGTCCACTTTTCCTGGTGTAAATATTAGTGTTGTTATTTCTTTTGAATAAAAAGACTATTATTTTAAATAAACTTTATTTTTAGAGTATTCTAAGTTTATAGAAAAATTGTTCAGAAAATACAAAGAGTTCCCTTAAACCCTCTTACCACCCCCAGACGATTTCTCCTATTATGGACAGCTTGCATTATTGTGGTACGTTTGTTACAATTGATGACTCAAAATTGATACATTAGTATTATTATTTACTTAGAATGAAACTAACCAAAAATAAAATGAACATCTATGAGATTACATTTATTTATTTATTTATTTATTTATTGATACATTATTATTAACTAAATTCCTAGTTTACATTGGATTCACTCTTTTTTTTTAACATCTTTATTGGAGTATAATTGCTTTACAATGGTGTGTTAGTTTCTGATTTATAACAAAGTGAATCAGTTATACATATACATATGTTCCCATATCTCTTCCCTCTTGCATCTCCCTCCCTCCCACCCTCGCTATCCCACCCTTCTAGGTGGTCACAAAGCACCGAGCTGATCTCCCTGTGTTATGCGTTTCCTTCCCACTAGCTATCTATTTTACATTTGGTAGTGTATATAATGTCCATGCCATTCTCTCACTTTGTCACATCTTACCCTTCCCCCTCGCCATATCCTCAAGCACATTCTCTAGTAGGTCTGTGTCTTTATTCGCATCTTGCCACTAGGTTCTTCATGACCTTTTTTTTTTTCCTTAGATTCCATACATATGTGTTAGCATACTGTATTTGTTTTTCTCTTCCTGACTTACTTCACTCTGTATGACAGACTCTAATTTGATCCACCTCACTACAAATAACTCAATTTCTTTTTTTTATGGCTGAGTAATATTCCATTGTATATATGTGTGACATCTTCTTTATCTATTCATCTGTCGATGGACACTTAGGTTGCTTCCATGTCCTGGCTATTGTAAATAGAGCTGCAATGAACATTTTGGTACATGACTCTTTTTGAATTATGGTTTTCTCAGGGTATATGCCCAGTACTGGGATTGCTGGGTCGTATGGTAGTTCTATTTTTAGTTTCTTAAGGAACCTCCATACTGTTCTCCATAGTGGCTGTATCAATTTACATTCCCACCAACAGTGCAAGAGGGTTCCCTTTTCTCCACACCCTCTCCAGCATTTACTGTTTCTAGATTTTTTGATATGGCCATTCTAACCGGTGTGAGATGATATCTCATTGTAGTTTTGATTTGCACTTCTCTAATGATTAATGTTGTTGAGCATTCTTTCATGTGTTTGTTGGCAATCTGTATATCTTCTTTGGAGAAATGTCTATTTAGGTCTTCTGCCCATTTTTGGATTCGGTTGTTTGTTTTTTTGTTATTGAGCTGCATGAGCTGCTTGTAAATCTTGGAGATTAATCCTTTTTCAGTTGCTTCATTTGTAAATATTTTCTCCCATTCTGAAGGTTGTCTTTTGGTCTTGTTTATGGTTTCCTTTGCTGTGCAAAAGCTTTTAAGTTTCATTAGGTCCCATTTGTTTATTTGTGTTTTTATTTCCATTTCTCTAAGAGGTGGGTCAAAAAGGATCTTGCTGTGATTTATGTCATAGAGTGTTCTGTCTATGTTTTCCTCTAAGAGTTTGATAGTGTCTGGCCTTACACTTAGGTCTTTAATCCATTTTGAGTTTATTTTTGTGTATGGTGTTAGGGAGTGTTCTAATTTCATACTTTTACATGTACCTGTCCAGTTTTCCCAGCACCACTTATTGAAGAGGCTGTCTTTTCTCCACTGTATGTGCTTGCCTCCTTTATCAAAGATAAGGTGGCCATATGTGCATGGGTTTATCTCTGGGCTTTCTATCCTGTTCCATTGATCTATATTTCTGTTTTTGTGCCAGTACCATACTGTCTTGATTACTGTAGCTTTGTAGTACAGTCTGAAGTCAGGGAGCCTGATTCCTCCAGCTCCATTTTTCGTTCTCAAGATTGCTTTGGCTATTCGCGGTCTTTTGTGTTTCCATACATATTGTGAAATTTTTTGTTCTAGTTCTGTGAAAAATGCCAGTGGTAGTTTTATAGGGATTGCATTGAATCTGCAGATTACTTTGGGTAGTATAGTCATTTTCACAATGTTAATTCTTCCAATCCAAGAACATGGTATATCTCTCCATCTATATGTATCATCTTTAATTTCTTTCATCAGTGTCTTATAATTTTCTGCATACAGGTCTTTTGTTTCCTTAGGTAGGTTTATTCCTAGATATTTTATTCTTTTTGTTGCAATGGTAATTGGGAGTGTTTTCTTAATTTCACTTTCAGATTTTTCATCATTAGTATATAGGAATGGAAGAGATTTCTGTGCATTAATTTTGTATCCTGCTACTTTACCAAATTCATTGATTAGCTCTAGTAGTTTTCTGATAGCATCTTTAGGATTTTCTATGTATAGTGTCATGTCATCTGCAAAGAGTGACATCTTTACTTCTTCTTTTCCGATTTGGATTCCTTTTATTTCTTTTACTTCTTTGATTGCTGTGGCTAACACTTCCAAAACTATGTTGAATAATAGTGGTGAGAGTGGGCAACCTTGTCTTGTTCCTGATCTCAGTGGAAATGGTTTCAGTTTTTCACCATTGAGGACAATGTTGGCTGTGGGTTTGTCATATATGGCCTTTATTATGTTGAGGAAAGTTCCCTCTATGCCTACTTTCTGCAGGGCTTTTATCATAAATGGGTGTTGAATATTGTCAAAAGCTTTCTCTGCATCTATTGAGATGATCATATGGTTTTTCTCCTTCAATTTGTTAATATGGTGTATCACATTGATTGATTTGCGTATATTGAAGAATCCTTGCATTCCTGAGATAAACCCCACTTGATCATGGTGTATGATCCTTTTAATGTACTGTTGGATTCTGTTCGCTAGTATTTTGTTGAGGATTTTTGCATCTATGTTCATCAGTGATATTGGCCTGTAGTTTTCTTTCTTTGTGACATCTTTGTTTGGTTTTGGTATCAGGGTGGTGGTGGCCTTGTAGGATGAGTTGGTGAGTGTTCCTCCCTTTGCAATATTTCGGAAGAGTTTGAGAAGGATAGGTGTTAGCTCTTCTCTAAATGTTTGATAGAATTCGCCTGTGAAGCCACCTGGTCCTGGGCTTTTGTTTGTTGGAAGATTTTTAATCACAGTTTCAATTTCAGTGCTTGTGACTGGTCTGTTCATATTTTCTATTTGTTCCTGGTTCGGTCGCAGCAGGTTGTGCATTTCTAAGAATTTGTCCATTTCTTACAGCTTGTCCATTTTATTGGCATAGAGTTGCTTGTAGTAATCTCTCAGGATCGTTTGTATTTGTGCAGTGTCAGATTTTACTTCTCCTTTTTCATTTCTAATTCTATTGATTTGAGTCTTCTCCCTTTTTTTCTTGATGAGTCTGGCTAATGGTTTATCAATTTTATCTTTTCAAAGAACCAGCTTTTAGTCTTATTGATCTTTGCTATCGTTTCCTTCATTTCTTTTTCATTTATTTATGATCTGATCTTTATGATTTCTTTCCTTCTGCTAACTTTGGGGTATTTTTGTTCTTCTTTCTCTAATTGCTTTAGGTGCAAAGTTAGATTGTTCATTTGAGATGTTTCCTGTTTCTTAAGGTAGGATTGTATTGCTATAAACTTCCCTCTTAGAACTGCTTTTGCTGCATCCCATAGGTTTTGGGTCGTCGTGTTTCCATTGTCATTTGTTTCTGGGTATTTTTTGATTTCCCCTTTGATTTCTTCAGTGATCACTTCGTTATTAAGTAGTGTATTGTGTAGCCTCCATGTGTTTGTATTTTTTACAGATCTTTTCCTGTAATTGATATCTAGTCTCATAGTGTTGTGGTCGGAAAAGATACTTGATACAATTTCAATTTTCTTAAATTTACCAAGGTTTGATTTGTGACCCAAGATATGATGTACCCTGGAGAATGTTACATGAGCACTTGAGAAAAATATGTATTCTGTTGTTTTTAGGTGGAATGTCCTATAAATATCAATTAAGTCCATCTTGTTTAATTTATCATTTAAAGCTTGTGTTTCCTTATTTATTTTCATTTTGGGTGATCTGTCCATTGGTGAAAGTAGGATGTTAAAGTCCCCTACTATGATTGTGTTACTCTCGATTTCCCCTTTTATGGCTCTTGGTATTTGCCTTATGTATTGAGGGGCTCTTATGTTGGGTGCATAAATATTTACAATTTTTATATCTTCTTCTTGGATCGATCCCTTGATCATTATGTAGTGTCCTTGTTTGTCTCTTGTAATAGTCTTTATTTTAAAGTCTATTTTGTCTGATATGAGAATTGCTATGCCAGCTTTCTTTTGATTTCCATTTTCATGGAATATCTTTTTCCATCCCCTCACTTTCAGTCTGTATGTGTGTCTAGGTCTGAAGTGGGTCTCTTGTAGACAGCATATATATGGGTCTTGTTTTTGTATCCATTCAGCCAGTCTGTGTCTTTTGGTGGGAGCATTTAATCCATTTACATTTAAGGTAATTATTGTTATGTATGTTCCTATTACCATTTTCTCAAACGTTTTGGGTTTGTTATTGTAGGTGGTTTCCTCCTCTTGTGTTTCTTGCCTAGAGAAGTTCCTTTAGCATTTGTTGTAAAGCTGGTTTGGTGGTGCTGAACTCTCTCAGCTTTTGCTTGTCTGTAAAGGTTTTAATTTCTCCATCAAATCTGAATGAGATCCTTGCTTGGTAGAGTAATCTTGGTTGTAGGTTTTTCTCCTTCATCACTTTAAATATGTCCTGCCACTCCCTTCTGGCTTGCAGAGTTTCTGCTGAAAGATCAGTTGTTAACCTTATAGGGATTTCCTTGTGTGTTATTTGTATTTTTCCCTAGCTGTTTTTAATATGTTTTCTTTATATTTAATTTTTGATAGTTTGATTAATATGTGTCTTGGCATGTTTCTCCTTGGATTTATCCTGTATGGGACTCTGTGCTTCCAGGACTTGATTAACTATTTCCTTTCCCATGTTAGGGAAGTTTTCAACTATAATCTCTTCAAATATTTTCTCGGTCCCTTTCTTTTTCTCTTCTTCTGGGACCCCTATAATTCGAATGTTGATGTGTTTAATGTTGTCCCAGAGGTCTCTGAGACTGTCCTCAGTTCTCTTCATTCTTTTTTCTTTATTCTGCTCTGCAGTAGTTATTCCCACTATTTTATCTTCCAGGTCACTTATCCTTTCTTCTGCCTCAGTTATTCTGCTATTGATCCCATCTAGAGTATTTTTAATTTCATTTATTGTGTTGTACATCATTGCTTGGTTCCTCTTTAGTTCTTCTAGGTCCCTGTTAAATGTTTCTTGCATTTTCTCTATTCTAGTTCCAAGATTTTGGATCATCTTTACTATCATTATTCTGAACTCTTTTTCAAGTAGACTGCATATTTCCTCTTCATTTGTTAGGTCTGGTGTGTTTTTACCTTGCTCCTTCATCTGCTGTGTGTTTTTCTGTCTTCTCATTTTGCTTATCTTTCTGTGTTTGGGGTCTCCTTTTTGCAGGCTGCAGGTTCGTAGTTCCTGTTGTTTTTGATATCTCTCCCCTGTGGCTAATGTTAGTTCAGTGGGTTGTGTAGGCTTCCTGGTGGAGGGGACTAGTGCCTGTGTTCTCATGGATGTGGCTGGATCTTGTCTTTCTGGTGGGCAGGTCCATGTCTGGTGGTGTGTTTTGGGGTGTCTGTGACCTTATTATGATTTTAGGCAGCCTGTCTGCTAATGGATGGGGATGTGTTCCTGTCTTGCTAGTTGTTTGGCATAGGGTGTCCAGCACTGTAGCTTGCTGGTCGTTGAGTGAAGCTGGTTCTTGGTTTTGAGATGGAGATCTCTGGGAGATTTTCACCATTTGGTATTACGTGGAGCTGGGAGTTCTCTTGTGGACCAGTGTCCTGAAGTTGGCTCTCCCACCTCAGAGGCACAGCCCTGATGCATGGCTGGAGCACCAAGAGCCTTTCATCCACATGGCTCAGAATAAAAGGGAGAAAAAATAGATAGAAAGAGAGAAAGAGGATAAAATAAAGTAATATAAAATAAAGGTAGAATAAAATAAAATTATTAAAATATAAAAGTAAAAAATAATTATTAAGAACAAAAATTTTTTAAAGTAAAAAAAAAAAGAAACAGACGGACAGACCCCTAGGACAAATGGTGAAAGCAAAGCTATGCAGACAAAATCTCACACAGAAGCATACACATACACACTCACAAAAAGTGGAAAAGGGGAAAAAATAATATATCCTGCTCCCGAAGCCCACCTCCTCAATTTGGGATGATTCGTTGTCTATTCATGTATTCCACATTTGCGGGGTACATCAAGTTGATTGTGGAGATTTAATCCGCTGCTTCTGAGGCTGCTGGGAGAAATTTCCCTTTCTCTTCTTTGTTCGCACAGCTCCTGGGGTTCAGCTTTGGATTTGGACCCGCCTCTGCGTGTAGGTTGCCTGAGGCCGTCTGTTCTTCACTCAGACAGGACGGGGTTAAAGGAGCAGCTGATTTGGGGGCACTGGCTCACTCAGGCCGGGGGGTGCGAGGGGTAGGTTACGGGGCGAGCCTGCGGCAGCAGAGGCCAACGTAACATTGCACCAGCCTGAGGCGCGCCATGCGTTCTTCCGGGGAAGTTGTCCCTGGATCACGGGACCCTGACATTGGCGGGCTGCACAGGCTCCCGGGAGGGGTGGTGTGGATAGTGACCTGTGCTTGCACACAGGCTTCTTGGTGGCGGCAGCAGCAGCCTTAGCGTCTCATGCCCGTCTCTGGGGTCCGCGCTGATAGCCGCGACTAGCGTCCGTCTCTGGAGCTCCTTTAAGCAGAGCTCTTAATCCCCTCTCCTCGCGCACCAGTAAACAAGGAGGCAAGAAAGAGTCTCTTGCCTCTTCGGCAGCTCCAGACCTTTTCCGGGACTCCCTCCCAGCTAGTTCTGGTGCACTAACCCCTTTAGGCTGTGTTCATGCCGCCAACCCCAGTCCTCTCCCTGCGATCCGACCGAAGCCCGAGCCTCAGCTCCCAGCCCCGCCTGCCCCGGCGGATGAGCAGACAAGCCTCTCGGGCTGGTGAGTGCTGGTCGGCACCTATCCTCTGTGCAGGAATCTCTCCGCTTTGCCCTCTGCACCCCTGTGGCTGCGCTCTCCTCCGCGGCTCTGAAGCTTCCCCCCTCTGCCACTCGCAGTCTCCGCTCATGAAGGGGCTTCCTCATGTGTGGAAACCTTTCCTCCTTCACAGCTCCCTCCCACTGGTGCAGGTTCCGTCCCTATTCTTTTGTCTCTGTTTTCTCTTTTTTTTTTTGCCCTACCCAGGCATATGTGGGAGTTTCTTGCCTTTTGGGAGGGCTGAGTTCTTCTGCCAGCGTTCAGTGGGTGTTCTATAGGAGCAGTTCCACGTGTAGATGTATTTCTGATGTGTCTATGGGAGGAAGGTGATCTCCGTGTCTTACTCTTCCGCCATCTTCTCCTCTCCTGTCTGGATTCACTCTTTGTGTTGTATATTCTGTGGGTTTTGAAGAATGTGTAATGATGTATATACATCATTGCAGTTTCATACAGAATAGTTTCACTGTCCTAACAAAACCCCTGTGCTCCACCTATTCATCCCTCCCCAGAAACCCTGGCAACCACTGACCTTTTTACTATCTCTATAAGCTTGTCTTTTCCAGAATGTTATATATTTGGAATCATACGGTATGTAACCTTTACAGGCTGGCTTCTTTTACTTAGAAACATGTATTTAAGGTTCCTCCATGACTTTTTGTGGCTCAATATTTAATTTTATTTTATTGCTGAATAATACTCAATTGAATGGATATACCAATTTATTTATTGATTCATTCAATAAGGAAGGACTTCTTGGTTGATTACAAGTTTTGGTAATTTTGAAGAAAGCTGCCATTAACATTCATGTGCAGAGATGTGTGTGTGTCTGTGTGTGGATATAAGTTTTCAGCTCATTTAAGTAAATATCTAGGAGTGAAATAACTGGATCACATGGTAAGTCTATATTTATTTTTGCAAGAAACTGCCAAACTGTCTTCCAATGTGACTGTACCATTTTACATTCCCATTAACAATGAATGAGAGTTCCTGTTGCTCCACATCCTCACAAGCATTTGACATTGCTGGTGTTTGGGATTTTAGCCCTTCTAGCAGGTGTGTGGTACCATACCATTGTTGTTTAATGTGAAATTCCCTAATGCCATCTGTATATCTTCTTTAGTGAGGTGTCTGTTCAGATCATTTACCCATTTTTTCAACTGCATTGTCCATTTTCTCATTGTTGAGTTTTAAGTGTTTAATCAGTTTGAGCTACTAATTTAGAATAAGAAAACTAAGATTTTACCTTCATATGTATTTTGCTTTATAGATTCCTTCTCCAACACTCTTACTTTCTTTGTGTAGACCTGAGTTTATGACCTATATCATTTTACTTCTCTATGAAGAACTTCTTTTAACATTCTTGCAAGGAATGTCTACTGACAGCCAATTCCCTCAATTTTTGTTTTTATGAGAAAGACTTTATTTCTTTTTCGTGTTTGAAGGATAATTTCCCTCAATTCTTAATTCTGTTTTTGGTTTTTAAAAAAATTCAACATTTTATTTCACTCCATTCTTTTTGTGTGCTCACAGTTTCTGAAGAAAACTATGATGTAATTCTTGTCCTTGTTCATCTACAAGTAAGGTAATTTTTTCCTCTGGCTTCTTTCTAGATTCTCTTCGATTTTCTCCAGTTTGAATATGATATGCTGAGGTTTAGAATTTTTCCTATTTATTCTGCTTAGTGTTCTCTGAGCTTCCTTATCTGTGGTTTGTTGTGTAGCATTAATTTTATAAAAATCTCAGACATTATTTCAAGTATTTCTTCTGTTTCTTTCTTCTGTTTTTTTTAAATTATTATGTCTGCCAACAAATTAGATGACCTAGGTGAAATGGAAACATTTCTAGAAAGACAAAAATTACCTAAATTGACTCAAGTATAAATAGAAAATTTCAACAGGCTTATAACAAGTAAAGAGTTTCAATAAGTAATCAAAAACCACCCAACAAAGAAAAGTACAAGACCAGATGGCTTCACTGGTGAATTATACCAAACATTTAAAGAATAATGAACATTAATCCTTCTCAATCTTTTCCAAAAAAAAAATATAAGAGGATGGAACACTTCCTAACTCATGATTCCAGTACTGTTCTGATTACAAAGCCCGATAAAAACATAACAAGAAAGGAAAACTATATACCAAAATGCCTTATGAAAATAGATACAAAAATTCTCAACAAAATACTAGCAAACAAAATCAACATCATATTAAAAGGATTATTCATTATGACTAAGTGGGGTTTATTCCAGGAATTCAAGGGTGGTTCAACATAAGAAAATAAAAAAATGTAATACCTCACATTAATAGGACAAAAGAAAAAAATTCACATGATTATCTCAATTGATTCAGAAGAGGCATTTGACAAAATTCAATGCTCTTTCAACAAATTAGGCATAGAAGGGAACTTCTTTAACATGATAAAGGACATCTATGAAAAGCCCAGAGCTAACATATATTCATTGATGAAAGGCGGAAAATTTCCTTTCTCCTTAAGGTCAGGAACAAGACAAGGATGCCAATTTCCACTTCTACTATACAATATTGTCCTGGGAATTGTAGCCAGAGCAATTAGGCAAGAAAAAGAAATAAAAGATGTCCATTTTGGAAAGGAGGAAGTAAAAGTATCTCTTTTCAAAGATGACATGATCCTATACATAGAAAGTCCCAAGAATCCACAAGAAATTTCCAAGACATAATAAACTCAGCAAAACTGCTGAGTACAAGAGTAAGACACCAAAAATCACTTATTTTGCTATATTTCAGTAATGAACAATGTGAATGGAAATTAAGAAAACAATTCCATTTACAGTAGCAACTGAAAGAAGGAAATAACTGGGAATAAATTTAACGAAGGAAGTAAAGGACTTATACACTGAACACTATAAAATATATCTGAAAGAAGAGGCACTAATAAATGGAAATACATCTCCATGTCATGGATTGGAAGACAAAATTGTGTCAATACTACCCAATGTGATCTACAGATTGTAATTCCAAACAAAATTATGACACTTTTTTTTAATAAATGTAAAAGCCAGTCTTCAAATTCACATGAAATTTTAAGGGGTTCTTATTGGCCAAAACAATCTTGAAAAAGAAGAACAAAGTTTGAAGAATTACACATTCTGAAATCAAAACTTACTACAAAGCTACGGTAATTAAAACAATGTGGTATGGGCATAAGAATAGACAGATGAAAGGATGGATAAAATCTGGTATATACATGCAATGGGACACTATTCAGCTAGAAAAATGAACAAAATGCTGATTCATGTCACAACATGGATGAATTTTGAAAGCACTATGTTAAGTGAAATAAGCCAGTTACAAAAGTACAAATATTTTATGATTTCACTCACATGAAATATCTAAAATATGCAAATTCATAGAGATGTAAAGTACATTAGAGTTTACCAGGAGCTGAAGGAGAAGAGGATGAGGATTTATTGCTTAATGGGTACAGAGTTTCTGTCTGGGATGATGAACAAGCTTTGTAAATAGATGGGGGTGATGGTTGCATATTGTTGTGAATGTAATTCATGACAAGAGTTGTACACTTCCTCTTCTTTTTTCTTCCTCCTCCTCCTTTCCCTCCTCCTCTATCTTCTAACAGCTTTATTGAAGTGTAATTTTTATATCATAATATTCATCCATTTCAAGTGTTCAATTCAGTGAATTTTAGTAACTTTACCAAGAGGTGCAATCATCACTATAAATAAGTTTTAGAATATTTTCATTACCCCAATGTGATTGCTCAGACCCATTTATAGTTAACCCCCTCCCCCACACCTACCCAGTTCCTGCCTCCAGTCCCAGGCAACCAATAATCTAGTTTCTATCTCCATAGATTTTCCTTTTTTGGGCATTTGAAATGTAATTTTACAATATGTGGTCTCTTGCGTCTAAGTTCTTTCATCTTGGATGATGATGATGTTTGTCCATGACATAGCACGTGTCAGTAGTTTGTTTCTTTTTATTATTGAATACTGTTCCATTGGACAGCTATACTACATTACTTCTATCCATTCATCAGTTAATGGACATTTGGATTGTTTCCAGTTTGGGTTGTTAGGAATCATGCTGCTGTGAACACCTGTGCACAAGTATTTGTTGTGCACATGTTTTCATTTCTTTTGGGTGTATACCTAGAAGTGGAATTGCTGGATCACGTGAAAGTTTTATGTTTAACTTTTGGAGACACTGCCAAATTGTTTTACAACCTAGCTGCACCATTTTACAATTCCACCAGCAATGTGCCAAGTTCTCATTTCTGCACATCCTCTCCAACGTACGTTATTACCTGTCATTTATTATTGCCATGCTAGTATGCATGAAATGGTATTTCACTGTAATGTTAATTTGCATTTCTCTAATGACTAATAATGTTAAGCATCTTTTTTTGTGCTTATTAGACATTTGTATATCTTTGGATAAATGTCTGTTCAAATTTTTGCCTACTTTTTGTTTGTCTTCTTACTATTAGGTTGTAGATATTCTTTGTAAATTCTGGATATAAGTCTTTCATCAGGTGTTTGCTTTGCAACTATTTCTGAGTTGTTTGATGAGAAGTGTTTGGAGGCCACTGAGTGTGGGTTAACAATGGTGGGAAGCACTAGAACATAGAACACCATGCAGTATGGCATCCACAGCTCTTTTTCCACAAACAGCATTTCTTCTAATAATGTCTATTTATGTGAAAAGTCAAGCTATTTATATTGTCAATTGGATACAGGGAGTGTCTCTTGGATGGCAGGAAACCATGCAGACATTCTTCCCTGCTAGATTTGGAGGTGGGATGGGGTTGTGGGGGAGGGAAATGGCTTCTTGTAGCAACTGGTAACAAAACAAGCTCCCAAAGAAATCTTCCAGCTGGTTACAAACAATTTTATAATACAGGAAAAACATGGCTTTGAATATACATGGATTACTTATTCCTTATTGGTATTTTACTGACATCTCCTGAAGTGTGTGGCCTGTAGGTGTGCAGAGCACAGGGGCACAGGCCTGCCTGTTATATACTTCCTTTGGAATAGGCCTTCAACATCTGTCAGACAATGTATTTCAAAGCCATGGCTTTCTTCATTTTCTCTGATCTGGTTTGAAAACACTTGTCATTTTGTGAAAGCAGTATGTTTTAACGTGTGAAAAATGAGAATAGAATCAGCTCTGTGAAATAAATACAATTCACTCTGGCTCTTGGAGAGTGAACAAATGTCAATGTTGACACAATGCTTGGAACTTTCCTTTTACTAATTTCCTTTAAGTACTTACTTCCTTAGTTGAGTATGTAGCTACCCAGAGACTTACAGGGCAGTTTTCCCATAGTGTTCTTCTCTTTCTCACTTTGTGTCAGTTCATCACCCAAAATAACTTAAAATAAATAGCATCCTAAATATAATTAGCATGCTAATATGAACGGCATCCTAATATAGTGTCCTAAATTTCTACCTAAATTAAAAGCCTAATGCATTACTTTCCCACTTTTCTAAATCTGCTTCCCTACTTGTTTGACTGTTTCACTTTTCGGTGGGAACATTCCACAGAGTAATACACATGTGGCTAAAATTCCAGAGAAACCTTGTGGAATCCAGTGAGATGATCCTTGCAAATGTTTTAGCTCCTCAGGGAAAATCTAGGCTATTAAGAAGCATTAGGTCAGTCTAATTCTATTCCATTGGGAAAATTTCCATTGTTTTGTGTGAAAGTTGTGAATTCTTCCTTCCTTCCTCACTGGCAAACTTTAAGCATTCATTAGAGTGGGGTGGTAGGCATGTGCTCCAGCATCATACCCATGTTAAATTTCCATATTCCAGAGAGGGACAAACAGGTATAATTGTTAAAATTGCAATCATATTGTTAAATATATTGTGACACATAATTCCATTTTTTTTCCCCTGCTGGGACAATAGAAGACCTTCATCTTTCATAAAGATAGAGAAATGGAAAATAAAAACAAAGACAGTGAGCATGAGCAGAAGGACCTTTTCCTGCTCAAATTACTACCACACCACAACCTCCCCTTGGGGCCTTCCCATTCCTCTAACTTTTTTTTTTTTTAAGCATTGATCCCTTGAAACAGGATGCTCATGAAAATCAAATCAAGATGAAACAAAAAAATGGTAGCAATTATTCATACTTCTTTTAGGTATTTGACATTTCTCTTCTTAAAAGAACTCAAAATTGCTTCTACATATTGATTTGCACCAACAATACCCATATGAAGAAGAGTGGAGGTAATTAATCACTCAGCATTAGATCCAGGAATACTGAATCACTGAAAAAACTACCATGAAATCCTACCTTAGGCTGAATGTGAAAAAGTTGTTTATTATGTTTAAGTAAATTGAATCACTTTAAATACACTAAGAGGTTTGTATATTTACAAACAGGCTGGACTGTAGGAAGTGATCAAGCACACAGTATTTCAGTGTCAGTAACTGTTCTGATGGGCTTGTTCTGTGAGTATGGAATTTAGCATGTGTCCCTGCACTTGGAACATGGCTGCCCCTTTCTGTGCTGCAGGGTATACTCTTCACACCCATGGTGGTGGTGTGGGGGGCAAATAGGGAGGGAAATAGGCTTTAAAGTCTTATGACTTGGAGGTCATCTGTTGGCCCTTTGTCCTCTTCATCCAGTCATCCTCAAGGAGCTAGACCCTATAGGTGATCAGAAAAAAGGTCATCCTGTTCCTGAAATCTTACCCAAATTGAGCCCTGTTGGAGATCAACCAAGATGAAAGCAGTGTCTGATAAACATCATAAAGAAGGACCAAGTTTTGATTTTATGGAACTAACATATTCCCTCATGCCACACCCAATGAAGAAGTTCTCACATTCTTGGTCTTTTGGGGTCCATATATCTAGGTCTATATCTGCATCTAAATCTATCTATCTATCTATATATATATATCTTCTCCCTCTTTTCTAACATGTTTCTTTAATCTCCCGTCTTTCTCTCTAAGAGCCTCTTCATTACCCGATTACTCTCTACTTCCATCTGTCAGTCACCTGCTACTCTTCAGAGAAAGGAGTCATAATGTACAGAGGTGGGTAATTGTTCTTGCTTTGTCCTTTCACTTATGTGATGCCACGACCCACTTCAACTGCTTAGAGTGTAACAGGTCAGTTTGTTTTAAAGTTTTCAAATTAACCCCTAGTTAGCCTCCAAGTTCAGATGAGCAGGATCTTCAGCTTATTCAGGCACTAATCATTTGTTTAAGAACTCAGGGACTTAGTCAGTCTGCAGGGACCAGTTCTATTCATGATCCTTTGTCTATAGATAAGTGCTGAATCGAATCAGTTTGTTATCAGGTCCCAAGGCCCTGGTTGCCACTGTTTTGGGGCTGTGAAGAAGGCACTGTTGATGCAGATAGCTGCAGAAAACACCAGGGATTTTTTTTGTGAGCAGGTAGTCCATCTCTCTAGTGTCCTTCTTGGCCAGGGTGTGCCATCTTGGGCTCTTCTGGTTACAGCCCTTCAGGTGATACTTGTATGCTTAGCCAACCCCTGGACATTGTTGATCGACCACCTACTGTGCTTTCCTTCCTCATTAACTATGCTCTTAGCACACTTTCCTTTCTACTCCTTGAACCCCCTAAGGCTTATTCTCTAGAATATCTGCCCAAAAGATTCCTCTGCCTGGAAATGTTTTGCCCCTGCTCTCAGTAGAAGGTAAGCTCCTTGGGAGCCCAGACATAATCTGTCTTTTAAAATTCTGTATTCTCAGTTCAGAGAACAGTGCCTGGTATATAGTAGGTAAATATTAGCCATAAAAAAACCCCAAAAAACAGCTGGTAGTGAAGAGAGGGGACAGAAAATTGACAGAATTATATCTATAAGAAAATATGTTTGAAAAAATAATTTATCTGAATAAAGGTTCTTTCTTTCCTCCATTTTTCTGTTCCCTCTGTCCCACTCCCTCTTTTCTTTCATCCTTTTCTTAACTTGGTCTTTATTTGTACATTGTTTAAAAATGGAGGCAGGTAGATACCAGAGAATAGCATGTAGAAAATTTAGGCATTGTGATTCATTGTTCTTGGCTTATTCACTTTAAACTGACCTAAACAAATTAATAGAGTTATAGTTGTCGTCTTGTTGTAAATTAGGTTTTATATTAATCGAACATATACAGTTAACAAAGACAAATAGTTCTGCAAGTCTTAGAATGAAAGATGGCTATTTATTCTGATAGTTTCCTCATATTTCTAAAAATATTTAATATATTGATTTTTTCAAATTTTTATATATCATCTATTAATATCCTGCTATGAAGTATTAGTGTTTAGTTCTCTTTCACTTTCCCTCTCTCCCTCACTTGCATTAATCTCCTCCAGTGCTTCTAATATTGCTAAATCAATATTAAGTGTTTACATTATTATTCTTATGAAATACTGTTCACAGACAAACTACCTAGAGTTCCACAATTAAAATACTCTCTTGTGAAACTTTTGATTTTCTTGTGAATTAAAAATCACATTATTTGCTTAAATTTCTATGCACCCATCATTTACTTGTTCTTAAATTCTCTAACAAAGCTGTACAGCTCCTCTTAATAAGAGAAAACACATCCAGTAACATATCAGTTCCAGTTTTGTTTTGTTTTTTTTCTCTTGAAGACTTTCCTCCATCTTCCTGCTCCAAATTGGGAAGGTTGCACTCTAAGCCAGTGATCTGCAAACATTTTCTGTAAAGGACCAGATGGTAAATACTTAAGGTCTTTGTTGTAATAGTTCAATACTATCGTTAGAGCAAAAAAACAGCTCCAGACAATAATTGAATGAATGGGCATAGATTTGTCCAAATAAAACTTTATTTAATCAGAGTGCCATCCTGCTACCAGAGTTTTTTGACTCCAGCCCTAGGTTGGCTTTCCAGTTATCATCATAGACCTCTTCTCACCATCAATCTCGGAAGGCCATTCATGTCCCTCCTGTATGGGAGTCTCCATTTCTGATGCTCATTTCTTCCTATTTCTTGGTTTCTTCTCTTGTTTTAATGAAACTTTCAGGAGATTTCAGATAAAAGTTGCATGGGATGTACTATTTTAAGACATCAGTTGAATGTAAATGTCTGTATTTTCCTCTCCTTCCTGCTTAATGGCTTCTCTGGGTCCAGAATTTTAGGTTGGAATTCAATTTCTCATGATATCAGAAGGCATTGTTCCATGGTATTCTAGCTTCCAGTGCTCATTTTAACAAGTCTGTTGCCATTCTAGATTCCTAATTTTTTTGAAGCTGGCTTGATATTTTAATCTTTTTTTCTTTTCTATGAAATGTTTCAGATATACTAAATGTTACAGATAATAGTATGAAAATATCCATGTTCTTACTACCTAGCTTAAAAAAAAAGAACAATATAACCCAGAGTGCAAGTTGAAATTCCACGTATATCACTACCCGATCTCATTTCCTTATTTTCTTTGCAAAGGTAATCCTAATTGGTGTTTTAATGTTCAATGACTTTTAACTTTTATTATCTAATAATGCATCCATACACAATATATAGTATTAATTTGCATGTATTCAAACATTATATAAATAATATAATGTATGATGTTCTGAGACTTGCTTTTTTTCTCATTATGTTTATAATATTTACTTGTGCTGACATATGTATTTCCACTTACTTTTTTCCCTATAATGAAAAGACATGAATTTTCACATCAACATAACCCACCAAATAGCTGTTGCAATGAGTACTACACTAAGGCACATCATTATGACATTTTAGAATGCCAGATATGAGATCCTAAAAGTTTCCAGAGGAAAAAAAAATAGGTAATCTGGTGTGCTGGACATCTGTATGCCCTTAAATCCAGTCCTACTTTTCTGTGCTTAGGGAGATAAAAACTTACATTTCTTAGACTCTTGACAGGGGTTCTAATCACGTTTTGCAATAGAAAACACTGGCATGGGATTCAACGAGGAGAGGAAACAAATAGCCACAGCAGTGCCTCTTTATGGCCCCACCACAAGCTGTGTGGTCCCTCCTGTGATGCAGAGACAGTGCAGGCAAACTGTTTTCCAAAGTGTCTCTACCATTTTCCATTCCCATGGGTATGAGAGTTCTAACTTCTCCATGTCCTCACCAACATTTGTTATTGTCTGTCTTTTTGATTATGGCCATTCTAGTAGTATCTCATTTTGTTTTTATTTATTTTTAAAATTTAGATATAATTGACATACAACGTATTAGTTTCAGTTATAAAACATAATGATTCCATATGTGCATACATTGCAAAATGATCAGCTAGCCTAATTAGCATCCATCACCACAAATAGTCACACTCTTATTCTTGTGATGAGAACGTTTAAGGTTTATTCTTTTAGCAAATTTCAAATATACAATACAGTATTAACTAACTATAGTCACCATGCTGTACATTTTATTCCCAGGATTTGTTAATTTTATAACTGAAAATTTGTACCTTAGGATCACCTTCACCCATTTTACCCATTCCTCACTCCCTGCCTCTGGCAAGCACCAATCTGGTCTTTGTTTCTATGATTTCAGTTTTTTGTTTGTTTTAGATTCTACATAGAAATGAGATCCTATGGTATTAGTCTTTATAGGTCTGACTTATTTCACTTAGCATAATGCCCTCAAGGTTCATCCATGTTGTCACAAATGGCAAGATTTCATTATTTTTTATGGCTGAATAATATTCCATTTTATATATGTATATATCTATATTTACATAGATAGTTAGATAGATAGATAGATATGCCATATTTTCTTTATCCACTCATTCATTGATGGAAACTTAGGTTGTTTCCATGTCCATGTCTTGGTTATTGTAAATAATGTTGCAATGAAGTGGGGAGTCATGTATCTGTTAAAGTTAGTGCTTTAATTTCCTTCAGATAAATACCAGAAGTGGAATTGCTGAACCATACGGTAGTACCTCCTGTGTTTTCCATAGTGGCTGCACCAATATAAATTTCTACTAAATCAGTTTTTAAAAATTAAAATGAAGGAAGTAAATGTTGAAATAATAATGGATATTCTTTTCCCCAAATATTATTTTTTAATCCTATTTTTGTGCTTTAGGCAGTTTTAAATAATAACAGTAGTGCATGGTGTCTCAAGGACTCTAATAGGGGTTTGAACATGCTATCTCATTTAGTCCTTGGACCATCCTTGTAACGTTGTTGTCCTTTGGGGCCCAGTGGTTTTTCTGCTGGTGGTCTATAGAACTGAAGTTCAAATCAGAGATGTGATATTTCAAAGCCCTGTCTCTTAACCACTGTCAAGTTGTGGGTCCTTAAGACCACATGAGTTTTATGGTTGAATGAATAAGCAAACGGTGGTATATCTTTACAAAGAAATATTATTAAACCATAAAAAAGAATGAAGTACTGATACATGCTACAACATGGATGGACCTTGAAAACATTATGCTAAATGAAAGAAGCCAGACACAAAAGGCCACATACCATATGATTCCATTTCTATGAAATGTCCAGAATAGGCAAATCCATAGAGACAGAAAGCAGATTAGTGATTGCCAAAGGAAAGGGGGAAAGGAAAATGAGGAACGACTGTTTAATGGGTTCTGGGTTTTACTTTGGAATAATGGAAACATTTCGGAACCGGATAGATTTTTGCAACATTGTGAATGCACTATTGTATATGCCACTGAACTGTACACTCTAAAATGGTTAATTTTGTTAATCATTTGTGAATTTCACTTCAATAAAAAATACAAAATACAAAAATACAAAATATAAAAAATATTAAAAAACAAACAAACAAAACAACTAATACTAAACTTTCATTGGGTTATTTGTTTGGAAATATGTTAATATAAATGTTTCAGACATTACATGAAATTTCTAAAAATCTTATATGTTCTGGTATAATGTTGTAAGTCATAATTCTAGTTATTACTTTAAAAAAATGCAAAATGAATTTCACTTCAATAAAATAAATTTAATTCTTTTTCACTCTCCCATCATTTCTATGCTAAACCGTTATGTCTGCCATGGTATTGTACTTGGGTCCTTTTAATAAAATGATGTGGCATTTTTACACAATTTTGTTGATCTTATGCAATTTGGAATTGCAAAAAGAAGCAATTTAGGATATGTGCAAATATATCTGCACTTATGCGTATTTAACCTGCACATTTATACTTTGTGGCTGTATGTGTGGTGGGGAGGGGATGATGAGAATGGGGGAGTTATTAGATCGGAAACTAAGAGTCATGTGTGGATTGATTTGTGAATGGCCTCTCCTGGAGGGACCACACTCACCCAGCTATATCTTTACAGGGTCACAGACATGTTTCTATGCTGTTATGCTACTGGTGGCTCCAGATTCCAGGCTCTGGTTTCTGAGACTCACTCTGGAGCATGTGGCTAAGTGGGGAGAGTGGTTCACGTGCCCCTTGGAGGATGGTGACTGACCAACTGGGTGAGAGCAGGCAAACTGGACCCCTAGGAAAAGCAGATAAGACATGTGGTGACCCTCCCCTTTTGGAAAACATTTGGCACTTGGAACGTATGTTCTTTGGCATTTGAGGACATAGCACAGAATGTGAGTTCTCGTTAATGATTTCAATGTCAGTGTACAGTAAATTATAATTTAATCATGTTGTTTCAAGTATATTCTGGGACATCTTAAAGTAGTACATGTAGTGAGGCATCTTATTTCCCTTACCTAATTTGATTCATTCACCATTTCAACTGGTAGTTTATTGGGCACCAATTATATACTAGATACTTTGGGGAGATTTTTAAAAAATGGATAAAAATTTCATTATACATGGAACAGGTGCACTTCATCACACAAAGCAATCCTTTCCTAGAGGATTGCTTTTCCTTTCCTTTCTGAAAGCTGGAATTATTCAGCAAAAATAGCTGTTGTATATAAAATAACGTTACTCAAATATATGAACTGTTCTTACTCATAAAAAACAAAATCAATGTATCCTAGTGAAAACATGTTATCCAACATAATTCACATTGTCATAATAAAATCCCTGGCTTTTTTGCACAGATACCACAATACCAAACACACAATTATGGATTAGCAGGAAAAGGCTTATCAGCACTGAATGCAGGTAGCTGCTTGAGGTCCTGGAGGACTGGCTACCCCCTTAAATTATCTCACCAGAAGGGAATGACTGGAACCTATGGGTACATTACTTATGCTTTTCTATAAGCTGGAGTTCAGATTTGCTTATGGCTAACTTCTCCATTAAGTAGACTTAATCCTACCCTTTACACATTGAAGTTTCATCATGTGATTTTGCTTTTTCAACTCCTATGTTAAATATTTAAATATAGAAGAACATGTATGCATTGCATATTATTTAAACACACTAGAATTAGACACTAAAGCTAACACTTATCCTTCAGGGAGTAATTTTAATCAGATAATATTTAGTGCTCAGCTAAAATACTCAGTGGCATTGCAAACGAATTCCCTTTTCGTCAGGGAGATAGATTTTAATTTTCCAGTTCTAACAAGAGAGAATGGTTCGATCACCTGACAGTTTGGGGGTTCATTTTTTTTCCAGTTGGCTGAGGAGTGAAGGAGAAGGACAGAGGCGTGTGCAGCAGCCGAGTATCCCTCCTCCCAATTACAGCTCCTTTAGGATGCCATCAATATGCACCAGCGCTTTCTCACTTTTTTTTTTTTTTTCAGCCAGAAGCAAATGAATATATTATCCGTCAGCAGCCAGACACAGGGCAAATGGATCTATGAGTCGTGGGTGATTGGGATTCCACGCGTGCTTGGAGGTGTGGACTATCCTTCAGAACTCATTTTCACGGATGCTGACATGCGAGACAGTCCTCCGAGACCTGTCTGTCAAACGGCAACACGCTCTGCAGAAAAATTAGATTACTCATGCTCAGACAGAGGGGGTGACGGCAATTTAGAACGGTCCCTTAAATACCAATTACACTTGTGTTTACAAACCCACGTGAAGGACTTTGTTTCATACTGGCTACTCGGGCTGTGCATGAACGTGGTTCTTCACTGATGTCTGGAAACTCATGAAGAAATACACGCGCACACACAAACGTGCGTGCGCAGTGTGTACAGTTTTTCTCCTCATTTTAAATTTAATTTCAATAACCCCGAAAGGCTCGCTTTGTTTATTTTAGTGGCTAGATTTATTGTTTTACTTTTATTGCACTAAGAAGCTTTGCAAAATCCACTGCCTGAGTACCTATCATCCATATCCAAATATCTATTATAAGCAAGAAATGTTCAGGTGAATTCTCTTTGTCAGAGCAGAAGGGGGCAAGGCTCCCTAAACTCATGGTAAAGATATATTTCTGGGCTCTGCATTTCATTCACAGTGTTTGCATAGTTACTGAAGACAACAGATGCGTCAGAATTCATAAGATGAACCCACTGCCGTTAGGCACAGGCTTGCTCCTAAAATCTATTTTTTTTAAATAAAAATATAAATGAGCAAATCACTTGTAATAAAAAATTATATATCAAAGGGGCAATGAAATCTCAGTGAAGGGCAAAGAGAAGAGCTCCGGGAAGAGAGATTTTTAAAGACCCCAGAGAGGTGCGCGGTGACTCTCGGCTGGAAATAGACGCTGACGCGTTGGGAGGTGGATTATTTCCCAGCACCTTCTAGAGGGCTTTCCACCGCACAAGAAAGAGGCTGGTGGGGATAAGATTTGCCTCCTTGTAATGACATGACAGTGCTAGGCTCTTTGAAACTCCCGGGGTATGTTCTGGGATGCTAATTGAGCATTTGGATCTCCATCTAGTGGGGTGTTTCTTTGAATTTACTTGCAGCCTCTCAGTGGCAAATTCTGCCGGATTTTTGTGATCAGAGTAGGAACAGTGGCGGACTTCTCTGTCTCCTCTGACTGCGGCACTTGCAGCTTAGACCCAGCTTTCATCTTGCCTCCACATTTTGGCATCTTTCTGCATATAATGCAGCAAAAAGGTATTTATCCAGCATTCTGTCATCCAGAAAACTCCATTAACTTTTACATCTGTTCTTTGCTGCTATTGGGATAATTGGTATTCATAATAATGACCCTGAAGCAATTCAGGTGCCTTGTGAATCATACAGGATTACATTTTATTTTGTAGCGTTGGGAATGAGGAAGTGTCTGGGGTCCTGAAAGAGTTCAGTGGTGTGACAGTTACAGTTGTGTTTGGTAGGGCAACCTGCAGCTTGATGGAAGAAGTTCTCCTTGTTCACTAACAATTCTCCATCCTTTATGAATGCATCCAGCAGATGCTTTCTGAGTATGTAGACCTATCAGTCACTCTGCTAGGCACCAGAGATTCAGAGATGGATTAAACTCAGGCCCTGTCTTTAAGAGACCCTCAGGATAGAGTTGAAACAGGCTTATGCCCTGATAGTTGTAAAATAGTGATCATGATTCACTGAGTGTTTTTGGAGCACTCAGAATGGGCACCTAAGTCAGAGGCTGGTGGGAATAGTGCTCAAGGTGATTGTAAAAGCTTGAATGGGAGCTGTGAGGGGTGGAGAGGACCAGGCAGAGGGGAGAGGATGAGCAAAATTCCAGGGCCTTGACACCAAGCAACGTCTGCTGGGAACTGTGAGTGTGGCTGGGAGATGATGTACAAGAGGAAGATGCTGGGGCTTTTGAGGGGGCAGGTCACACAGGTCCTTGCATCACATTAAGACATTGGACTTCATTTTGAGCCTATGCGGACCATTACAAGGCTTTAAGCAGTAGCCTTTCATGGTCAAATTTTTGTTTTCATTTGGAGTTTCCTATAACTTCTCTTTTTGGCTGCAGAACTTGTCTGTTTTGTTTTCCAGGTGCAGTCTTAGGAGATCTACCCCATGTAGCAGATAGAAGTAGAGCTTTTGGGTATGAGGCAGAGTTACTGGTGGTTAGCTGCCCAGGTTGTCTTTTCCTTTCCACTAGCCCTTGAGGTCCTGGGACACTGTCTGGGGACCTGAAAGGTGTTTGTTTGGGTATAAAGAGGTAATAAGGACCTGGATTGGAGTGGTGAGAGCAGGACCGGGGAGAGGGAATGATCTGAGAAACATTTAGAAGGAAAAACTGGTAGGTGCAGCAGGGAGCCTTACAAAGACTTTCCCTATGTTTAGTTCTATTACTTTAGCAATTGAGAAAAAAGTATCCTCCTGCTTGACCCTGGGTTGGAGACTTACTGAATAAGGAAGACATGGTATTTTCCTTCCGAGATGGTAAAGAAACTTTTTAGTGTTCCTGAGTTCTGAACCCTTCTTAGAAGAGCTCAGGCTCTCTCAGGTGTGAAAGGGAGGGAAATAAATGCTTTGCGATTAGAAGGCTGATAAAGAAAGCTATTTCCCAAAGCTGGAAAGAAGGGCCATGACTTCATATGACCCCAGAGTTAAACTCCTAAGACCCTGTTGGCAGAGGGACCCCAGAGAGGACTTTCTGTGTGTAACTGAAAAAACTCAGCACTTGAGACCAGGGACAGTGTTGGCTTATTCCAGGGTCTCAGCAAGGGAGATTTTGTCAAGGCATGAACCACTTAGATGGAGGGGATCTGGTGTTCCTGGTTCTATCATTTGACAATGAGGAGCAAAGGCAGTGACCAAATCAGTAGGCTGGCCGCCACTAGGGCCTGTCCCTGAATGGAACTGGCCATTGTTTGGGCAGACTTCCCCTCTCAGTGTTCTAGAAGATCCAGAAGGTGAGCAGTGCAGGAGTAATGATAGTGGATTTCCTACCCATGGAGCAAATGGAAGTATGCTGGGTTTAATATCATTGACGGAAACAGAAGAGATGCAAATGTGCAAGTGTTTCAAATGTTGTGAACAGTTCATGACTGGGTGATTGATTAGATTCATGAATGAGGACGAGTCAAAGATTACTTTCAGGTTTTTAGCTTGAGTCATTTGTTAGGTGAAATTATATGCCATTGGAGAATAACGCAAAAAAAACGGTGAGTGATGAAAGTTCAGTTTGAGAGCATTAAATATGAGGGACACAATGGATTCAAGTATCCCAGAGGCAGTGTAGTTTGGAAGTTAAGAGTATCAGGTCTGGAACTACATTATTTGATCCTGGGTGAATAACCTCTCTCTATGCCTCAGTTTCTTCATTTGGAAAATTGATATCCAAAGAGGATGGTGGTTTTTAAATTGGCCAATTAATGCTTTGGCACTATTTTCTTTGACAAGTTGGATATATTTCTCCTATCCTTGAATCTGGGTAAGTCTGTGACTGCTTGGATCAATAGAGTATGGCCCAACTGACAGGATGTGACTTAAGAGGCTACATCATAAAAGGCAATGCAGCATCTCCTTTGTCTGCAGGGACACTCACATTTGGAGCCCTGAGACTCCATGGGAGAAGCCAGACAACTTTGAGGCTTCCATGTTGTGAGGAAAACCAGTGTACTTTGAACACATGCAGATGATCTGATTGATAGCCTTAACTGAGGTCCCAGAGCACGGTCAGCAGTAATTGCCACACGTGTTTGTGAAGATGCTTCCAGGTGATTCTAGTCCCCAGCTGTTGAGTTACCCCTTGCTGTCCATCTTCCCAGTTGAGGTCCTAGACATCATGAAGCAGAAAGAAGCCATCTTTACTGTGTTCAGGATTCACAGAATAATGAAATGATTGTTTACCTCAAGAAACTTGAAGTACTTTGTTATACAGCAGTAATGCATCAGTCTGGGCCAACTGAGAAGCAGACACCAAGAAGGGATTAAATGTCACGGTATTTATTAGAGGAAATACCTGAAAGAGAAAGTATAAAGGAAGCCAGGATATACATGGAGAACCGTCAGGCCATGGTGCATGTCTAGCCCCTAGTGAAAGAGAAAGGGAAGGAAGAGGGAAGTATGGACAGATCTGAGCATTTCTAATGAAAGTTCAGCAAGGTTTTTGGGGATTCTTCAAGTCAAAGACACCTGTCAGAGGAGCTTCAGATCTCCTAGTATCAGACCTACCCTGGTATCCCACCAGAATTCTAAAGTGTGGCTCTGAAACAAAAGCTACGACAGATTTAAGGGCCCAGAAGTTGGGCTGTCAGTCAGTAGCAAAGATCAGAGAGAAGAATTCTCATGGCCATCAAAAATTCTAATGGGGACCAATGGTATCTTCCTCATTTGATTGTTTTGAGAATTAAATTATTATATATTATATACGTGTATACATACTGTGCCTGGAGCATCACCTGATACATTGTAAATCCTCACTAAATATTTACTATTATTAGCAGTCATCTTTGAAATTATGAGAGTGGATAAGACCATCTAAGAAAAGTATAGTAAGAAGAGCCATATATTCTGGATAAAATTATGGGGATATTTATTAACATTCAAGAGGCACTCAGAAGAATGAGAAACATGAATAAATCCAATAGCTGATATTAGTTGACACTTACTATGTGCAGAAACTGTGCACCACTGAACTATAAGCTCCAAGAAAGCAGGGACTTTTTGTCTAAAGAGTTTACTGGTATATCCCTGGTGTCTAGAACAGCCTCTGGTTGGAGGCTGAGGGAGTTCTGTTTCAAGAGAGCGAGAAGTATTTCACGTGATAAGCAATGACTGAACTAGAATATCATCATTTTGAAGCCTCAGATGAAATAATGGATCAAGGCAATGTTCAACAGTATCTGCTAACATCTAAAATGAGAGGCAATCTGGCGTTTATGTATTGGGTTGGCAAAAAGTTCGTTTGGTTTTCCCGAACGAACTTTTTGGCCAATGCAATACATCCTGATGGAGAGCACATTACAGGTTATGGAGTGTGTGTGTGTGTGTGTTTGTGTGTGTGTGTGTGTTTGTGTGTGTGTGTGTAAAATCAAATGAGGCTGATCAACTCTCTAGATCTTACTACAAAGTTAAAAAATATAAGAAAGAGAAAAATAAGTTAAATGACACAATTTTGCAATCAACAAAATTAGGATTGTAGGAAACTGCAGGACAAATCATCCAGTTTCTTTATTAAATAAATTAGAAAAAAAGGAAGATGTATTTAATTAATTGTAATGTATGGACCCTGTTTGGATCTGACTTGCACAAGTTATTACAAAATATCTCTGAGATTATGAGAATTTGAACACTACTTGGATATTTGAGGCTATTAAGGACTTAATATTTAGATTTAACAGCAGTATTTAAAAATGATTTTCAAAGACATTCTTTATCTTTCAAGATATATAGTGAAATATTTATTGATGAAATGACACCATGTATGTGATTTGCTTCTAAATAACCTGGTGTGAGGGTGGTGGGAGAAGGAATAGATGAAACAATACTGACAATGAATTGAGAGTCTTTGAAGCTGGGTGATGTTCATTATACCAGTCTCTCAATTTTTATATATATTTGATATTTTTGGAATTACCTAACTATAAGTTAAATAGTAAACATTAAACGTAAGTGTTGTGGCATTAAAGTAAAACAAATGAGGGAGTGAGGCAAAGTGTCAAATGTAGCAAAGCTCTGGTCAAATGAAAACTGAAAAATGCACCCATTTGACTTTAGGAAGTCAGTGCCTGTGACTTGCACAGTTGAGATGTGAATTTGTAGTGAAGGAAGCACAGAGAATGTTTAGATTCATCTTTGAGGAAGTTTGAAACAGAAAGAAAAAACTTGGGGATGGTAGCTTGAGAGGACCTGGGGTCAAGTGCTAGAAAGGAGGTGGGGAGTTGGATAGGTTGATTAGAAGTAGGTGAACATTGGATGCTAGAGAATAAAACAGGTGGAGGAGTTTGGAGGAATCTGGGGCATGGTCACTGGAGTTGAGAAGGTCTAGGACTGGTGAAGACAGGGTATTAGATGGTCATCTACATGGGGTCTGGAGTTACCCAAGGCAAAATCTGGCCTGTGGTGGTGAAAGAATGTTGGACAGCAAGATGGCAAAGTCCTCCACGATAGTGCTATAACCAGATGGGACTGATTGTGATCATAAGTTTCAAGACCTCCCCAGGGAAGTCCCAGTTTACAAGCCAGATAGAATGACACCTAGTCTGACTGACCCTTTCAAATATTCTTTGAGTTTTTATTGTCTCCATAAAAAATGGTGATTCACTGTGAGCTTTTCGCTTTTTTACTTTTTGCTATAGTTTTTTCTATATCCTCGAACCGTAGTCTTTGTTAGCTTGTCCCTCTAGTTCTCTCTCTGAAAAACACAAGTTCAGGCTGTAATGGAATAACTGGATTATGAATATCTTCCCTCTTCTGAGCTGTGGGCCAAGGGAGAAAGCAAGGCTGAGATGAAATTCTATGGCTCAGCTAGAGGAGATATTTTCTGGCAGCTTTATAGTTTCCATGCTGTGGAGAAACAAATTGGTCATTTCTATGCCTCTGTCTTACTTTGTGCTTCTGAATAAAAGATGTGTTTAGGTTTTTCTGGAAAACCATCCTTTTCTTAGATTTCCAGTAACTTTTCATTTGGGTTTTACTCTTATAAAACAAAATTAAAAATACAAACTAATATCAGAGAACTGACCAGTCCCTCCCTATGTCCTAATTACTCCAGTCTTTGAGGCCCCATGAATGATGTCTGAGAGGGATATAAACTGGATGCATAGGACATAACCTAATTGCCAGCCGTGCCCAAGGTGGGCTGGAATGGCTGGTGCCTGGAGGGTGGAGAGCCAACTGAGAGGACCCTGCAGTCATGGAGACAGGTGAGGACAGGGTCAGGGTGGTTTGTCTCACCCTCTTGGACCATGACTCCTGTGATTAGAGAAGTTTCTTCTCCCTCACAGCTTCTGTCTCCTGTGAGTCTCTGCTGCTGTCCTTTCAGTCATCATCTCTATTATAGCCATGGTGGCTGGGTTGTGTAAACACAGAGATAAGGAAGAGACAAATACCACATGATATCATTTATATGTGGAATCTAAAAAATGACACAAATGAACTTATTTACAAAACAGAAACAGACTTTGAAAACAACTTATGATTACCCAAGTTAAAACGTGGTGGGGAGGGATAAATTAGTAGTTTGGGATTAACAAATACACACTACTATATATAAAGTAGATAACCAACAAGGGCCTACTATATAGCACAAGGAACTCTTCTCAATATTCTGTAATAACCTATATGGGAAAAGAATCTGAAAAAGAATGGATATACGTATATGCAGAAATGAATCACTTTGTTATACACCTGAAACTAATGCAACATTGTAAATCAACTATACTCTAGTATAAAGTAAAATTAAGAAAATAAGAGAGAGAAAACAGGGGGAGACTTTTGGTCTTCCCCAATCTGCCTGCTAGATTACTTTCTAGAGTCCACAGATAACTCATTCCCTCTTACCTGGACCCAGAACTTCGCAATTGCAATTGGATGCTATTATTTCAAGATAAATATTGAATATTGATGCTTATTATTTTAATCATTCACTCCATTATTTTAACCAGAATATTTTTTTCCTTTTCCCGTAATCTTTTTAATCTCAAAGACCCCTGCATTTAGAAATAGTATTTTTGAATTTAGATACAGAATCAGAAAATAATCCCCTGTTAATGAAGAGAAAGTATATATGCCAAACCCTAGGTCAAATTGAATGTTGAAAATTCAGGCCTGGACCCAATCTGGAGCAGATAGGAAAAGCTACCTACACTTTAGCCTCATCATTTACTTTTCCTTCAACAGCTCAATAGGAAGATTAGTATAGTCTTAAAATTACTCTGAAGTCTACCTATATTTACAAGAGAAGACATGTGGTTTGTTAACAAAGAATGGAAATACTCAAGGTAACCTCAGTGCAAATGTGATTTGCGTAATGAATTCTCCTGAAAACTGGGACAAGAGGTAGGGAAAAAAAAAAGAGGCAAGTGGGAAAGACATAAATTATAAACTCTGCAAGTTTTTCATAAAGAAGAATCCTCTCCCTGGGGTTCTTTTACATTGCTATGAAATTCTCTGAACTTTCTAATTTCCAATAAGCTTTTCTTCAGCTATGCTATTCATTTTTTTAAAATTTATATGAGTGCAAGATTTCCTTTGTTGATCAAGTAATTGTAAAAGAGTATTATTTAACATTTATTTAAATATACCTTCAGCTGTAGTATATTTTGTTACATGGTGCTTTTCTGAATTTGATAAAACCCCTTATCAATACCAGTAGTTAACATTTCATGTTTACCTATTTCCAATGGTAATCAAGTTCCTGGCTATATATCTATAGATTCTCTGAAATCACAGTGTACGTTATTTAGAAAATAAAGAAATGATTTGGGAGAAGCCATGGGCAATGGGGTTCCTCTCTTGGAGGTCCAGCCTCCAAGAATGCTGGAGGCTCTGGGCTGGTTTTGAATAAGATCCATTGGAGAAATGATGGTGGAGAGCCTGGACTTTCCATTCAAGAAGAGACTTAAGTTCTGTTCTTAACTTTGCTGCTAATCAGCTCTGTAACTTTGAGAAATTAAGATTTTTTTCTTTGGGTGCAAAATAAGGGGAATTAATACAATATTTTCTAAGGTCACATCCACTTTTAAGGTGTAAAGAATCTAATTTGTGGATACTTTGAGGATTTTTTCTTCTGAAAATCAAATCAAGTCATCAGGGAGAGATGGACCTAAATCAGTAACTCTTAAACATGGCTGCAAATGGAAATGATCTGGATAATTTAAATAAACTCTGAGATTTCTGAGCTCCAATTAAGAGCTTCTAAATTATGCTGTCTGGTGGAAAGGTCTAGGAATCTGTATCCTAAAACTCCCTCAGGTGATTTTGATGCAACAGATTCAAGGACTTGAGTTTGAAAATCTCTGGTTTAGGTGATCTGCAAGGGTCCATACAATTTTGAACATCTCTGACTCTCATCAATATTTATTAAAATACTGACTGCTTGTCCAGAACTGCATGCAAATGATAGTGCACTAAAATGAAGACAACTTGTCCTCAAGAATTTTAATTTAAAAAACGTACGTGTATAATTAAAAACCATGCAGTTCTAACAAAACAGGAAGGTAACTTCAGTGGAGTAAAACAACAAAACAAAACAAAAAACCAAAACCAAATGAAATTCATGTTATTTTCTCAAGAGCCCAATTTTAAAACTTGTAAATTTAGAATGTGTAGGATATATTCAAAGAGGACAAAAACGAAAAAAACAAAAAAAAAAAACAAAAAAAACCCCAGGGGGAATAAGTGCCAAGGGCAATGAACTTATCTGATGTGACTCTAGGACACCAAATAATGATCTTATTGCAGAACTACAGAAGAAAGACAACTTATCTTGCTCTATTCTCACATTCTCTTACATGATTTCCCTTTGATTCAACTGCCATGTGAGATTTCAATTGTTTTTATGCCCATCACTCTTTCTAGTCTTTGTTTAAAGCTGGGTGTGTGCCTGGTTGAAATGGGGAAACATTCATTGGAGCACATGTGTTTTGAGGCCAATGTTAATTATGGGTTTAGTAACAAGCATCTAAGAATATAGGAGTTCAGGGACTGGGGCTGCAGTTCAGGGAACTCCATGGGAACTGTTGGGAGGTGGCACTGAGGGAGACTTTCTCTTCCTTTTCTCCTTGAGTAGATGTGCAGAGGCTTTATTCCATCCCAGTCTTTGCCAGGAGAATGAGACACTGGACTCATTAGGTGATATATAAATTTTACATCCATCTATTTATACATATACACTTTTTCTATCATCTATCTCTCTATATATATTCTGAAATTTATATATATAAATATTATACCTACCTATTTTCTATCATCTATCTTTCTCTCTATATATATTCTGAAATGAAGAAGAATGACTTCGTGTTGCCAAAAAGAAAGAATAGCTTGGAGGAATGAGGTGATTGAGAAAAAAATTGGTTGACCAGTCATGTGGAAAAACTTCTTTTAAAAACTTTTTTTAATGTCTTTTTTTTTTTAACTAATTAATTTATTTTTGGCTGTGTTAGGTCTTCGTTTCTGTGCGAGGGCTTTCTCTAGTTGCGGTGAGCGGGGGCCACTCTTCATCGCGGTGCACGGGCCTCTCACTGTCGCAGCCTCTCTTGTTGCGGAGCACAGGTTCCAGACGTGCAGGCTCAGTAGTTGTGGCTCACGGGCCCAGTTGCTCCACGGCATGTGGGATCTTCCCAGACCAGGGCTCGAACCCGTGTCCCCTGAATTGGCAGGCAGATTCTCAACCACTGCGCCACCAGGGAAGCCCTTTAATGTCATTTTTTTAAAAAAGAAAAAGTCAGTTAAAAATTCAGTTTAAAAAACTCTTGGCTCTTTAATTTTTCGGATGCTTGAAATAATCTCTACCTTGAATGGAATGATGGTGGTTACAGAGTGTGTATGTATGTAAAAATCCATTTGGTTGTATACTTAAGAATTGAGTGTTTTATACTATAATGTTAAAATTAAAACAATCAAATTGCTTTTAGTTGCATTTCAATACCAAATATAACATCTTAATAATACTACACTTCTAGATCCAGAATGCATATTTAGAATTCGATATTCAGTATTAGAGGTTCTGGGTAACTCTCTTTAATTGAGATGCATCCGACAGGGCACAGTGGGACCTCTAGGTGATTCATAACATCAAAGTAAACATAATTTTGAACAAAATGCAAGGAGAAAATAAAACTAAAACTGCAACAACAAAACAGTTGAAAACTAAAAACTAAAGGCAAGAGAAATTTCTTATGAATAAATCATCCATCATCTTTGATCTCAGTAAAATGACCGTTGACTTGGCAAACACTCTAAAGAACATTTCTTTCATTTGTAGAAGTTGAAATGACTCCTCATCATGTAATTGTTTGTGTCAAAGCTGAGGTTATTTTCTCTGGCTCAACATCTGTGGCTACCCCTAGGAACTAATTGAGCAATAAAAGTTTTCAGGCTCATGAAAATGAAGTATTAAAAAGATGACTGATAAATATTAGTTTTATAAGTATAACAATAGGGTTTGGTAACTGATCTCTACCAGTTGCGCGAGGAACAGATTTCAAAATGCCGGAAGTGAAACTGATGTGGCCAAGTGTCAGAGTTGAGGATGTCTGTCTTTGTCTGCACATGAAACAACTTTGATGTGCTTAAGATGTGTTTTTGTATTTCAAACAGCCCGCAGAAAGGAAACCAAACCAGCAAGACATCAAATTATTTACCCTACCCAGGAAAATATTTTAAAAGCTCTACTAGGGTTCCATTTCCTAAAGCCACCTGTCACCTAAAGCATACGTAATCAGACCCAGATGCTGGATCCCAACCTGCAACCCCATGACTTGCAGAGAAAATATTTCACTCATTCCTTGGCACATCCTTAATTCATTCGAAGCTAAACTTTCAGGCCATATTTTCTGCTTAAACTTAATAACTCAGCTTTGACATTCCTTCCCAGTGACCCCAAAGTTCCGTTTGGCTGCCTCGACACCTGCTCCCAAATGCATTAGAAGCACTCAGATTTTTTTTTTAAACTATCAGTTTTGGTTTCTTTGCTCAGCCTGAGGCCATCCTTTGCACGGAAGTAGAGGATACTAGCTCCTATTCCATTGTGAATTTTATTTCTGTCTTAGGTTTCTCTCAAAGTTTTGTTGATGTTGTTTTGGAGACAAAAATCCTTGGTTCATAAGATCTTGGAAATCTGTGAAACTTGTGGTTTCACATCTTGATTTTGGAAGATAATGGGAAAGATTCCAACTATCCTTGTAGTTATCTACTTATGTAAATGAGTTTGTGATAATAAACTTACCTTTGAATATTTTCTGTGATGCTAAAACAAATCTGTGGCTCTCTAGAAATTCTGGCATAAACACTAACATCCAAGCATGAACTTTTCAAAAATTTAGTTAACGATCTAAAAAAAGAACAGTTAAGATTTTAAAGAGTCACAGTTAAGGTTTTTTGATTTGATTAAGTTTGTTAAAAATCTGAGAACACAGGAAAATTGCAAATCTATTGAAAAATTATAACTATACCTATTTCCAGTGGGAGGGGGTTATAGCTAAACTTATTGCAGTATGAAAATATGGCTAAAATTACTCTACCTTCCTGTATGAAATAATTCTCCCACATTTCTCTATTTTTAAAACTAAGTATATTTTTTATGTTAATGAAATTAAAGATCAAAACATGTTCAGGGAGAGTGTGTTGATTCTGGAATTTGTGTGTGTGTGTGTGTGTGCGTGATTACTGGCAATAAATGGTTGTGTTTATGAAAAAAAAGAAATTAGAACATGAAAGAAGTTTAAGCCTAAGACCTCCTCAGATGTCTTTATAAAAATATGGAACTTTATCTGGGAACGTTTTAGTGGTAAATGACTGTTTTTGCTTTTATGAAGGCACCAACACCTATCTGATCTATATCTGAGAAGATTTAGGAAACACAGTTCTCCAAATTGCCATGTGTTTCAGAAAGTAACTGCAAATGGAGGCATTTTATTTTTTGGAGGGGGAGATCAAGAGGTTAAAATAATAATCTCCACATACAACTTATTCTGAGCTGCTTTTTTCTTTCAAACTGGGGTGGGCAGATATAGAGTCTTAGACTCTGGTTTCCCTATCGTATTTCCCTCTAACTCCAGATAACACCAAATAAACCCTTAATCACACAAGAAATCACTCAACTTTTACTACTCCTCCTGCTCCTTGACCCATCACTAGCCCATTTCATTTCCCATGGTCTGGCCTCTTGGCCTCTTTCTTTAAAAGCAGTATCACCTGGCCATCAAGCAACTTCCAGCCCCTGGATCCTGTCTGGTTTCTGGTTTCAACCAGGTTACCTAGAGTTTACAGACTGGCCATGCTGCCTCTGGTCCTTTTCTGTCCCTGGAATTGCAGTTTCCCCACTCCCCCTGCCACCCCCAGGCATAAAATATTTCTCTAGCGCTGGGTCCATTCTTCTACCAGCTACTTAGAGGCCTTGATTCCTTGAAGAAGATGGTTTTTTTCTTTCCTTCCCACTAGAGAAGTGAAACATTGCTTCCCACTCTGAATGATGCCTCACTTGGCAACTTTCCATGTGATTTCCCATCCACAGGTAGATTGTTTATGAGACTAGGGCATCTACTTCTAAGCCCCAAATAAATCAACCATTCGTCATGAAACAAAATGAATACATGATTTCTAACCCAAAAATTAGTATCAAAGCCTTAAGAAATTATCATCATCTCCACTTCAACATGTCCCAAATAACCTTCACCTCCATCTGTCCTTTCCCTTTCTTACCCAATGCTTAACTAACCTTTTTTCTTTGTGTGTCCCATCTCTGCCTATGGCACCAAGATTCATCCATCACCAGGCTCTAAACTATGTGGGCCTTTACTCCTCCCTCACTGCCATGGAAGAGACAGAATGTATTAGTGGCGACCAATCACCCAGTTAGACAAACATAGCTTTGAATCAAGTGCCACAACTTTCTAGATTTGTGAACTACTAAGATGATCTCCAGCTGAAAACTATGGATAGCAGGAGCCATTTATAGGGTTATTGCAAGAATCAGTGAGATTATATAAAATACCTGCACAGCACTGGAAAAATAGGAAGTGTTCAATAAATGGCAGTTATTGGTTTTACTATTATTAACGATTATGATTATTACTAGTCTTCAATATCCTATCTCATTACCTTTCTGTATCAGTCAGGGTTAAACTAGAAAAGAAGAACCATTGTGTGTGTGTGTGTGTGTATATATATATATATATGCTTAGAAGGATTTACTGTTATGTAATTGTGGGAGCTGGTTAACAGGTTCTGTAAGTGTAAGGCTGTTGTGTTATATCTGATGCTAGAGTTTCCAGCCCACAGGGCATGCGGTGAGGAATGTAAGACGGATGTAAAGTGCAGGGCAACAAGAGCAAGATGGAATCGACAAAAATGAAATAAAGTCTTTGTCAGCTTTTATTGCCTCTGACTTTGGTGGTAGGAATATCCTACAGAAACTGGCCCAGGAGTTGGAGAAACTGAGGGAAGATCCAGGGGAAGATGGAGCAGTTTGGGGCCCAGATGCTGCTTTACACAAAGGAAGCAAATCAGCAGATCAACTACACAATATCTACTGCTTCCTTTGCACCCTCCAAATCTGCCCTGAATCTCCTTTGTGGTCTACCAAAACCAGAAGCATACAAGAAAGAACATGTGGTACATATACACAATGGAATATTACTCAGCCATTAAAAGGAATGAAATTGTGCCATTTGCAGAGATGTGGCTGGACCTAGAGACTGTCATACAGAGTGAAGTCAGAAAGAGGAAAACAAATATCATATAATATTGCTTATATGTGGAATCTAGAAAAAATGATACAGATGAACTTATTTGCAAAGCAGAAATAGAGACACAGAGGTAGAGAAAAAAACATATGGATACAAAGCGGGGAAAGGAGGGGTGGGCTGAATTGGGAAATTGGAATTGCAACATACACACTACTATATATAAAATAGATAACTAATGAGAACCTACTGTATAGCACAGGAAACTCTACTCAGTGCTCTGTGGTGACCTAAATAGGAAGGAAATCCAAAAAAGAGGGTATATACGTAAAGCTGATTCACTTTGCTATACAGCAGAAACTAACACAACATTTTAAAGCAACTATACTCCAATAAAAATTAATTAAAAAAAAAAGAAAGAGGAATCCAGAAGACACAAACCCTCCTGGCCTTGTGGATCTACTATGAAAGCACCAAGCCTTCCTTCAAAATGTGTCTTCATGGCCTCCTCTTCCAGTTTCCATTAGAGCATTGGTCTCTAAGTGGTTCTTCAGTTTTTAGTTTTTTTCCTCCTATTTCCGACCATTCTCTTTCTAGATTGCTCTTCAAAGAACTTTGCTTTTATCACACGACCATTCCTAATCTGATGCCACAAAAGCTTCTGCCCAAGGGGAGCACAGTTGTTCCTCCCCTATTAAGTGCTTGGGATGGCCAGATTTCTCTTCCCGAAGCACCCTGGTCTGTTTTTGCAGTGTTCCCACTTGGAAATCACTCCTCATTCCCCCTTTTCCTTTGACTCTTTTGTCTATAATTTAGCCACTTTAGAGCCCAACTTAGGTTCCACCTTCTCTCTCAAGACTCTCTAAGCCCAGGCAGCTCAGACCTTGTGGCAGCTTCTGGGACACAGCAAACATTGCTCCTCATTTGGGCTGGGGCTCTCTCTTATGCGGTATTGTAATTCCCCTTGAAGTCTCTTGCAGAGCTGGGAACCTGGTGGGAACTAATTACAAGCTTTACAGTGAAAGAAATAGCATTTTATATGACTTATATTATGCACAAGTAGAAAACCACATGTGATGTTTCACTGCATGGTAGCAGAGCTCTGTTTCCCAGGGTGACGATGTGGTGTCCATCCCCTGGCTGTTGTGACAAGGTCCTACCAAGCTCTCATGACTTAGATGTAATATATGCAGTTACCACTGAGTCTTTGTTTAATCCAATGCACATACTTCATTTTTTTTTTCTTTTTTCTTTTTTTTAACATCTTTATTGGAGTATAATTGCTTTACAATGTGGTGTTAGTTTCTGCTTTATAACAAAGTGAATCAGCTATATGTGTAGATATTAATATTCCTCCAGGGAGACACTTTTCTCTTTTTTTTTTTTGGTATTTTTTTTCTTAGAGGGAGGAAGCTTGGGCTTTGCTCATTGGAGCTGGGATTTGATCTCTGTTCAAATTTTACTTCATCAGAAAGGCCCTGACCACTCCCTCTAAAATCATCCCCAATCACTCTCTTGTCCAGCTTTATTCTTTTTTACAACACTTAACCACGGACGATGTTATACATTTTCATTGTGTAATTACACATATTGTGTCTGTCCTACTGGAATGCAAGGTCTCTGATTTATTCATTGTGGAATCCCCAGTGTGGGGCACTTAGTAGAACCTTAGTAAATATTTTTCAAATGAATGAATGAAATTGGTTTTGTTTGCCTCTTGCTGGTATACCAGGTCATTTTACCTCTCTGAGTCTCTGTACAATGGCAGAATTAGAAATGGACTGGCTGACAGTGATTCTACTGCTAGTGCTTGGGGAGTGTAGCACATAGGGACAGGACACACAGAGGGTGAAAGCCCAGGCTCTGGGGTTAGACACTGCTAAGAATCCTGCCTTAGCCTCTTGCATGCTGTGTAAACCTGGATGGATTCTCACTTTGCTGAGCTTCGGTTTTAAAGTGGGGAAAACAATAGTACTTCTCTCAGAGGGATGTTGCGAGGATTAAGACAGAAAAGAGCTCAGTGCTTCACACATAGTCAGTGCTCATTAGATATAACGTGGTGTGGTAGACTGAATGATGCCCCTTGAAGATGCCCACACTTGAATCCCTGGCACCTGTGAATCTGTTACCTTATGGCAAAAAGGGACTTGTACGTGTGATTAAATTAAGGATCTTGATCTGGGAAGATCACTGTGGGTTATCTGGGTGGGTCTAATATAATCACAAGGGTCCTATAAGAGGGAGGCAGGAGGATCAGAGTTAGAGAGAGAAAATATAAGGACAAAACCAGAGGTTGGAGCCATGTGCTTTGAAGATGGAAGAAGAGACCACAAGCCAAGAAAAGTAGGTGGTGTCCAGAAGCTGGAAAAGGCAAGGATATGGAGACCCTCTAAGCCTCCAGAGAAATCAGCCCTGCCAGCACCTTAATTTTCATCCTGTAAGACTCATTTCGGACTTCTGACCTCCAGAATGATAATACATTAGTGTTATAGTTGGTGGTAATCTGCTATGGTGCAATAGGAAACTAACGCACATGGTCTCACCGTGCATTCGCTTGTCACTTGGCCTGTTTCCATCACCTACACACCGAGGTTACTATTGCCTTTTCAACTCCCAACATGGCCAGACACCTCTTCTGGGCTCTCTCTGGGTGGGGACTCAATGTTTGAGTACTGGGGACTGATTTATTTCTACTTCACAGGCCAGGTCAGGATTGTGACATGATGGCCAATGTGATTTTCCTCATTCTCATTCTCTGATGACATTCTTCTTTCCATTATGATGCTTAATTTTAGTGCTCAGAGCCCTCGGATTTCTCTCTGACATGCCCCTGGGTCTCCTTTTCAGTGACCTATTGCTACATAAATCACCCCCTCCAACTTAGCAGCTTGAAATAACAATTACTTAATTATTTCCCATGGCTCAGTGATCTCGTGGGGCAGGTCTTCTAGTGGCTTCTTGTAGGGTTGTAGTCACATAGCAACCGGGACTAGGGTCATGGAGCCTTGACCAGGAAGCAGGGCCTCTCTCCCTCAAGGTTTAGTCTCAGGGCCTTTCCTTTCCACATGGCCTTCCCAATAGGGCAGGTGTACTTTTTATGTGGACTCTCAGGACTCCTGTACAAGTTTCCTGGGACTGCCATAACACATTACTACAAACTGGGTGGCTTAAAATGACAGCAATTTATTCTCTCACAGTTCTGGAGGCCAGAAGTTGGAATCAAGGTGTAGGCAGGACCAGACTCCCTCCAGAGGCTCTAGGGGAGAATCCTGGTGAAGCTCTTTCTAGGATCTGGTGGTTTCAAATGTTCATTTGCTGGTGGCAGCATCACTCCAATCTCTGCCTCTTTCTCCACATGGACTTTTCCTCCTCTGTGTCTTGAATCTCCCTCTGCCCTCCTCTTATAAAGACACTGCCATTGGATTTAGGGGTCACCTGGATAACCTCAGGTGATCTCATCCCAAACCATTAACTGAATTACATTTACAAGAAAGCTTTTTTCAAATAAAGTTACATTCAGAGGTTTTGGGGCTTAAGACATGGACATCTTTTTAGGGAAGCATCATTCACCCACCACAACTCCCAAAAGCAAGACTCTGAGAGAGCAAGTGGGAGCTGTCAGGTTTCATTTGACCCAGAACTGGCCCGGGGTGGCCTTTGCCCCATTCTTCTGGTTGTTGGACATCACAGGTCCAGCCAAGATTCAGTGCTCAAAGGGTCTCCATGTGGGCACCAGCCAAGAAACGTGGCTCATTGGAGCAATGGTTGACCACAAGCTACCTCAACCTGCTGACCTCACTTCTCCCAGAACTACCTTTTTCTGGAGGCATTTTCCCTGCAACCTCACACATGACCCTGCCTTAGTAGTTATACTTCTCAGAGTGGACTGAAAGGAACATGGCCCCTTAGAATAAACAGGTATATGAAAGATAACAAAGGTTAGGTGGTTCATTTCCCTCCGCGAAGAGTTCCCTTTTAGTCAGCCTCTTCAAGCTTTAATTCAAATTCACAACCTGATATGAAAAATATTTTTGATGGAGTGAGGGCAACGGTGGTTATTGGTACTTTTCAAGTTCCTGCACGAAGGCCATTTCCTGCTTTGCTATATGTGGCCTAAGCACAGAGCAGATTATGGCCAAGGAGATGCAGCTTTGAAGGGTGTGGGCTTTGCAGAAAGATGGACCCACACTCTTGCTCTGTACTTATGGCAGCTCTGAGAACTTGGGGGTAACAAGCTTCCTCCTCTGTAAAATGCAGGGAATAAGGCTAAACTTCCAAGGTGGACTTGAGGATAACATTGATGAAGAGGAAGATGTGATATTGTGAAATCAAGGTGACCTGCCCAGGGGGTATATAAAAAGTATTGAAGTAAAGTCAATTCAAATGAAACAAAAAAAAAAAAAATGTGCCTTTTGCTGGATATCTAATAGTCAGCTACATTATTAAGATGTAACTCTTAATTCCTTTCATTTATACACATTCTCTCTTTTTCTTTTATTCATTAATAAATGTTCAATACACAGCATCTGCTGGCTTGTGAATACCATGGAAGAACTGGTGATAATCTCACATCTCTGAACTTGGTTCAGAGGTAAGAAAAACAACTGGCTTGATAATTTCCAGAGGACATTAGTTTGGATTTCCCTTGCCTGGGAAGGTCACCTGGGTCTCTTTGCCTCTCCACATGTGCGTGTGGTTTCTCCGAGTCTCTCGCACAGAAGCGGTCAGCAGAACAGGAAGTTGCACTCTGATGAGGGTTCAGTTTTACATTAGGTTTCACTTCTGGTCTGTGCGATGTTCCTCAGAAGTTTCTTAAACTTGCTGGCAAACTGTCTTTTGTCTCTGTAAACAGCCCCACCACCACATGGGGCGCTTTGTTGGTTCACAAACAGGAGATGGAGAAGGACTCCACAGGACACAGAGCCGAGGAAGGGTCCAGATGTCCGTGGTAGTAGTAGACTTGTCCAGGTCTGCTTGCTGGGGTGCTGGGCCAGACGGTGGCTTCTGGGGTCCCTCGCCTCTGTCACATTGATCAGAATTCAGCTCTGTGTTGATGACACTCACTGTCACCCGTGGACTACATTTCCTTAACCATCAGGACTCTTGCTTCCTTCCTCCTCTTTCCTCAGTGCTTTCCTTTCACACTTGCTTCCTGATCAGTAATCTATACAGGTATGGAATTTAGAGTTAGAAAGCCTGGTTTTAAAATCAGCTTAATTGCAATTTTTTCTTCTCAGATCTTTGTCAAAATATTTCACTTCCCTAAGCCTAGAACGTTTTTATCCATAAAAGGGAAAGAGCAACATCTGACCTGGTCCTGGTGTGTGTAAAGATGATGTGATTAAATGAAGTAGTGTCTCTGAAAGCTCTTTGTAACTTGTGAGTGCTTCCCAAAGCTCTTTGTAACTTGTGAGTGCTTCCCAAATGTGAGCAATCGTTTGTATGTTCCTGGTGGGTCATGAGTGGTCAAACACGTGGACTGGTCAGAGTGTTTCAAGAAAGTGCAGAAAGGAAGTGGACAGATAGATTTAAACAGTCGGCACTGAGCTATGTGTTCTAGGTGCATGGGAGGGGACCTTAAAGATTTTCCAGAATCATGCCCATTTTATAGATTAAGACACTGAGGCCAGAAGGGTGAAGGGCTAGGCTTAGCTCCCAGACTTCCTTCCCTACCTTCATGATTTTAACTGAATTTATTGTCACCTGCAAATATTTCATCTATGGATTTGTTTATTGTTTATCTGCTCTCACCTCCCACACACCCCACTCCAGTACTACCCAGAGTGTCAGCTCCCTGGGAGCCAGAACCTGACTGACTGGTTCGTCTCTGTGTGCCCAGAGTTGTGGGCAGTGCTGGCACAGAACTGGGCCTGATGGAGAAGTGCCCAATGATGTGATGTGTGATGTGTCCAATCCCTCTCTTGATTCCTAGTCTCGAGGTTCTGCTGGTTTCTCTACCTCTCCCCATTTCAGGGGTGGAGTATGTACCCTGGAAAAGTCCTTCTGGGTTGCCCTCTCTTTCTTTTGGCCCTTGGGAATCTCTTCCCAAGAAAAGAAAGAAGTCTTTTTTTCTTGAGAAAGAGAAAGAAATCTTCAGCAAAGACTTAGCTGTCATTTCCCACCCGCTTCTAGGAAATTAATAGGCACAGAGGTTGCTTGTAGGTAAAGAACCTCCTCATATGGAAAGTGTGAGAGAAGTGAACTCCATAATGTCATGGATCGGGCTGCGTGCTTGTGATTAGGTTTCAATGACTGGGTGAGTGACTGCCCCATAGAGGACCCTGGGTAATGTCTGCTGAAAGAGTGAGGGAATGAATGAATGGCTTCTTAAGAATACTGATAAACTGGGAACACGGCTACAAGATGATTGTTGGCATGACACTCGAATGGCCCCTTAATACTCTGAAAGAGGGGGACGAGGGCAGTGAGATGACAAGAGGACACGAAGTGCTTTCATCTGTTACTGGAAGTCAAAATATCTGGCTGGGAAGTTTTCATGCAGATGGGGGTGGGGCGAGGAAGCAAGTGCAGCTGCGGTGGGGATGAGCAGGCCATCACTGAAACCGTAAATATGCCATGGACCCACGCTGTGATGCTGACAGATGCCCTCCCTGCAAGGCTCAGATGGGAGGGACTCGCCAAGTCCAGATTTTAAATTAGATTCACCTGAGCCCAGTCAGGGAACTGTCATCCTTCTGATGGAATGGAAAGGGGAGGGGGCCGAACAGAAGGAAATCTTTGTAGCTGAGCCTACCTGACTTTCCTCAGTGGGAGACACATGAATCCTGTTTCATGTCAAGGAGAGGTAGTTAAAATGCAGACTGCTCACTCCTGGTCTCAGAATTCGGGAGGTGTGGTTCGTGCCTGTAGACCACTCATCTTCCCTTCCTTTGATCTATCACTTGATGTGGAAAAAGGCTTTTATGTGTGATTCCTATATAATGGGTAATTTAGTCCATCCCATTATGAAAAAGTGGTAAGCCTAGTTCTAGTACATTTGCTTCAGTTATTCTTCAAAGTATCTAGTAATGTATTATTCTCATGTGCTTTAAGTAGCCTGAACACTTTTTCTCAGTTGTTTAGAGTATAATTCGGGGGCTCCTTTTAGCCAGTTTAAAACTAGTAAGTTGCACGTTAAAAAATAAAATAAAACAAGGGTGAAGGCATGTACTCTGCCAGTATGCACATTTGTGTAAGAGAGGTGATGCCAAGGGAATATATTGACACAGCAACCAAATAGGACTTGACTTATGTATCATTGAAATTAGCACATCATCATGTATGCTAACTTGAAAAAATACCCTCCCTCCGTTCAAAGCCTGAGCATTGTATTTCTGAATTACCTTTCTCAGCTGGTCAAATAAGAGTCCTAAACTAGTTTACAAGGAGTCAACTGTAGAAGTCTAGCTTTGAGGCTCAGGCACAATCCTGTGAAGTGGCTGCCTGTAGAAAAGTTCATCAAATTCATGTGAGCCATAGCAAACCAAGACTAGTAACTCTTGATTCACAAACCACATGTCTGCTCTTTATTTTTAAATGATTTGAAACTTTCAAGGTTGAGGAAAAAGCTTTTCTTCATGCTTGCATTTCTCAGAGGAAATTCTCTACAAGACTGATACTTCTCCAAGAAAGAATGTACTTTAAAAAATAATTGGCCAAATTGCCCTTTAAAATATCATTTCAACCCTTTGAAATAGATACTATGTGCACTTGACTTCTCTTGGAGTGGGATTAAAGAAGTAGAGAATGAAAAGCAACATGAACTTTTGAGTTTGGGCTTTGGTTGAAGAAGCATGAGGATCTTGAAAGCCGCCCTTGGGAGGGGGCTTCCAAGATCTAACAGGATGGAGGAGGTTTTGATTTCTTACCTCACTGAGGAAACGGGGTAACGAGTAATTTCTAAATAATTCAGAGTATAACTGATTCTGTGGTTTATGGGCTTCCTACTCCAAAGTAGAGCTATGCTCAACGAGTTGCTTTATGGACCAATTTGTAGTGGTATTGAGGTGGCAGTATTTGTGAACAGGCCAGAGCTCAGAGTGAACTCAGAATACATGTGCAGGGTATAAAACGTTTGTGGAGCACTGTGGGTGAGAGGAAACCTTAGCTGCTGAGAAGAGGCATGGTAAGGCCACCACATAACCTTTTCTGTTTCAATGCTAAAAAGTTCTCTTTCAAAGCAAAATATTTCAAGCTTTCCATATGCCTTCTTCTTCCTTAAAGGATAATAAACACTTTTAAACATTTTCACCTCTTACAACATACCATTCTGTGCTTCGGAGTGTCACTTTTACACTGTAATATATCAGTAACATGGCAGAATACTTGAGACAGGTACACGTCCTTCCTCTGTCTCTCTCTCTTTCTTCCAGGCAGGACATGGATGTTCTTATTTCTAGGGCAGAGAGAAGCTCATCAAAGCTATGGTACTTGGTGTCCCAGAGAGGGAGGGAAGGATGGTTTCCAGTCTGGTATAGGTATTCAGGTCAACTGGTGTTGAAGCAGCTGAGACCCTTGAACTGCTCAGTGGTAGCCCTCTGGGAAGGAGATGGAGCTCAGAGAAGGATGAAGGTAGCATCTGACTAGACTCTGGGCTTGCCTGCCTGGTGACCACTCTGAGGTCCGCCCCTGAGAGCAGCCAGAGGTGGATTACGGGGCACCTTGCAGGCTTTAACCATGATGATATTAGTTGTGCTCAGTATAGTTTTAGAGATTAGAAGCTTTTCTCATCTTTCCATGGAGCCAAGTTAGTTCCATGGATTCTGGAGTGAACTTGGGAAAGGGAACATGGCCCAAATAGTGGCAGAATTTCCTTGTGAGCCAGTTATATGGGGGAGAGGATAACTTTTAGGTCCACAAATTCTTTGACATTTCTCCCTTCAAAAAGTACAGTTTATTTCCTTTCTCTTGAGTGCCTCACTTCCAATGAATAGTCTATGGCAGAAGTGATGGATGTCACTTCCAATGTTAGGTTATAAACAGACAGTGGCTTCTATCTTGAGTGTGTTGCCCCTTGCCCTCTCTCTAGCTGCCAGAGAGGAATTGATGGCGTCTGCCAATAGCCATGTGAGTGCCAATAATCTCTTAAGTTACATCAATCACCTCTGCCATATGCTATTCATTAGAAGTGACTCACTAGAGCCAGACCACACTCAAAGGAAGGGTTTACACAAGGGTGTATATATGAGTTGGGGGACCACTGGAGGCTACCCTATAGGCCACCACAAGTACCAATTTAGCTTCAAAACTATATTTTAAGGATGAGGACAAATTTTCCTTCTGTAGATTGGCTTGCTCTAGTATTGAGAGAATTTGCTGAAGAGATATCCTTGGTATAGTGTTTTATGGAAACATCAAAATTAGAAGCAAAGCCCTGATTCCTTGTCAGGTCACAGTATCTGCTGGATGATGTGTGGAGAGCACTGTCCAAAGCCTGATATGAGTCATTCTTCCCTAACAAACTAGGTCTTATGAATAATCTCCACATCAGAGCTTCTTAAACCTGGGCAGGTCCAGCATTAAGTCACTTCACGTTGACTCCAGAATCAGCACTTTGGCTTGGGAATGTGGCCTGAGGCATGCTTTCCACAGTGATAGGATTGTTCTCAAGAGTCAAGAAGACACAGATTGCCCAGATTAAAATCATCCACTCAGGGGAAATAGTCACTTTAATGACATCTATAGAACTTAAAAATGAAAATCTAGTATTGATAGTTTTCTGATTTGCAGTACAAACACAGAGAGAGAAAAATAAGATTGAAACAAAACAGTAACACATCAGGAACATTCTGCTACCAGGCTAATGATAACTTTTCAGCACAGAATCCATTCTAGTACCTATCAGTTAGAGAATGAGAGAGACAGAGAGAGAGAGAGAGAGAGAGAGAGAACCTGACTGATATACTAGGATTCTGCAGTTACCAGCCCTTAGAAACAGCAAAAAGATGAGAGGCTATATGAAGCCAGGTACTGAGCCAGGAGCAGTTTTCTCCCTGTGAGTCCAGCCATTTGCTTTTCCTCTGCATGTCTCCCATCGATGCCTAGCCAAGTGAGGGAACACTTCCTGTTGGGTTCTGTCCCTCTTATTTTGTTGGGTTCTCACAGGGCTTCCAATTTCAAAATCCCTGCCTCATGAGTGCTGCTTGTTCTCCTGTTCTTCAGGTCTGTTTCTCAGGACTTCAAAATACAGATTTGTAAAACTATGATCTCTTTCTCTTTTTTCAGAAGGAAAGAATTGTGCTAAATGAGATTTTACACAGACACAATAAACGTGTCTAATGGTAACTCTTGGACAGTGTGACTGACCAGGGAAACAAACTGTCAAGTGCCAGGGTTGTTCAGGCAGCAGGTGGCGACATTTAGCCAGGCTGCTGCCCTGGGGATGTGGGGCTCACAAGAGGCTGGATTTGCTGAGTCCTTCCGCTCCTGATGGGCAAGGACTACATAACTATAAAGCTCCTTGGAGACACTGGCTGTGTCTTGTTGATGTAAGTTTTGTCCCAGCTCCCTGACTATATAGGGCTTTTTGAATGAATTTATGTATCCCTGAATCTGTGAACAAAACATTCTAACATTGTGCCAGGTTTTGAATGAGCTACTGCAATGTGGGTTAACGCTTCCTCTTTGTACCAGCTGAGGAAACATAGACATGTTAATTAAACTCCCTTCTATACAGTGCATATAAGACTGGTAGTATTGGTTCTGTAAGGTCTAAAAGTATAAACACAGGAAAGTCACTAGAGACTACTTGGCATTTAGTAAATGCTCAGTAAATGTTTGTGCCTCAGGCATGGTAAGCAAATGAATGATATCAACTTCTTTTTTAACATTAAATTTGTGTTTATTTTTTTATATAATTTTTAAAGGTTACACTCCATTTACAGTTATTACAAAATATTGGCTGTATTCCCAGTGTTGTACAGAACATCCTTGTAGCCTATTTTACACCCAATGATTTGTATCTCTTACTTCTCCTATCCCTATATTGCCCCCTCCCCTCTCCCCTATCCACATTGGTAACCACTAGTTTGTTCTCTATATCTGTGAATCTACTTCTTTTTTGTTATATTCCCTAGTTTGTTGTATTTTTTAGATTCCACATATAAGTGATATCATACAGTATTTGTTTTTCTCTGTCTGACTTATTTCACTTAGCATAGTGCCCTCCAAGTTCATCCATGTTGCTGCAAATGGCAAAGTTTCATTCCTTTTTATAGCTGAGTAATATTCCACTGTATGTATATATATATATATATATATATATATATATATATATATATATATATATATATATATACCACCTCTTTTTTTTTTAACATCTTTATTGGGGTATAATTGCTTTACAATGGTGTGTAGTTTCTGCTTTATAACAAAGTGAATCAGCTATATATATGCATATACCCCCAAATCTCCTCCCTCTTGCGTCTCCCTCCCACCCTCCCTATCCCACCCCTCTAGGTGGTCAGAAAGCACCCAACTGATCTCCCTGTGCTATGTGGCTGCTTCCCACTAGCTATCTATTTTACATTTGGTAGTGTGTATATGTCCATGCCACTCTTTCACTTCGTCCCAGCTTACCCTTCCCCCTCCTCATGTCCTCAAGGCCATTCTCTAGTAGGTCTGCGTCTTTACTCCTGTCCTGCCCCTAGGTTTTTCAGAACCATTTTCTTTTTTTTTTTAGATTCCATATATGTTAGCATACGGTATTTGTTTTTCTCTTTCTGACTTACTTCACTCTGTATGACAGACTCTAGGTCCATCCACCTCACTACAAACAACTCAATTTTGTTTCTTTTCATGGCTGAGTAATATTCCATTGTATATATGTGCCACATCTTCTTTATCCAGTCATCTATGGATGGACACTTAGGTGGCTTCCATGTCCTGGCTATTGCAAATAGAGCTGCAATGAACATTGTGGTACATGGCTCTTTTTGAATTATTGTTTTCTCAGAGATACCACCTCTTCTTTATCCATTCATCTATTGATGGACACTTAGGTTGTTTCCATACCTAAGTGGTAATTGTAAATAATGCTTCTCTGAACATTGAGGTGCATGTATCTTTTCAAATTAGTGTTTTCATTGTTTATAGGATATATACCCAGGAGTGGAATTGCTGGGTCATGTGGTAAGTAGTTCTATTTTTAGTTTTTTGAGAAACTTCCATACTGTTTTCCACAGTGGCTGCACCAACTTACATGCCTACCAACAGTGTATGAAGGTTCCCTTTTCTCCACACCCTCGCCAACACTTGTTATTTGTATTCTTTTTGATGATGACCATTCTAAGGAGTGTGATGTGATATCTCATTGTGATTTTAATTTCTGTTTCACTGATAGTTAGTGATGTTGAGCATCTTTCCATGTGCCAGTCATTGCATATGGTTTACGCTTTATGACTTTATTGTGCTTGGAAGAGTGCTCCTTTCTCTCTGACTGCAAGCCACTGAAAGCCACTTCCTGTGTCACATCATTCCTGGTACCTCAGTGCCTGGTTGAGTAGTTTACACAGTGACTATTCAAATTAAAAACAAACAACAAAAAAAGAGTTGATTGAATGAAAGAAGGTCTACATTCAAATCCTGGTTTGAATTCCTCTGTGACCAAGAGGTTTAATACTTCTGGGCCTCCTTTTTCTCACTTATACTGGATTTTTTTTTTAAATCAGCCTTTCAGGGTTGCAATGGAAAATGAATATGTTGAAGTACTTAGCATGGTGTCTGGTATATAGTAGGTTCATAAGAAATTTTAGTTTCCCTCCTTCCTTTTATGGCAAGAATCCCTCAGCTATGCTCAGACTCTTGATGGCCCTGGTGATGTCTCTTGTTCAGTAGTCCCTCTAAGTCCCAAGGGGCATGTGAGTGAAGGCAGCAGATGAGATGTACATGAGACACAAGAGCCAGCCCTGTAAACCCACCTTCCCCTATTTTTCCTTCCTTCTCTCCCCTGTCCCTCCTGCCTGCCTTCCTTCCTCTCAAAGGTACCTACCCAGTTGATTATATCAGATTATATGTACCCAGCCTGAGGGTCATACTTCACCCTGGGCTGGCAGAAGAGTCTGCATCAATGAAACATATGGATTGAGAGGAGGGTCAAAATCAGGGTGCACGGGTGGGGCTGGAAACAGTGTAAACCAGGATGCTTTTTAGCTAGAAAAGAGAAATGGATGGTGAGCTGGCCTAGGGAGGCATGTCAGTTACAGGTGTGATCCCCTCTATAAGCAGCTGGAGAAATCAGTAGGGCCCAGTTAGAAAGGGTTTGGGGTTCTGCTTTAGGAAGTTTGGACTCTATCACACAGCAGTCAGTAGAGCACAGTTGTTGGAGATGGCAGAGGTGGGATAATGGGAGAGGACACTGGGCTAGGAGAAGGAGAGACTATGGGTATTCATCAAGGCATGGATGTTGGTGCATCTATATTTTCATTTTTCATAAAACACTACATTTGATGGTTATCTATCTTGGGCTGCTGTAACAAAATGGCATAGGCTGGGTGGCTTAAATAGTGAACATTTATTTCTCACAGTCCTAGAGGCTGAGAAGTCCAAGGTCAGGGTACGAGCATGGTTGGGCTCTGGTAACACCTCTCTTAGTGATTTACAGATAGCCTTTTACCCCTGTATCCTCACACGGCCTTTCTTGGGTGCATGCATGTGGAGATAGAGATCTCTCTCTTCCTCTTCTTATAAGGGCACTAATACCATTATGAGGAATCCCTCATGACCTCATCTAAACCTAACAGCTTCTCAAAGGCCCCAGCTCCAAACACCATCACATCAGGGGTTAAGGCTTCAAGATAGAAATGTTGGGCGAACACAGATATTTGATCCATTACAATGGTGGTACAAAAATGGACTCAGACTCTTCATGTTTTCCCCCTCAATACAGAGGGTCAAATTAGACTACAAAAGTTGTCAATTTTTAAATTTGTTATCATTTGTTAAGTGCAGTTGGAGCCCCATGTAACACAGACTATTTAATGGGTTTGGGAAAAGACAAGATATAATGTCTGCATTTATAACCCTCAATATTTTGAAGATTAAAATGTTTTTATCCAGGAAAAGGAGTCTTGGGTTCTTATTTTTCACTAGAATTTCTTACTGTTATACCATTAAACAGGTAACCCATCTATCAAATGTGATACCTGCCAGCATTCCTGAGTATCCATATCGGTGTCTACTATATATCACTATAGAGACCCGAGAATTCTAGAAAAGAAAGACTCATGTTCAAAATAGTCTAGTGATTTATGCAACACACGTGTTACTTGAAATCACTCAGAATCTGACCACCGCATTTTTAGAAGTAAGCATCTTCTTTTGAAGTCATTGTCTTTAATTGAAATAAAAAAAGAATGGGTTTTTAAGCACGAAAAAAATGAAAAATGGTGACTTTTCTTCCTGCATTTTCCCAAGAGGTTTAAACATTGTTTTAGGGCTTGGCTTATGGGTCCTGCACATTTTGCAGAGTTCACAGCTGTTTAGGTTTAAAAGGTAATTACATTTAATTATCAGTGTCAGATAAAATACACACAGCTACCCTGGCCCACGTGGAACCACAGTGAAGAGGAGAGTGAGGTTGGCCACAGAAAAGTTACACTTGAAGACATGGTTCTAACTCTTTTGAAAAGAAGTTCCTCGCCGTGAGACTCCTCCAAATGTTTATCAGAAGAAATTATGGTAGAGACTCTGGATATGAAGAATGTTGGAAGAGTGGAAGATTGATGTGCCAATTCTCAGGTTTATTTTGATAAATTGTACTGTATCAATATGTAAAAATCTAATAAATATAACTCTTTAAAGAGAGGGATGCTCTAATTTTACTGTTTCAGAGAAGAGTTTTGGCAAAAAGTCAGAATGTGCATTAAAAACACACTTTCAAGAAGTCTAATAAATAAAGTCTTTGAATTATGGTTTCCCAGTGAAAGTTACTTTAAATCATTTTGATAAAGAATTTAAATTAGACCTTTAAATAAGAAAGGCGGCTTTTCCTTAACTTATTATTTATAGATAGTTTGAAAATAAAATCTATGCAAGCTGATTTCTCCTTCCATTCTTTATAAGGTAAATAAATATATTGTCAAATTTTAACAGCACATGTGGTTAGCCAGAGATTGTCTTCATTAAAAGGGAGAGGCGAAGGCTAGCTGGCATTTACTGAGCACTTAGAGCTGGGTGCTGTGTGAAATGGTTTATGTACACTGTCATTTAACCTCTCATGAAGAAGTTAAGCAAACAGGCCCTGGATCCAGAATGCTGTGTGACCTTGAGCAAATTACTTATCCTCACTGTGCCTTAATTGTCTCACCTATTGATGGGGCCAGTAATAGTACCCGACTAATAGGGTTATTGGGAGGTTAATTGAGTTTGGACTTGCAAAGTGCTTAGCCCTGTGCCTGGTACATAAAGAGTGTCAATAAATGCTAACTCCTAGTGTAGTTGTCCTCATTTTTCCTTGGCTCAGATGACTAAGAGACTTTCCCTCAAGTACATATCTGGTTAGGGACAGAGCCTGGACTCAAACCCTGGGTGCCAACTGTATCTGGGGACATCCTCACAGCTGTGCACATTCAGAATAAAGCTCTTCACCACCTTCATTTCAGACTCCATTTTGCTTTCGTTCATTCATTGCATCATATTTTATATATATGTATGTATGTTATATATCTATAGTATGTAATATATAATATAGTATATACATAAATTATGGTATATTGTAATACAGTATATTATATAATAAATTATATGGTAATATGTAATATGTTCCATATGTAATATGATGCATAATATAAAATATATTTGATCTTATAATACATTACTGTATTATATAGTAATGTTATATATTACTATATAATATATTACAAGGTAAAATATATTTTATATTATGTATCATGTATTACATTACATATAATACATATTATATATTTACGATATAATTTTATCATATACTATATTACAAAATGTAGTATATACACTATATATTATGTAATATCCATGCATGCATACATATACATGCACATACATGTATGCATGTACAAATATGCACACATACACATACACAGATACCTATACATATACGTACTGAGGACTTACCCTATGCCACGCACTGGGGATAAATGTGGCAAGAAAGACCCTGTCCTAGGGGATTGGGTTACAATTGAACAGGGAAGACAAGATGCACCAACAATTACAAGAAAGCGTGTTAGCTGTTATGATCAAGGGAAATGAAGGTTGCAAATAAGGCACATAATGATGATGGAGTAGGGGCAGCTACTTGCTGTGCGATGAGCACAGCAATGACAATTGGCTATTTTCGTTAGACTAAGGTAGAATTTCAATTTACTAGAATACCCCATTTCCTAAATATTTTGGATAATTGAGCTATCACTGAAACAACCTCAAAGATCAAAAATGGTCAAGATGATGCCCAAAGCAAAGTTTATGTTGACTGCATGCAGCTTGGTAGAGTAGGAAGAAGATGTGCTCCTGTCAGCCACACTTGGGTTAGGATCCTGTCTCTACCGCTTATCGGTTGAGTGATTTTACTAAGACATTTAACTTGTCTAAAACGCAGTTCTTATCTCTTTAACAGGAAACAATGTTTCCTTCATAGAATGTGTGTGTTTCAATGCTCCCTGCCCCTAGCTTCATCCCCGATGTAGAGCGTCCTTGTCCCTGACACATGTGCAGGTGAAAAGTGTCCAGGCACTGAATAGGTCAGGGGTCAGGATCCTGGTCCCTGGATACTTTAATGCTGAGTAACTTGCCATAGCATGAACCTCTTGGTGACTGTCCATTCTTTCCATAGTTTCTTGATGAAAAGTCTAAGCTTTAGGTGGGATAGGAAAACACTCAGGGATTTTGGAATTTGCGATTCATTACTGGGAATTCATCGGTATAACTTCCCGTAAGTCAACTTGTGGGTTGGCTCTGAACCCTCTGAGGGCTGTAGAGTTTGGGGCCACTTCCTTGGCTAGTTTGGGATCAGTCTGTCCTTCCCTTTGTATGCTCAAAGTGAGTCCCGAATTCCATCCGTAACCTCCAAATCCTGCTTCTCTCTTTAGAAAATAACACTCTGCCCTGAGGAAACATTTTATGACTTGGTAGCATTTGGCGGATGATGTTTCAAAATGAATTAGAGTTTAGTTTTGCGCTCAGTGGCTCACCTAGGTGTTAATTTGAAAGGCACCAGGCTCAAAATATTCACTGGGGAGAGGCACATGGACTTTCCCATTTCTCTTCTGAATCTATCATCTAAAAAGCCTTGCTGGAGAACTTTTGCAGCCACTGCATGCCTTCTTCCATCCCTGGATGCCCACAATGGCAGGGAAGGGAGGGCTGGGGATTTATAAATGCTTCTGATATAAACTCTCCACCCTCTCCTATGTAGGCACAGGAACACATATTTAGTGGGAAATGTATTTGTTAAACACTGTTTAAAACTATTTAAAAATCAATTTTTATTTACAAAAATGCTGTCTAGTGTCACTGAGGCTTAGAACCAACCGTTCAAACATAATAGCAAAATACACCAAAGAAAATGACTTCTCCATTCCTTTCAACATTCATCTTCAGGCAGATGCCGAGGGCCATCACTTTGCATATTAAGGTAATCCACATTTGTTCATATCTCCAGCACCCAAGGAACACGAAACTGCATCCTTGATGAATAAGTTCTATTTCTCTGCAAGAGGAAAGACACACAGCAAGGCAGTTAAATGTCAGGAACAATCACATCCAAAAGCCCATCTGAAATGAAAAATATGTCACAAAATGTGACATTCTTAACTTCATTGCTACCAAGTAATTTTTAATTAGATTAATTGTTGTTTGGTACACTGAGCTGGAAACTTCATTTTCACGCAGTAAGGTGTGAGGTTGGTTGCTTCTCTTGCCAGGGACTGATCTTGGGTTTTAAGAAGCTGCAGGAAGAAGTACAGCCATAAGATTACTGCAGTGGCAGAAAAATAAATAAATAAAAAATAAAGTCTCAAAAGCCTTCAAGTGTCTGCGCTTCCTCCACAAACCCACTTGTCGATTAAATTAAGACATTCCTCCCAGCTCAGTTCCCCGATCTTCATTCAAATGCTTCTCAATAAACCGTTTGAGATCTTAGCCCTTCTAAAAAATGAATCATATTTTCTCTGTCGTACTTGATTGCTGTTGACTACTAATTCACCCTGTATTGATCTCAAGTCCATATTTCTTATGGTTTAGATGGGGAATTATCTCATGCTTTTAAAATGCTGCCAAGTTTCAGAGGTCCTTACAATGGCAGTACCCAGAGGCTGAGTTCATCCTGGTGAGGCTTGGAAGGACTGGGTACTTAGGCATAACTTTTTGCCCCTTAATTTCTTGTGCCTTCTTTGGTCTGTGGGTCAAGAGGCCCTGTTATTTGTGGGGAGGGAAAGGAGACATGGTGCTTGAGAAGGAGTGAAAGTAGGTTTATAAAAAGATGCCATCTCTATGGAGAAGCTTGCCAAGTTGCCTTATTCTTACATTTTTCTCTAGTTCTGGAAACTCGAAAGAGAACTTTATGAAAAAGGCTCCCTGGTACTGAGATATTTTTTTAACCTTCTCTGAAATGCAGGCAATGTGACAAAAGGAAGACTTAAAATTATCATTATTTCCTCATTAGAAATATAATATCCATTCATTATAGAGAATGTGGACCACTTAGGAAAGCATAAATAGGCAAATACAACAGATCCACAGCCTCACCTCTCAGAGGTTGCTGTATTGTTGGCCTCTGTATAGTGTTCAAGAATGCAGACTCTGACCCCAGGTGCTTGGAGCGTGAGTTTAGGCACCGCTATTTACAGGCTGTGTGACCTTGGGCAGTGTGTTCATCTGTATTATGGGGATCACGTTAGTGATGACTTTGAACCTTTAAATGGAACAAATGAGATGGAACCCAGACCTGTGCCTGGCACATAATAAGTATCAGATACATGCAGCTCTCACCCTGTGATTTTTTTGTGCTAGGATTTCCTCCCTCTATAAGCAGGCATGTACATGAACACATGCGATAAACGTTTTTAAGCATTAGCTGCTATGTCTAAAACGTGTTGATCAGACATTTTGTATTATTTCATATTGAGCACCTGAATTTAATGTACTTGTTATATGACTTCACTATATCGAATCATAGTAATTTATATTTTTGCATAAATCATAAGTCTGAATAGGAAATGAAGGTCCTTTTTCTTCCCCCGGCAGCTGAGAGAGTGATTCCACTGCAAATCTTGGAAATGAAGCCAGATGCCTTATGGGACAGTAGAGGGCCAACTTGGCTCTGGATACTGGCCTCATATTAGAATAAGGGAAATGAAAGATAACCTTCCTGTTACCTTTCCCAGTGGGATAGTTATTGAGGCAAAGAAAGGAAAGTGAGGAAAGCGCTCTCGGGGCCATTTCCCACCCTAAGAGAAGTCTTATTGAAAGCAGCTCCTCAACAGGATTTGAACCTGTGACCTATGAAACCTGAAGCAACCCCACTGCTTAGTCTCCTCGAAAAGCTCTCATCTTTGTGGGTGGAATCAAATTGACCAGAACTGGCAACTGGCCAGGACCCCAGGGACAATACTTACTTTTCCTTGGAGGTGAGGAGAGATGTTGGGAAGGAGCGTCCAAGTTGCTGTAATGACTGTCTTTGCAAGAAATGACTTTAGTAGGCAGAGTGCAATTACCTGGGTTGAAGTATAGCCAAGACCTTTGGATTAATATCTCTGCTTATGTAAGAAGTGCCAAGGGGTTGTTAATGACCCTCCAGGTTAGGACCTAGGCTTGTAAGAAAGGAGAGACTGAAAGAAGAGAGGTTTTGGATTAGAAAGAAGCAGTTTTTGAGTCCCCAACCTCTTCATCAGTCATGGCTTCAGCGTTGGCTCAGAGGGACAAGCAACAGTACTGGGGTTACCCCGAAGGCCTTTCTGATCTGCTCCATATATCACCCCTTCCGAAGTTATTTACTGATGTTGCTGTTGAGGTGGGGGCCCTAGTTTAATGGTGTAGTGGAATAATGCCAAGTGGGTTAGGAGCAGGTTGTTCTGCTGACCACAGCTGGAATGGTTTCCAAGTGACTTAGGGCCAGGCAGCTCTAACGGACCTGGGTCAAAAGTTTATAGAATAGCAGGGCTGCTACACCCACCCCCAATCCCAGACCTAAATTGTCCCTCCTCACGTCCATCGCAGCCCATCTTTCCCTTGTACCCACCCTATTTTTCTTGTTTTTTCTCCATCATGCATTTATCGAAATGCTGCATTTATAATACTTAAGAGATTCTTGTCAAAATCATGAATATACATTTGTCTTTTCAATACATCTGTACAGTTTTTATACATACTTTTAGTTCAGCCTGGAAAACTGGCTCACTTTCCTACCACCTACGTTATCTGGAAGGTGAGCAGGCCATGTCATTTCACAGATGAAGAAACTGAGGTCAAAGAGATCAAACAACTTGCCCAAGATCGGCAGCTGGTAAGTGGTGAAGCTGGGGTTCGAACTAGCCTTGACCTCAGAATCCTTCTCTGGTCTTTCTATTTATATTAGGAAGGAAAACACAGAGTAACCTGACTCATTCCCTTTTCCACATTGCCTCTGTAGAAGAAGGGATGGACCTCTCTAGCTATGTCTCTTAGTTTTGTATAGTAGATCAGACCGTCACTCAGATTAAGGAGCTCTGTACTTGCTGTATATAGGAGAGAGCCCTGCATCTCTTTAGCAGGGCTGCCCTGAAGGCAATGCCTCCTGCTGGTCTTTCAGCCTCCTAGCTCCTGTCCTGTGGCTTTCTGGCTCCTGGTCCCTCTCCATCTTCCTTGTCCTGGATGAATAGATTTTTTATTTTTTTCTGATCAACCCTCCCCCATCTGTTCAACTTACCCCATCTCATCAGGATGTCTTTTTGATTTAAGACCAAGCCTCTTCTCCCAGGTCAGAAGGGGCCTCTGCTGGGAGCTGCTGCTGCTTTCAGCATTCTCCTCCCCAGCAATCTTTCTCAGAAATGACATGCCTCTCCTCACACCACACCTCATTTGGTGCCTTTGTTTCTCGTTTCTCTTCCAAGTCCTGGCAACCAAACAGCACCTCAACACGGTTATAAACTTCCACTGTACTTTGTCACTGATGTTTTCCAGGATTGAAACTGTCTTTTTAAAAAACTTCTTCCATCTGAGGCTCAGTGTCATCCCTGGAACAGCCCAGAAGAGCCCGGTGAAGCATGGAGCGAGCAGAGAAGACTCCATTCTGGCTAGAGAAGGGACACGTTCTCAGAGCTGTAAAATTGCAGGAGAAACAGAGAGAAGCCACCCCCTATGGCATACCTTCACCACTATCCACTCACTCATTTGTTCAACAGACATTTATGAAGCACTGGCTTCTTAATGGGGCAAACATGGTGCTGGGTGCCAGGACTATAATACACAGTAAGACGTGGCTCCCATCCTGGAGGAGATACTGAAATGAGTGTGGTGAGCACAGGTGTCAGGCAGGCTTCAAAATAAAATGAGAGGCACAGATCCGTGAGAATTTTCTGGAAGGGGAGGCACTCTACAAACTTGAGCTCAGTTAAAATTTGAGCTCAGGAGTTCAGAAAAGGAAGGGAAATGTGTGATTAGGGAGCAGTCACAACATCTGCAAAAGCCCAGGGAAATGAGAGAGCATTGGAGGAACTGCAAAGAAGGGAGAAGGATGGGGTTATAGTGCAAAAGGAGACAGACTACAGGGCTTGGGACTGACTGATGAATGAGTGAGCGGATAGGTTATAAGGAGATTATATTTCTGTCCAAGGCAATTGTTGCATGGTGGACGGTGCTGTTGGGTGAGATGGGATATGCTGGCATAAGTCTGGTGGAGTGGAGAAGATTGGTTTTATTTGGCACCTGAATATTAAGGAGTGATTTGGATAGGTTGACATGAGCTTGGTCGATAAATCAGGACCTAGAAATGTATTCTCATGAGAAGAGTGTTTGGTGGTCTGCTGTGTAAATTTCCTATGACCATTCCATTCAAATCCCTTGGAGAAGAACAAATAGCATCAGAAGACTAAAACATGAGGACAAGTTCAACTGCCCCCAGGATATGGACAAAGAAAGAGGGAGTGGCCAACTCAGGTCCTTTTCTGTCTTCTCCTTCCAGAATCTTGTAAGAGGGCAGGAGCTCTGATCTGGCAGTGAGTGAGTTTGGCAAAGCTGTTGACCATGCAGTTGACACAGTTGACAATGCAGTTCTCAAAGCACTTTCAGCATCTGGTTTGATCTTCCTAACAGTAGTGTAGAAAGATATTTTCATTTTTCCTCCTTGACAGGTGAGGAAATCAGCTCAGGGAGGTCAGGAAACTGAGGACCGTGCAGCTTGAAATTGGCAGAGCTGAAATGAAAACCAAGGTCTTCTTCATTTCAGTTGCTCATCTTTCCCCACACATGGCCCTCTCATCAGTAATTGGAGAACAGCTACATCTGTCATCTACGAAGCCAGGGCTTTGGAGGCATAACCCTAGTAATTTCTGAGCCCCCTCCTTGTGTTCACGTCTCCGTGTGGCTTCTATGGGAATCACTTCTATGCTACAGTCCTATGGGAACAACAGACACCCCATTGAAATGAGGACATTAAGTTTCAGAGATCAAGTAGCCTGCCCAGTGGCAGGACAGGAATTTAAATTTAGACCCTTTTAACTCAAAGCTATGATTCTGTAAATGAAGGCTGGAAAGGAAGGAAAGTGCTTGGCCACAGAGAAAGCAAAAACAGAATTACAAGCTGGGAGGTTTTACTCTTATTTTTCTTAACTAATACTTTTGACTGACCATAAAATAACACATTACATTGTAGAAAATTTTAAAATGCAAAAAACCAGTAAAATCATTAACTCAATAAAATTGCTCACCAGTCTGTAAGCTGCCTGGAGGTCAGGATATTTTCTCTTTTGTTTACTGCTGAGTCCGAACAACTAGAAGACTGAATCATTGGCACATTGAATGAATGGAAAATGATCTGAAATTCCACTACCTAAAGATAGGAACTATTTATATTTTCGTGACTATTCTTCAAGAATTAGATCACTCAATCTATCATCTATCTATTATCTAACTATCTATCTATCTATCTATCATCATCTATCCATCTATCTCTGAGAAAGAGGGAAAACACACAATATAGGATTCAGTGATTAAGTTTATTTCATAACCTACTATTTATTTTTCCTTTCCTGGTAGACTGCTTTTCCTTTTGGGGAGGATTTGATTTCACTCACTCCAGTGAAGGATTATTTCCCTGTGGATTTGGTTGGGCTTGGATTTGGGGGGCCCACTTTATACCTTCCCCCCTTACACCTCTCTCTTCACTTCTCACAGCTTGGGGAGCTCCAGTCAAAGCTCAGAGAATTTATTCCTACTGTGATGGAGGTCTTGGGTCCATTTTGCTGAGGAGAGTGGCCCTCATGCCAGGATAAAAGCAACTTTGCAGGAAGGGCTGCTGCGCTGAGTGTGGGATGTCTGCATGGACAGCAGAGCACACCCCGTCAGGGCCTGTTTTCTCCCCTGGCCTGGCTCCTCATACTGGGACTTCAGGGGGCCTTTTCTGGATTTAGCAGCACCTTTGGAGGAAGACTACAGGCCGAGGAAGCTGGCCTATATGCAAACTTTGGAAATGCAGTCTTCTGGCCTGTTCTATTAGAAATTTCCCCAGATTAGAACACTTTCTTTTGATTTCAAATAACCCCCTCCTACCTAACAGTGGTGAGCTGCCAACTCTGACACAAATGAAGAATCCAATTTTCTTTGAATTGAAAAAAGGAAAAGTACCATTAGTGAGTTTTCATCATTAATTTGGCTTTTATAAAATATAAAACACTTGGTTATTGCAGTCCAAACACACATCAACCTTGCAGTGAGAGACTGAGGCTGTGGAATACAAATCATTCTGACCAAGTGCACAGAATAAATTTGCCCTGTGTTCACATTTTACTAATGTAAACTCCAATAAAAGACAAGGAACTGTTTATAAAATCACAAGATACTGGAGCCTTGGGAAATGTTTTTGACCTTCTTTAAAGGGGAAGGATCTGAGGCCCAGAGGGCCTAGAGACTTGCCTGAGGATCCCAGAGTCCCAGCCCATGCTCTGTTTCCCAAGCCCAGGAAGTCTGCTGAGCTTCAGATCTACCCCCTCCTTTGCCCAGCACAGGCTTCGGAGTCAAGCCTTTCCCAGGGCTCAGAAGGTTTGGCACCCTCCCTCACAATTCCCTCCAAGGCCTCAAACATAGGCCATCAGCCTCAGACTGGGCATCTCATCCGCAGTGTAAGACTACTCTTTGCCTAGGCAACCACATCCATCTTAAGAAGCCAGGGAGTGTTGCAATGTCCCAAGAGCCCCATGAGATAGATAATGTGGTCATTTTACATACGAAGAAACTGAGGCTCAGGGGGATGAGGTTACTTGCTTAAGGAGAGGGTGGTGGGGATACAGGGCCTGTGTTCCATCTCAAGTTTGTGTCAAAGCTCTTTGTTTCTTTACCCGAATGTTCCACAGTCTCCACAAATGATAATGGCTACTGCCATCTACAGTTATATGCCAGGATTTGGGCTAAGAGCTCTACAAGTTGGTGATACTTAATATAATCCTCACAGCCACACTATGAAGTAAGAATTGAAGCAGTGGCAGAGGGCAGAGGGAGCAAGAGAGAGAAGAAAGCCTGATCTGGCCTTTTCTGGCTGGGGGCCACGCTGAAGTCTGGATGCCTTAATCTTGCTGCAGACACCAGCCTCTGTGTGCCTCTGGACACAATGTGAGGATGATGATGCAGGCTTTGGGAGCATGCCAGAGAGAGAGACTTCCTTTCTCTTCCCTCCCTTCTTAGAACGACAAACAAAAAAAACTCTTGTTAATAGCTCAGGATGCCATAGCAAAATACCACAGATTGGGTGGCTTAAACAGCAGACATTTATTTTCTCACAGTGCTGGTGGTTGAGAAGGCCAAGGTCAAGGTGCTGGCAAATTCTGTTCTGGTGAGAGTCTCTTCCTGGCTTGTAGACAGCTGCCTACTCACTGTGTCATCATATGGCCTTTCCTGTGCGTGCATTCAAAAGCAGAGAGACAGAGAGAACTCAGCTGTCTCTTCTTATAAGGGCACTAATCCGACCAGATAAGGCACCCACCCTTTATGACCTCATTTTACCTTAATTGCTTCCTTAGAGGCCTCCTAGCCAAATACAGACACATTGGGTATTAGGGCTTCAACATACAGATTTTGGAAGAGGCAAAAACATTCTGTGCATGACAACTGTCAACCTGCAAATGCCAACAAACAAGCCCAGCAATGCCCCATGGGGCCTCCTACTAGTCTGTTGGGCTTTCACAACTTAGGGGGCTTCCAGCTTTGTCTGAATAATTTTTTAAAACATATTATTAAAATTCTGGTTTCTTTCAAATTAACTTTCCAAATGCGACACTGTTAGTCTTCTACTCTGGGTCAAGCCAAATCTGCCCAGGGTGCCCAGTCTGGCTGCCTGGAAGCAGTGGTCATGTTCAAGGTCAAGAGTGTTCTTTTCACAATTGAGGCTTGTGATTGTGCAATGCATTGGCCATGATCTTAGCAAAAATAGACACCCTTCCCATGTCACTATGTTTGGGACTCCTCCTAGCACTTGCATCAGGAGTTACTGCTAACATGAATTCATGAATATCATGTGAGTTCATGTACATAAACAGTGGCTTGCCCACAGTAGGCATTTTATAAGCGTGTGATGTTATCACTGGTGTTTTGTTATTATTATTGGTTGTTGAAGCTGTTCTCCAGTTTAATTCAATTCCATTTGATTAGAACCTTATTGACTGGCTACACTGTACTATGCTAAGCACTGGGGATTCAGTGTTAGATAACGCAGACATGGCCTCTAAATGCATGTTGTCTGAGGGTTATCAGAATAACACTGGAGCATAGTTGCTTGGACAGCTGGTAAGTGCCACACTCTCTTTGGAGGTAGCAAGGGGGACTAAAGGATGCATTGGCCCTCTCAGAAGGTCTAGGTTCTAGTCCAAGACCAGCTGCTGACAGCTCTCACAGGGAGAAGGAAATCTCTGGCTTTAGTCCTTTCCTCTGTAATGGAAGGGCTTAGATATATATAATCTCTAAGGCTTCCTTACTCTGGGCGTTCTCTGAGGTAGAGCATGAAGACATCCATGACAATGGACTTGTCTGTCCCAAAATATCTGCTACAAAATTATTTTTCAGTTCATCAGCTTCTGTAGATTAAATTTAGATTCAGTTTGGGTCTATATATCATAAGATACAACATTTAAAAAAAAGGATTAATTTTTCTAAACCATTTGTCATTAGTGAATTCCAAATATCTAGATATTTCACTGATTTTGTTCACATATTTCCCATAATGAAGACAGAGCTGTCACTCACCATCTGGGTGAACTGCGATCCTTTGCTTGCCAACTTACAGTATCATCTTTTTAAGGATCATGCTGGATGGTTCTTTAGAGATGGCCCATCACCTGTAAGTAATCGCCATCTCGAATAGAACATCTTTTAGCTTTGACTTTTGACATGTACAATCCCACATGCAGGCAGTTTGAGATGGAATATATGAGAGCGTTCTTCTAGAAGTGGAAGAGCTAAGAACCACATCAAAAGAACAATGGAAGCAGGAACTTCTAAGTGTCAGGCTTTAAGTCATCCTAGAAAACTGTTTATTTGCTTGTTTCTTTTCTGGTCCCCCAAGCTTGATGATAGATTGCCATTGCAACTCATGATGTTAACCTAGTTGCTAGAGTGATTAAGGGCATGTATTCTCCACAAATAATAGGTCTCATTCTGAGAGTGTTGACTATGGTAAAGTCTTTTAAGTTTTGATGAAGAACTCCTTGGCTTAGAGGTCCTACCTATACCCCGAATGAATGGAATGGGCTGACTGTTAGAGAAGACGTTTATCAACAGGTAAGAAACACACTCAAAAATGTCTTTTCTCACTTTGTGCACAGGCGTGTTCACTGAGAAGACTTTGTAAGTATGTTTGGAATTTGCTGAATTCAGACAAACCTATTATATAATCATGCTGCTGATGAATTATCCTCCACATCTCCATTCCTAGGGGTGGATATATCATGTTCTTAGTGGGTAGAAAAAATAGAGTACAGAGATACTTTCTACTTTTCCTAACTTTATTCAGTTATAAGTGACAACATGAGAGCCATAACCCATCATGATTTTCCCTTCTTTGAAGGCATTCTAACAGATACTAAGGGTCCTGAGAACTCGCATCTGTGTTAATATCTGCAAAGCTATGACATTTTGCCCCACTTCTAAAGAAGAAATCATTCATTTAACCTATTTTCAGTTGATTCAAAGCAATGAAAAATTTCCCCCAGAACTCTGTTTTACAACGTTTCCAGAGAGAAAATAAGAAGAAAACTTCCTTTAACTCTAGGAACTTGGAAAATTCCAATAAAATTATTTTTTTAAATTTAATTAATTAATTTATTTATTTTTGGCTGTGTTGTGTCTTCCAATAAAATTCTTTACAGCTGTGTTACCTGGAATCAAATTCTTTACCTTACAATACCATCTTTATATATTTTAGAAACATATTTCTATTTTTCTAAACTTAAATATTTACTAGCTTTCCCTTTCCATCATGAGTATCTGAGTAATCTTAAGGAAAAGGCCATTTCATTGAGAACTTCAAAAAACAGTGTCATTTGTAATAGAGTTTCTACTTCAGATTATTCCTCTGAGAATTTTGTTTGTGGAATCCCCTTTCTAAATGACTCTGTAGTGACCATCACACTAACATTACCCTAACATAAATTTCATTTTAAATTGTGAATCTTAGCAGTTTATCATCAGTTCACAACTGGTACCATTTATAGAGTCTCTACTTCAGATTATTCCTCTGAGAATTTTGTTTGTGGAATCCCCTTTCCAAATGACTCTGTAGTGACCATCACACCAATATTATCCTAACATAAATTTCATTTTAAATTGTGAATCTTAGCAGTTTATAATCAATTCACAACTGGTACCATTTTGCATATTAAATGAAGAAAAGTAGCGGTGTATTTTTACATGTGATTTACAAATTGCTTATGGTGTTGTTGATATATGTAACAAATGAAAAGAATCAAGTCAAAACAAAAAACACTGAAAAAGTTAAATGGGTGTATGCTTTCTGCCTTGAATAGAAACTTCAAGCTTTTAACTTTTTTTCCATATTAGTGCTCTAGAGAATTTTTGTTCTTCTTAGATAAAAGTTAATTCTCTTTAAGGTGGAAAAACCATGTCTTCATTCATTATATGAATGCAGAAAATAACCAATACCATCAGTGGTTATAAAATATTGCCTACTGCAGTAACCCTCAGACACGGAATCATGAGTTTCCCCCAAATCTTTTTGTTTCATAAGACTAGTTATTTTTGTCCTCTCTTTTGTCATATGACAAGCATCTCACAAGATCATTAGGATTGTACATCATCCATAATAATATACATCCCTTTCTTTAAAAGTTACCATAGAATGAACAATTGATTTCCCTTCTTATTTAGCTTAAGTACTGGCAGGAATCAAGACACTTTTGTCATTACATCTTGCCAGCACCTAGCATGGGCATTGAACCCAGTGATGCTCAGTCAACATAGGCTGAATGCATGTCAACTGGCTGATCAGAGAGAAAGAAAGAGTTCATAAAGGTGACTTTCCTGTCCCATTGCATAGTGTGTTGGGATCCCAACTCACAGGTTGAGGACCAAAATTGTGACAAGGCCACAGGAAGCTGAGTTGAAAAGGGCTCTCCTATACTTTCTGGGGCTTTCCAACAATGAATCCTCAGTCTTGTGTTCTCTCTGGTATTTGAAGGTAGAATATAGGAGGGTCTATTTGTTTCAGAACAAACCAATCAGTGATAAAACCATTTAGAAAGCTCTTGGAATGTTAATTTGAACCTGGTCTTTGCTTTGGGGGACTTTCTGGGACCTTGCCCAGCATAACAGCCACTAATAGAGATATACTCTAGAGTTGGTTGTATTTGGTTTAGTTTTTAGTTATCTTGGTCTATAAACAGTAAATTAGAAATGAAATCATTTTTATACTGGAGTTTTAAAACTGAGCTGTAGATTACACCTTCCATCATGGATCTCTGGATTAGGGACCACTCATCTTGAGACTTTTTGAACTCTTCTTAAGTGTCAGTTTACCTAATAAGAAAATAGTCTGCAAATATAGCAACCTCCTAGCATGCCAGAGGCTCCCTCTTATATAAGTCTCCTTAAAGGAGGCCAGTTAAAGACTGCATTGATTTGTTTATGTTTCTGTTAAAAACAAATTTCCAGCCTTTCTTTTGCCACATAAAACATAAGGTTTCATCCATAGAGAAGAACAAGGAATGATGAACTGAATGTTGGGTGTAGCCTTGATGGGCAGTTGTCACACCTGAGCCAATGAGACAGACAATGAGAGATAATTTGTTAATCGTGTGCTGAGGTGGATTGCCTTTCTTCTGAGGATGGTTTTAGGATAAATCTGAAACAAATAGCCCCTTTGCCTCTTGTGAGGAATCAGGATGCACATATGCGATGCAGTTATTTCCTCTCATAGATCCATAATGCTGACTGCATTTGGAAACATTGTCTGAAGATTGGGAGGAAAAATAAGAAATTTAGAACATCTTTCTCTATGTATAGTATATGCACAAAATATATGTTCACTGTTTAGAGTGTGGCAGTAGTTTTATACTCACAGAGAAAACCAGCACATTTCCCAACTCTGATTGTTTTGTTGTTGTTGTTTTTCCTGTTTAGAAGCTGTTGTGATGTTTATAAATACCCCCCAAAATAGTTCAATGTGAATTGTTTTTGAATAGCAATTGTTTGAGAAAAAGCAAAAGGAAATATTCACGGTAGAGGCAGTTTGCTTCTCTTACAATGGGAGATTTGCCTAAAGAACATATTTCAGATGTTGCAGAAACAAGCCCATTTTCTCTCAGCCTCCATCCCACATGCAGGTCAGCCTTCAGCCGCTTATTAATTTTTATGAGCAAGTTACAGACTTGGAGAAAGAGAGGTGAGGGCTTTGGTAATAGAGAAACAGAGTGACCCACACTCTGGAAGATCAGGGAGAGAATTCTTTAACTATGAGCAATTGATTTTATTTTCAGTTTTAAGGATTTCATCTTTAACAAAAAGGATATACAAATTAATGGAGCTTTCTCTGTCACTGGTGGATTAAGCCCTACAGACAACATGTGATCATGTGATGGTTCTATAAGACCACAGTTCCCTTATTATCAGCACAGAAGGATTAAAAGCACTTGGGTCATTCGTTAACTCCCATCTCAGATATCACCTTGAAATCAAAGTGGAGAGAAATAGGATTAATAAACATTGGAAGAAGATCTCATCACACCGTTCTCTCTTTATATAGTATTTCCCTATCAAGCTCTGCTTCATGGTCAAAAATCAGTGCTTCTGTTGGCAATGAAAACTGCAATGCTGAAGTGTCTTTTTAAAATAGCTGGGATCATTGGAGAACAGAAGGAGAACAAACCAAACTTGTGGTCAAGAGGCAAGAGGGATACAGGTGTGGATGGTGATACGGGAAGTAAAGTATGCCAGGAATGCAGACCTATGGGTTCCTAGTAGGAGCTCGCTTTCTCTGCTCTTACAATCTATTGCCCCCATCATGGTGAAAGGCTCAGATCTATCTTGCTAGCGAACAGCAGGGACTTGGTAAACTAACTTGTACTTTCTCTTACAGGATGCACCGTGCTCTCCTGGATGCAACCACATCTGCTCTTTACAATAGACTGTTGGTGTCTGCATCTTACAAGAGAATTAGAGCTATGACAGGTGAAGTGAAGTGCCTATAGTCATGCAACTGGACTGTAGCCATTCCCATGGAAGCCAGATCTTTATCTCTAATCCAAGTTCTTTCTAAGATACAGGGGAAAGTGGAAAGAGAATGTCTCCCCCCCGCCCCCCACCAGCTGCACCACTTTGTCACCATCTGGCTATTCTTGAATCTTTTATCATATCCAATTTGGGGAAATTAGGATTTATAATATAGCCCCTGCTGCCCACTGGCTGAGTCAATTTATGCTGCCTCTCTACCATATGTAAGTACGCCATAGACATGACAAGGCTTCAAGTTCAGAGAATCAGGAATACGGTACCAAAATGTCTCTCAGTTTTTGGCTGAACCCATCACTCATCTTCCTAAAACTGTATCTTCACCATCCATAGCCTTTTCGTAGTGAAAAGCTTCCATGATTGAAAGCAAAAGTCCCATGAGTTTATTGTCTAAGGTTGGGGGAGTGGCATAATATCATTTTTTATATTAGGAAAGTAAATGATTTTCATTGTAGGCAATTTGTATTCTCTAACAATGAAAACAAGCAAATAGTTCACCTGCAATTTCACATTTATCTTATTCACTTTGAATCATTACTTGATGTTTATATCCTATTCATATTTTCCATATCATATGTTAAGAAATCCCATATAGTAGAAATCATTTCTAATAGGGAAGAATTATTTTATATATTTATGTCTACCTTTTGTGATATTTAAGCAGCTTTACTGAGAAATAATTGACAAAAAATAAATTGCATCTATTTAAAATGTAGCATTTGTTAATTTTTGACCTACAAATACATTTGTGGAACCATTGCACTGTAAAGAGAATGAACACATCCATCACTTCCAGAATTTGCTCATGCCCCTTTGAAATCCCTCTTCTTGCCTCTCCCACCTTCCATCCCCCACGTAAACATCAAGTTATTTTCTTACTATAGATTTGTTCATATTTTCTAGAATTTTATATAAATGAAATCCTGTAGTAGGAACTATTGTTTGGTCTCACTTCATTCACTCAGCATAATTTTTTTGATTCATCCATGTTGTGTATACCAAATGTTCATTTCATTCATTTTATGGATATACCGCATTGTTTATCTATTCATCTGTTGAACATTTGAGTTGTTTCCAGTTTTTGGCTATCAACACAGGCCTTTGTATGAATACACACTATTTATCTCAGGAAAATATCAAGGAAGTGAAATTGCTGAATCATGAGGTAAATCAATGTTTAACAATTTCAGAACTTGCCAAACTGTTTTTCCAAAGTGATTCCACCATTCTGCATTCTCTCCAGTGTTGTAGGACAGTTCCAATCCTCCACATCATTGCCAAAACTTGAAATACCCAGTCTTAATTTTAGCCAAACTAATAGGTATAAAAGTGGTTTCTAAATGTAGTTTCATTTTTTATTTATCTAACAACTACTGGTGTTGAGCAAATTTTCTTGTCATGTCATCCACAGGTCTTTTCAAATATTATGCCTATTTTTAAAATGTGGTTATTTCCTTTTTATCAAGTTTTGAAAAGTCTTTATATATTCTATATACAAGTCTTTAGTAGTATGTGGTTTGAAAAATTTCTCTCCATTCTGTGACTAATGTTTTATTCCCCTGTGTCTTTCAAAAGAGCATAAATTAATTTTGATGAATTTAAATTATCAAATTTTTATTTTATGAGGAGATAAACTAACATTCTTTTGGCATCACATCAAAGAAATCTTTGCTTAACCTAATTTTAACAAATATTTTCTCCCTTGTTTCTTCCTAGACATTTTATAGTTAAATTTAGTCCTATGCTTCAGACTATTCTACAAAGCTACAGTAATCAAGACAGTATGGTACTGGCACAAAAACAGAAATATAGATCAATGGAACAGGATAGAAAGCCCAGAGATAAACCCATGCACATATGGTCACCTTATTTTTGATAAAGGAGGCAAGAATATGCAATGGAGAAAAGACAGCCTCTTCAATAAGTGGTGCTGGGAAAACTGGACAGCTACATGTAAAAGAATAAAATTAGAACACTCCCTAACACCATATACAATAATAAACTCAAAATGGATTAAAGACCTAAATGTAAGGCCAGACTCTATAAAATTCTTAGAGGAAAACATAGGCAGAACACTCTGACATAAATCTCAGCAAGATCCTTTTTGACCCACCTCCTAAAGAAATGGAAATAAAAACAAAAATAAATAAATGGGACCTAATGAAACTTAAAAGCTTTTGCACAGCAAAGGAAACCATAAACAAGATGAAAAGACAACCCACAGAATGGGAGAAAGTATTTGCAAATGAAGCAACTGACAAAGGATTAATCTCCAAAATTTACAAGCAGCTCATGCAGCTCAATATCACATAAACAAACAACCCAATCCAAAAATGGACAGAAGACCTAAATTGACATTTCTCCAAAGAAGATATACACATAGCCAACAAACACATGAAAGGATTCTCAACATCACTAATCATTAGAGAAATTCCAATCAAACCCACAATAAGGTATCAGCTCACACCAGTCAGAATGGCCATCATCAAAAAATCTACAAACAATAAATGCTGGAGAGGGTGTGGAGAAAAGGGAACCCTCTTGCACTTTTGGTGGGAATGTAAATTGATACAGCCACTATGGAGAACAGTATGGAGGTTCCCTAAAAGACTAAAATATAGAACTACTATATGACCAAGCAATCCCACTACTGGGCATATACCCTGAGAAAACCATAATTCAAAAAGAGTCATGTACCACAACATTCATTGCAGCTCTATTTAAAATAGCCAGGACATGGAAGCAACTTAAGTGTCCATCAACAGATGAATGGATAAAGAAGATGTGGCACATATATACAATGGAATATTACTCAGCCATAAAAAGAAATGAAACTGAGTTATTTGCAGTGAGGTGGATGGACCTAGAGTCTGTCAAAGAGAGTGAAGTAAGTCAGAAAGAGAAAAACAAATACTGTATGCTAACACATATATATGGAATCTAAAAAAAAAAAAAAAAGGTTCTGAAGAACCTAGGGGCAGGACAGGAATGCAGACATAGAGAATGGACTTGAAGACACAGGGAGGGGGAAAGCTAAGCTGGGACGAAATGAGACAGTGGCATGGACATATGTACACTACCGAGTGTAAAATAGCTAGTGGGAAGCAGCCGCATAGCACAGGGAGATCAGCTCGGTGATTTCTGACCACCTAGAGGGGTGGGATAGAGAGGGTGGGAGGGAGATGCAAGAAGGAGGAGATATGGGGATATATGTATATGTATAGCTGATTCACTTTATTATAAAGCAGAAACTAACACACCACTGTAAAGCAATTTTACTCCAATAAAGATGTAAAACAAAATTGAGTCCTATGATCCATTCTGAGTTAATCGTTGTACATGGTGTAAGTTATAGATCAATATTTATTTATACATGGACATCAAATTATTCCAGCCCCGCAACTTTTTTTTTTATTGAAGTATAGTTGATTTACAATGTTGTATTAGTTGCAGATGCACAACAAACTGATTCAACATATATATATATATATATATATATATATATATATATATATATATATATTCTTTTTCAGATTCTTTTCTATTACATATTATTACTGTAGGTCCTTGCTGTTTATCTGTTTTGTATATAGTAGTATGTATCTGTTAATCCCAAACTCCTAATTTATCCCTCCCCCCTTTTCCTTTTGGTAACCATAAGTTTGTTTTCTATGTCTGTGAATCTATTTCTGTTTTGTAAATAAATTCATTTGTATATTTTTTTTAGATTCCACATATAATTGGAATCATAAGATATTTGTCTTTCTCTGACTTACTTCACTTAGTATGATAATCTTTAGGTCCATCCATGTTGCTGCAAATGTCATTATTTCATTCTTTTTTATGACTAATATTCCATTGTGCATATATACAACATCTTTATCCATTCATCTGTTGATGGACATTTAGGTTGTTTCCATGTCTTGGTTATTGTAAATGGTGCTGCAATGAACATTAGGGTGTATATATCTTTTCAAATTAGAGTTTTCATCTTTTCTGGATATATGTCCAGGAATGAGATTCCTGGATCATATGATAACTCTATTTTTAGTTGTTTAAGGAACCTAGATACTGTTTTCCATAGTGGCTGTACCAATTTACATTCCCACCAACAGTGCAGGAAGTTTCTTTTTCTCCACATCGTCTCCAGCAGTTGTTATTTGTAAGCTTTTTAATGATTGACATTCTGACTGCTGTGAGTTGATACCTCATTGCAGATTTGATTTGCATTTCTCTAATAATTAGCAATGTTCAGCATCTTTTCATGTGCCTGTTGTCCAACCCCATACCTTGAAAAGACTATTGTATCTCCAAATGAATTGCTTTTGTGTATTTGTCAAAAATAGTTGGCTACATATATGTCTGTATATTTCTGGACTCTCTGTTTTACATCATGACATATTTGCTTGTCCTGACACCAAAACTGCACTATCTTCATTACTGTAGCCTCATAATAAAATTTAGAATGAGATAGTGTCAGTCCTCCAAGTTTGTTCTTTTATAAAGCTGTTTTGGTTATTCTGTATCTGTTTTATTTCTGCATGGATTTTAGAATCAGTTTGCCAACTTGTAAAATAAATTATCTTGGATTTTTGATTGGGCTTGCATTTATTCTACAGAACAATTTGGGAAGAACTGACTACTTGATAATATTCAGTCTAGTGAACCATGAATATGGTGCATCCCTCCATTTATTTAGGTCTTCTTTAATTTCTCCTAGCACTGTTTTGTAAACTTTAGTGCACAGATCTTGCATATCTTTTGTCAGATTTATCTCATACTATTTCATATTTTAAAATATTGAAAATGTTATTGATTTTTTTAAACTTCAAATTTATTTTTCATCATTGGAATATAGACCTGTAACTGATTTTGTTATTAAGCTTACATCCTAGAAATTTACTAAACTCATGAAATAGTTCTATTAGCTTTTTGGTAGATTCCATTGGATTTCCAATGTAAAGGATTATGTTGTCTACAAATAAAGATACTCTTAATTGTTTCTTTCCAATATTAGTGTTTTAAATTTATTTTTCTTGCCTACTGCACTGCCTAGAACCTTCAGTGCAATGTTGGGTAGAAGTGGTGTGAATGGATATCCTTGTCTTCTTCCTGATCCTGGGGGAAAACCTTCAGTTTTTCACATTGAATATGATGTTAACTTTCTATCATGTAGAGAAAGTTCCCTTGTATTCCTAATATACTAATATCTTCTGACAGGGCTACATGTTCAATTTTGTCAAATGTTTTTCTGCACCTATTGAGTTGATTACATGATTTTCTATTTTTACTTGATAATATAGTAAGTTATATAAATTGATTTTCTAATATAAATCAACCTTGCATTCCGAGGACAAATCCCAATTGTTCTTGATATATCATATTTTTAACATATTGTTAGTAATTTTGCTAAAAATTTGTTTAAAAATTTGCACCTACATTAATAAGGGATATACTATAGTTTTCTTGTAATGTTTCTGTTATATGTCGATAGCAGGCCATTCTGGATTCATAGAATGACTTGGGATTAACTTCCTCTTCTTCAGTTTTTCCAGAAGAACTCTTCTAGAATTGGTATTCTTTCTTTCCTGAATGTTTGGTAGAATTCACAAAGATATCTATAGTATTTATAATTACAATAGTTAATTCTTTAATACATACTAAGTTATTCCAATTAATCAGTTTTTTCTTGAGTGGACTTTGATCATTTGCATCTTTAAAGGAAATTTTCCATTTCATCTAACTTGTCAAATTTTTAACCATAAAACTTTTAAAAAACATTTATTATCCTTTTGATAACTGTATAATCTATAGAGATGTCATTTCTCTCAATCCTGATTTTAGTAAATTTTTTTTCCTGGTTAGTATAGTTAGAGGTTTATCAATTCTATTGATTTTCTTAAATAACCAATTATTGACTTCATAGATTCTCCTTTGTTTGTATTTTCAGTTTCATTGATTTCTACCCTGATCAGTATTATTTCATTTTTTTCTATTTGCTCTATGGTTTCTTTGCTCTTTTTGTGTCTGGTTCCTTAAGGTGGAGGCTGAGGTCACTAACTGAGACCTTTCATCTTTTCTAAAACAGGCGTTTAGTGTGATAAGTTTAACTGCAAGTAATGCTTTAAGATAACTTACAGATTAATATATGTTGTGTTTTAATTTTCATTCAGTTCAAAAATATTCTCTAACTTCTCTTTGAATTTTTTGAACAACATGTTATTTAGAAGTATGTAATTTATTATTAAATATGTGGGGATATTCCAGAGATCTTTATCTTATTGATCTCTAAGTTAATTCCATTTTGGCCAGGGAACATACTCTGTGATTTAAATCCTTTACAATTTATTGAAACTTGTTTTATGTTGCAGAGAATGGTATATCTTGGTAACTGTTCCATTGTGTGCTTGAAAAGAATGTATATTCTGTGCTCTGGGGTGGAGTGTTCTATAAATATCAATGAGGTCTAGTTGGTTGATTGTGTTATTCAAATCTATAATGTTACTGATGTTTTATTTACTTGTTCTATAAATTATTGAGAGAGCAGTACTGTAATCTCTGACAACAGCTGTAAATGTCTGTTTTTCTTTGGCATGCTATCAGTTTTTCTTCATGTATCTTGAAGATCTCTTATTAAGTATATGCTATGGTCTGAATGTTTGTGTCTCCCCAAAATTAATATGTTGACGTCTAATCCCCAATGTGAAGGTATTTGGAGGTGGAGCCTTTAGGAGGTTATTAGGTCATGACGGCAGAGCCCTTATGACTGGGATTAGTGCCCTTATAAAGGAGACCCCAAAGAGGTCTCCTGACCCTTCTGCCATATAAAGACACACAAAAATGTTAGATGTCTATGAACAAGAAAGCAGGTTCTCACCAGGCAATGAATCTGATGATGCCTTGATCTTGGACTTCTAGCCCTCAGAACAGTGAGAAATAAATTTCTATTGTTTGTAAGGTATCCAGTCTATGGTATTTTGTTATAGCAGCCTAACAAATTAAGACAGTACATAATCATTTAAGCATGTTAAGTCCTCTTGATGAACTGACAGATTTACACAATGAAATCATATTTTTATGCCTGGCAATATTCTCTTTATTGAAATAAACTTAGATATAATACAGTCTCTTTGGCTTAAAAAAAAAACAAACTCCATAGCACATTTTAAAAGTAACAACTTTATTGAGATATTATTCAATTATCATAAAATTCACCTGTTCTAAAGTGTACAATTCAGTTTTTTTAGTATATTCATATAGTTGTGGAACTATGACATCATTTAATTTTAGAACGTTGTCATTACCTCCCAAAGAAACTCTATATCCATTAGCAATTACTCATTATCACCCCTCTCTCTAGCCTCTGGCAACAATAGTAAACTTTTTGTTTCTATGATTTGCCTATTCTGGATATTTTATATTTATTCCAGATGGAATCTGGAATCATGGAGTATGTATTCTTGTGACTGGCTACTTTCATTTAGAGTAACGTTTTCCAATGCATCCGTGTATCTTTCCATTCATTTAGGTTTTTCTTTTATATCTTTTAGCAATATTTAGTAGTTTTCAGTGTATAAGTCAAACTTATATGATTAAATTTATTCTTAACTCTTCAAATATTTTTATGATAATCTAAGGAATTGTTTTATTTATTTAATTTAAATGTTTACTGATAGCATTTAGAAATACAATTGATTTTTTTTTGAATATTGACCTTGTGTCCCATGGCTTTGCTGAAATTGTTTATTAGTTCTAATAGTGTGTGTGTGTGTGTGTGTGCATGTGCACACATGCATGCATGTATGTATGTATTTGGATTCCTTAGAATTTGTTGTATACAAGAATATGTCATCTGAGAATAGACATATTTTTTACATCTTCATTTCTCATCTGGATGCCATTTATTTCCTTTTCTTTACTAATTGCTCTGGCTAGATTCTGCAGTACAATGTTGAATAGAAGTGAGGAGAGCAGATATTCTTATCTTGTTGTTTCCATCCTTGATCTTAAGGGAAAATAATTCAATCAAACCTATTACCTGAAGATTTTTGTATATGCTCTGTATAAGGTTTAGTAACTTTTCTTCTATTCCTAGCTTTTTGTTTCTTTTTATCACCAATGTATGTGGATTTTGTCAAATACTTTCACATTGTCTATTGAGATGATCATGTGGTTTTTTTAATTAATATGTTGTATTACACTGATTTTTTTTAAAATATTTTAATTAATTAATTTACTTATTTATTTATTTTTGGCTGTGTTGGGTCTTCATTTCTGTGCGAGGGCTTTCTCTAGTTGTGGCAAGCAGGGGCCACTCTTCATCGCAGTGCGCGGGCCTCTCACCATCGCAGCCTCTCTTGCTGCAGAGCACAGGCTCCAGACATGCAGGCTCAGCAGTTGCGGCTCATGGGCCCAGTCGCTCCGTGGCACGTGGGATCCTCCCAGACAAGGGCCCGAACCCATGTTCCCTGCATTGGCAGGCAGATTCTCAACCACTGCGCCACCAGGGAAGCCCGCTGATTTTTTTTTTGATGTTAAACCAGTTTTGCATTCCTTAGATAATCCTGCTTGGTCATGATGTATAATCCTTTATATGTTGCTGGATTTGGATGGCAGAGATTTTGTTGAGAATTTTTGTGTCTATATTCATAAGGGACATTGATCTTGTGATGTCTTTGTCTAGTTTTAGAATCAAGGTAAGACATGGACCTAGGGTTTCTTTCTGGAGACTTTCAAAATTATACTAATTTAGAGGGGAGACCTTCAAGATGGCAGAGGAGTAAGACGTGGAGATCACCTTCCTCCCCACAAATACATCACAAATACATCTACATGTGGAACAACTCCTGCAGAACACCTACTGAATGCTGGCAGAAGACCTCAGACTTCCCAAAAGGCAAGAAACTCCCCATGTACCTGGGTAGGGAAAAAAAAAAAAGATAAAATAGAGACAAAAGAATAGGGATGGGACCTGCACCTCAGGGAGGGAGCAGTGAAGGAGGAAAATTTTCCACACACTAGGAAGCCTCTTCACTGGCGGAGATGGGACGTAGCGAGGGGCCGTGGGGGGGAAGCTTCGGAGTCACTGAGGAGAGCGCAGCAACAGGGGTGCAGAGGGAAAAGTGGAGAGATTCCCGCACAGAGGATCAGTGCTGACCAGCACTCACCAACCCGAAAGGCTTGTCTGCCCACCCACCGGGAAGGGTGGGGCCTGGGAGCTGAGGCTCTGGCTTCGGGGGTCAGATCCCAGGGAGAGGACTGGGGTTGGCTGCATGAACACAGCCTGAAGGGGGCTAGTGCACCGCAGCTAGCCAGGAGGGAGTGCAGAAGAAGTCTGGACCTGCCTAAGAAGCAAGACACCGTTGCTTTGGGGTGCGCAAGGAGAGGGGATTCAGAACACCACCTAAACGAGCTCCAGAGATGAGCGCGAGCCACGGCTATCAGCGTGGACACCAGAGATGGGTGTGAAACGCTAAGGCTGTTGCTGCAGCCACCAAGAAGCTGTGCAAGCACAGGTCACTATCCACACCTCCCCTCCTGGGATCCTGTGCAGCCCGCCACTGCCAGGGTCCTGTGATCCAGGGACAACTTCCCTGGGAGAACACACAACTCACCTCAGGCTGTTGCAACGTCACACTGACCTCTGCCGCCTCAGGATCTCCCTGCATTCCATAGCCCTCCCTCCCCGCCGGTCTGAGTGAGCCAGAAACCCCTAATCAGCTGCTTCTTTAACCCCGTCCTGTCTGGGTGGGACCAGACACGCTCAGGCAACCTACACGCAGAAGTGGGGCCAATCAAAGGCTGAACTCCAGGAGCTGTGTGAAAAAAGAAGAGAAAAGGAAATCTCTCCCAGCAGCGTCAGGAGCATCGGATTAAATCTCCAAAATTAACTTGAAGTACTCTGCGACTGTGGAATACCTGAATAGACAATGAATAATCCCAAAATTGAGGCAGTGGACTTTGGGAGTAACTGTAGACTTGGGGTTTGCTGTATGCAACTAACTGGTTTCTGGTTTTATGTTTATCTTAGTTTAGTATTTAGAGTTTATTATCATTGTTAGATTTGTTTATTGATTTGGTTGCTCTCTTCCTTTATTTTAAATATATAGATATATATATATATTTTTTCCTTTTTCTCTTTTTGTGAGTGTGTGTATGTTTGCTTCTTTGTGTGATTTTGTCTGTATAGCTTTGCTTTTACCATTTGTCCTAGGGTTCTGTCTGTCCTTTTTTTTTTTTTTAATATAGTTTTTAGTGCTTGTTATCATTGGTGGATTTGATTTTTGGTTTGGTTGCTCTTGGATTTCTTTCTTTCTTTTTTCTTTTTTTTAATTTTTAATATTTTAATTGTTAATAATTTTTTTAATTTTTTCTTTTAAAAACATTATTTCTTTTTATTTTATTTTATTTTTATATTTCTTTCTTTCTTTTTTACTCCCTTTTCTTCTGAGCTGTGTGGCTGACAGGGTCTTGGAACTCTGCCGGATGTCAGCTCTGTGCCTCTGAGGTCGGAAAGCTGAGTTCAGGATATTGGTCCACCACAGACCTCCCAGTTGCACATAATATCAAATGGTGAAAGCTCTCACAGAGATCTCCATCTCAACGTAAAAACCCAGTGCCACTCAACAACCAGAAAACTACAGTGCTGGGCACCCTATGCCAAAAAACTAGCAAGACAGGAACACAACCCCACCCATTAGCAGAGAGGCTGCCTAAAATCATAATAATTCACAGCCACCTCAAAACACATCAGCGGAAGAAGTCCAGCCCACCAAAAAGACAAGATCCAGACTCATCCACCAGAGCACAGATACTAGTCCCCTCCACCAAGAAGCCTACACAACACACTGAACCAACCTTAGCCACTGGGAGCAGACACCAAAAACTATGGGAATTACACACCTGCAGCCTGTGAAAATGAGACCCCAAACACAGTAAGTTAAGCAAAACGAGAAGACAGAGAAAAACAAAACAGATGAAAGAGCAAGGTAAAAACCCACCAGACCAAACAAATGAAGAGGAAATAAGCAGTTTACCTGAAAAAGAATTCAGAGTAATGATAGTAAAGATGATCCAAAATCTTGGAAATAGAATGGAGAAAATACGAGAAATGTTGAACAAGGACCTAGAAGAACTAAAGAGCAAACAATGATGAACAACACAATAAATGAAATTAAAAATTCTCTAGAAGGAATTGATAGCAGAATAACTGAGGCAGAAGAATGGATAAGTGACCTGGAAGATAAAAAAATGGAAATAATTACCACAGAGCAGAATAAACAAAAAGGAATGAAAAGAACTGAGGACAGTCTTAGAGACCACTGGGACAAAATTAAATGCACCAACATTCTAATTATAGGCTTCCCAGAAGAACAAGAGAAAAAGAAAGGGACTGAGAAAATATTTGAAGAAATTATAGTTGAAAACGTCCTTAATATGGGAAAGGAAATAGTCAATCAAGTCCAGGACGTGCAGAGAGCCCCATACAGGATAAATCCAAGGAGAAACATGCCAAGACACATATTAATCAAATTATCAAAAATTAAATACAAAGAAAAAATATTAAAAGCAACAAGGGGAAAAAAACAAATAACATACAAGGGAATCCCCAGAAGGCTAACAGCTGATCTTTCAGCAGAAACTCTACAAGTCAGAAGGGAGTGGCAAGACATATTTAAAGGGATGAAAGGGAAAAGTCAACAACAAAGATTACTTTACCCAGCAAGGATCTCATTCAGGTTCAATGGAGAAATTAAAACCTTTACAGACAAGCAAAAGCTAAGAGAGTTCAGCACCATCAAACCAGCTTTACAACAAATGCTAAAGGAACTTCTCTAGGCAGGAAACACAAGAGAAAGAAAAGAACTACAATAACAAACCCAAAACAATTAAGAAAATGGTATGTGGAACATACATGTTGATAATTACCTTAAAAGTAAACGTATTAAATGCTTCAACCAAAAGATATAGACTGGCTGAATGGATACAAAAACAAGACCCATATATATACTGTCTACAAGAGATGCACTTCAGACCTAGGGACACATACAGACGGAAAGTGAGAGGATGGAAAAAGATATTCCATGCAAATGGAAATCAAAAAAAGCGGCATAGCAATTCTTATAACAGACAAAATAGACTTTAAAATAAAGACTATTACAAGAGACAAACAAGGACACTACATAATGATCAAGGGATCAATCCAAGAAGAATATTTAACAATTGTAAATATTTATGCACCCAACATAGGAGCACCTCAATACATAAGGGAAGTGCTAACAGCCATAAAATGGGAAATCGACAGTAACACAATCATAGTAGGGGATTTTAACACCCCACTTTCACCAATGGACAGATCATCCAAAATGAAAATTAATAAGGAAACACAAGCTTTAAATGATACATTAAACAAAATGGACTTAATTGATATTTTTAGGAAATTCCATCCAAAAACAAGAGAATACAAATTCTTCTCAAGTGCTCATGGAACATTCTCCAGGATAGATCATATCTTGGGTCACAAATCAAGCCTTGGTAAATTTAAGAAAATTGAAATCGTATCAAGTATCTTTTCCGACCACAATGCTATGAGACTAGATATCAGTTACAGGAAAAATCTGTAAAAAATACAAACACATGTAGCCTAAACAATGCACTACTTAATAACCAAGACATCACTGAGGAAATCAAAGAGGAAATAAAAAAATACCTAGAAAAAAATGACAACAAAACACGACAACCCAAAACGTATGGGATGCATCAAAAGCAGTTCTAAGAGGGAAGCTTATAACAATACAATCCCACCTTAAGAAACAAGTAACATCTCAAATAAACAACCTAACGTTACACCTAAAGCAATTAGAGAAAGAAGAACAAAAAACCTCCAAAGTTAGCAGACGGAAAGAAATCATAAAGATCAGATCAGAAATAAATGAAAAAGAAATGAAGGAAACAATAACAAAGATCAATCAAACTAAAAGCTGGTTCTTTGAGAAGATAAACAAAATTGATAAACCATTAGCCAGACTCATCAAGGAAAAAAAGGGAGAAGACTCAAATCAATAGAATTAGAAATGAAAAAGGAAAAGTAACATCTGACACTGCACAAATACAAACGATCCTGAGAGATTACTATAAGCAACTCCATGCCAACAAAATGGACAACCTGGAAGAAATGGACAAATTCTTAGAAATGCACAACTTTCCAAGACTGAATCAGGAAGAAATAGAAAATATAAACACACCAATCACAAGCACTGAAATTGAAACTGTGATGAAAAATCTTCCAACAAACAAAAGCCCAGGACCAGATGGCTTCACAGGCGAATTCTATCAAACATTTAGAGAAGAGTTAACACCTATCCTTCTCAAATTCTTCCAAAATATAGCAGAGGGAGGAACACTCCCAAACTCATTCTACGAGGCCACCATCACCCTGGTACCAAATCCAGACAAAGATGTCACAAAGAATGAAAACTACAGGCCAATATCACTGATGAACATAGATGCAAAAATCCTCAACAAAATACTAGCAAACAGAATTCAAAAGCACATTAAAAGGATCATACACCATGATCAAATGGGGTTTAACTAAGGAATGCAAGGATTCTTCAATATATGCAAGTTAATCAATGTGATAAACCATATTAACAAATGGAAGGAGAAAAACCATATGATCATCTCAGTGGATGCAGAAAAACTATTGACAGAATTCAACACCCATTTATGATAAAAACCCTCCAGAAAGTAGGCATAGAGGCAACTTACCTCAACATAATAAAAGCCATATATGACAAACCCACAGCCAACATTGTTCTCAATGGTGAAAATCTGAAACCATTTCCTCTAACATCAGGAACAAGACAAGGTTGTCCACTCTCACTACTAGTATTCAACATAATTTTGGAATTTTTAGCCACAGCAATCAGAGAAGAAAAAGAAATAAAAGGAATCCAAATCAGAAAAAAAGAAGTAAAGCTGTCCCTATTTGCAGATGACATGATACTATACATAGAGAATCCTAAAGATGCTACCAGAAAACTACTAGAGCTAATCAATGAATTTGGTAAAGAAGCAGGATACAAAATTAATGCACAGAAATCTCTTGCATTCCTATATACTAATGATGAAAAATCTGAAAGAGAAATTAAGGAAACACTCCAATTTACCATTGCAGCAAAAGGAATAAAATACCTAGGAATAAACCTACCTAAGGAGACAAATGACCTTTATGCAGAAAACTATAGAACACTGATGAAAGAAATTAAAGATGATACAAACAGATGGAGAGATATGCCATGTTCTTGGATTGGAAGAATCAACATTGTGAAAATGACTCTACTGACCAAAGTAATCTACAGATTCAATATAATCCCTATCACACTATCAATGGCATTTTTCACAGAACTAGAACAAAAAATTTCACAATTTGTATGGAAACACAAAAGACTCTTAATAGAAAAAGCAATCTTGAGAAAGAAATACGGAGCTGGAGGAATCAGGTTCCTGTACTTCAGAGTATACTACAAAGCTACAGCAATCAAGACAGTATGGTACTGGCACAAAAACAGAAATATAGATCAATGGAACAGGATAGAAAGCCCAGAGATAAACCCATGCACATATGGTCACCTTATTTTTGATAGAGGAGGCAAGAATATACAGTGGAGGAAAGACAGCCCCTTCAATAAGTGGTGCTGGGAAAACTGGACAGCTACATGTAAAAGAATGAAATTAGGACACTCCCTAACACCATACACAAAAAGTAAACTCAAAATGGATTAGAGACCTAAATGTAATACCAGACACTATAAAACTCTTAGAGGAAAACATAGGCAGAATACTCTATGACATAAATCACAGCAAGATCCTTTTTGACCCACCTCCTAGAGAAATGGAAAGAAAAACAAAAATAAACAAATCAGACCTACTGAAACTTAAAAGCTTTTGCACAGCAAAGGAAACCATAAACAAGATGAAAAGACAACCCACCGAATGGGAGAAAATATTTGCAAATGAAGCAACTGACAAAGGACTAATCTCCAAAATTTATAAGCAGCTCATGCAGCTCAATATCAAAAAAACAAACAACCCAATCCAAAAATGGGCAGAAGACCTAAAGAGACACTTCTCCCAAGAATATATACAGATTGCCAACAAACACATGAAAGGATGCTCTACATCACTAATCATTAAAGAAATGCAAATCAAAACTACAATGAGGTATGACCTCATATCAGTAAGAATGGCCATCAACAAAAAAATCTACAAACAATAAATGCTGGAGAGGGTGTGGAGAAAAGGGAACACTCTTGCACTGTTGGTGGGAATGTAAATTGATACAGCCACTATGGAGAACAGTGTGCAGGTTCCTTAAAAAACTAAAAATAGAACTACCATACAACTCAGCAGTCCCACTACTGGGCATATACCCTGAGAAAAACATAATTCAAAAAGAGTCATGTACCACAATGTTCATTGCAGCTCTATTTACAATAGCCAGGGCATGGAAGTGACCTTAGTGTCCATCGACAGATGAATGGATGAAGAAGATGTGGCACATATATACAATGGAATATTACTCAGCCATAAAAAGGAACGAAACTGAGTTATTTGCAGTGAGGTGGATGGACCTAGAGACTGTCATACAGAGTGAAATATGTCAGAAAGAAAAAAATAAATACCATGTGCTAACACATATATATGGATTCTAAAAAAGACAAAAAACAAAAACATGGTTCTGAAGAACCTAGGGGCAGGATGGGAATAAAGACACAGACATTGAGAATGGACTTGAAGATACGGGGAGGGGGAAGGGTAAACTGGGACGAAGTGAGAGAGTGGCATGGACTTATATATACCACCAAATGCAAAATAGATAGGTGGTGGGAAGCAGCCACATAGCGCAGGGAGATCAGCTTGGTGCTTTTTGACCACCTAGAGTGGTGGGATAGGGAGGGTGGGAGGGAGACGCAAGAGGGAGGAGATATGGGGATATATGTATATGTATAGTTGATTCCCTTTGTTATAAAGCAGAAACTAACACACCATTGTAAAGCAACTAAACTGCAATAAAGATGTTAAAAAAGTTATACTAATTTAATCTTTATGTCATTTTGCTCTATTCAGATATTTTTGTTGTTGTTGTTGAGTCACTTCTGGTCATGTGTCTTTCTGGGAATTTGTCTACTTCATTAGGTTATCTAATGTGTTAGTATATAGTGTTCATAGTATTTCCTCATAATTCCTTTTATTTCTGTAAAGTTGGAATTTATGCCCCCTCTTTCATTCCTAATTTTAGTAGTTTGAGTCTTCTCCCTTTTTCCTGTTCAGTCTAGCTAAGGTTTATCAATGTTGTTGATCTTTACAGAGAACCATCTTTTGATATTATTAATTTTCCCTATGGTTTTTCTCTTACCTACTTCATTTATATCCATTCTATTATAATATTTCTTTTTTCATGTTTGCTTTGGTTTAGCTTGCTCTCTTTTTTTAGTCCCTTAAGGTGGAAAATTAGGTTATTCATTTGAGATCTTTCTTCTTTTTTAATATATGGGTTTACAATTATAAATTTTCCTGTAAGCATTGTTTAGCTATATCCTATAAGTTTTTACATGTTTTGTTTTCATTTTAATTCATCTCAAATTATTTTCTAATTTCCCTTGAGAGTTTCTCATTGATCCACTGGTTATTTAAGAATGTGCTGCTTACTTCCCACTTATTTGGGAATTTTAAAAATTTCTTTCTGTTATTGATTTCTAATTTTATTCATTGTGGTTGGGGACATACTTTGTACAATTTCAATTCCTTTGAATTGATTGAGGCCTGCTTATGACCTAACATTTGGTTCATTCTGGAGAATGTTCCATGTGTAGTTGAGAAGAACGTTTATTTTATTATGGTTGGGTGAAAAGTTTAATTGATGTCTGTTAGATCTAGTTGGTTTATTTTGTTGTTCAAAGCTTCTATTTACTTGTTGTTCTTCTCCTAGATGTTCTATTAATTATCGATAGTGGTATATTGAAGATCCAACTACTTTTCTTTTATTGTGTATTTCTCCTTTCTGCCTATAATGTTCTTTTCCAGGCCCTTTACATGATTGACTCCTTTCATCTTTAAATAACTCCTCTCCAAATATCCTATGGAAAGTAGCTCCTCCTCGTCATTCTCTATTGCAGAAGCATATTTTGCATTATAATCACAAATGTCATTATTTCATCTATTGACTTAACTGTTCACTGTCTATCTTCCACTTTAGAAAATGAGCTCCATGAATACAGGGACCTTCTCAGTTTTATTCTCTGTGTTTTCCTAGCACCTAATATATAGAAGATACTCAATAAATATGTGCTAAATGAAAGGATTTGTTTTTCTCTTTACTGCTGTGATGTAACTGTTATTAATGCGTTTGCATACTTGCTTTCCCTGCAATCTTTTCTTATTTTATCTGTCTCCCATGATTTCCTATCTCTGCCTTGATTTCTGCTCCATTTTATAAAGGCCATTTTGTTTTTAAATTGTATTTGGGATTGCCGACAAGTTGCTTGAGCTTTATTGTCCTGATGTTATAGAAAATTATTTTCAGAGATCTGCTTTATTCCTAGTCTGTTTCCTTTGTTCTGAATCATTTCCTGAAGGACTGATAAGGATTTTATGATTTGTTTTATTTCCTCAGTTAGAATGAAGAATGCTCTTTACATTCTCAGTACTATGTTTAGAAAAGGATTGTGATTTTGCTTGATCCCTCTCAGCAACTTGGGTGCCAATCATTCTCCTTTTCAGATCTATGGCTTAAAGATGGGTTGACATGTACTGTGACAGGTTAGTTTCTTTGGCTACCAAAAGACCTTACCACCAAATTAGTGGTAAAATCTTACCACCAAATTAGTGACGGTAAGCACTTGGGCCTTGGCCACCACCATTCACCATTTGGTTAACAGGTGAGTGGGATAAAGCTAGTTGGTCTTTGGCCACTGCTTTGTCTTCACTCTGTCTCTCCAAGATTCAGGGGCCAGAGCTCAGGACAGATTCTGCACCCCACTCTGCCATGTGCTATGGCATCTTAGGGCCCCCCTTATGGGGTGGGGTGGGGTGCAGCAAATTCATGGACTGGGTGACCTGGAGAGAAGGTTCATACAGTAGCACTTCTGAGGGTTAGTCTCGCTAAGCCAGAGACTGATGGAAAGTTGTGCAGGTGAAACCTCTCCAGCTGGTCCGTGGGAACTGGTGCTCAGGCCATAGGGGTTCATTCTTGTGGCCAAAGATGACCTTAGCAGGACTGTTGGACAAAGCATTCAAAGAGTTGCACCTGGCCTTGAATCTTGGCTTCATGCTCTACTGGCTGGGTAAGCTTCTCTGAGACTCAGTTTTTGCCTCTGTAAATGGGGAATCATGGCCAGCTCAATGGGTTGCTGTGGGGATAGTTGATACATATAGCACACACAGTGTGGGGTCAAAGAGCATTTGGTTCCTTTCCCCTCAAATTCCTGGGTGCAGTTTAGAGTGCAAACCCTTCCTGAAGTGAAATGCAATTTATTCTGCAAATAGTTACACTTACAGCAAAGAGCTCAGTGTTAACCAATTTGAGATTTAGGCAACCATTTTTTCCCACTGTATGTTACCTGCATCATCCAAACCCAGGATATTTCAAAACATCACTGGTTACCTTACTTAGAGCTTGAAATTTAAAATAATAGCAGAAAGTAACACACAAATAATAAAGCTTTTCTAATGATACATGTGAACCTTGATAAAAAATAAATGAAACCCTCACAATGACAAGCAGGACTCATGGGTGAAATTGTAAAGCAGCTATATTTTTGTCTTTCATTTACCTTTAAATCCATTCTGAATAGTTGATCCATGGCTCATCCCTGACTTTTCTCATCACCGTTAGATTCTCCAATCACTGGAGTCACAAAACACTGCTTCAATTGAACAATTTAAATGTCTAGTCCTATTTGTAAGAAGAAAATATCATTCCTTCAGAATTGCTTCTGTCTTTTAGCTCCGTCTGGCTGCTGGGCAGATGAATGCGGGGTCTGCCTGACTTCTTCATCCCACCCAATGCTTCCACACTTCCTCCCCCATCTTTCTCAGAATGGCTTTAGAGCCAACAAGATTGAAGTCCAGGCAAGGAAAGATTGAAGGGAAACAGCAGAGCAGGAAACCTCTTCCTTGACTGGAGTTGTCCTCAAGGTTGAGCTCTGTACTTTCTATCTTGACATTTATTTAAAACTAACCTTTTCTATTCTGAGATTGATCCCTTTCTCTTTCGCTCTCTCTCCTCCGCCTTCTTTCTCTCTTTCTTGCCTATGTGTGCACTTGTGTGTGCCTGCACACACATGGATCCTGGGCATCTCTTACCTGCAGTTCTCTTGATGGGCAAATGCCTCCCAGTTCCAGCTGGTCACTTGTGACTCCTTCAAAGCCTCCAGCTCCCTTCTGCTGAAGTTTTGTCTTCCCAGGCCATCCTCTAGGATGGCTCCAAGGCAAGCCCAGCTCTTTCTCCTGTGCGGTTCACATCTGGACCACAGGAAACACTCAAACCCTCATTCTCCGGATGAACTCTGGGAGTGCGAGCCTATGCCAGTGCAGCATCAGCCTCCCCCACGTTTTGTCACCAGAAAAGCAGCTTATGTACCCTCAAACGACAAAGGGCATGCATCTGAGCTATCTGGACACACGTAAGCAACCTGAGTTGGGCTGTTGGAATCCCTTTCTGCACGAGGTGTTGACAAAGAGTTGCCAAATTTGGAGGGAAAAAGAAAAAAAAAAAAAAAAGAAGCCCATTCACGTTGAATTTTATTAGAATGTTTATTAGATAAACAAGGGAAAATTAGTTTAAGTATATCCTATGCAATATTTGGGAAATACTTATGCTAAAAATATTCTCTATTTATCTGAAATTCAAAGTTAATTGGGCATTCTGCATTTAATCCACCAACCCTGGGCTGGTCAGATTCAGAAATGCTCCAAGTCCTTTTATATACTTCCTGTAGGTGAGGTGTTCAATATTCCTATAACCAGTTTTTAACCACCTTTTTGAAAATGTTTCACCCAAGTCTGAGTCATCACTTTGGAAGATGACTTTGGACATCACTTTGGAAGACTTATTATCTCAGTTCTTCAGCTGAAATTTCATTGAAATAGCCTGTTACCTTTAGAAAAAAATGCTCTTTTTTTTTTTACCCTTTTCAGCACCCTACCGTCACCAGGCCTCAGGAACTCTATACTTTTAAGACATGTTTGGCTAAGTTTGACTTAGCTATTTCATCAAAGCCTTCTTTACTTTTATAATTTGGGGACAGAGATTTCACAGGGATGGCTTAGGCTAAAATAGTGACTCATTTGGAGGTGTTGGGACTCCTGATGTATTAGAAATTGCTGTGCTTGCTTCAACTTTTGGAGCACTGCTGGCTCCCGCCCAGGGTTGGAGGACAAAGCCTTTAACTCACAACGAACTAAGGCCAACATTTCTACGTAGGTTTGCCTTCTGGGGCCAGATCTTTTCTTTTCTTTTCTTAAGTGGATGATATATGACACAAATATTGTTCTTAATCAAAAGTATATTAGCAATCCACCATAAATGTGTAGTTACAGGGAAACGATACAGCATATTTGAAGAGGATTATTTTCACAAGAAACACATATTCATTTCTCTGTCTGCCTTTTATCAACATGTATTTATCAAAATGTGGAAACTTGTCCATAGGCCACTTTTTAATTACTCATAGGTTGCTTGAAGACAGCTGCAGTCTAGGAAGGAAAAGAGATTGAAAAGAATAGAGTGCTCTTAAAATTTGGCCATAATTTTAAGTAGAGAACTCTGCTGGATTTATTCCAAAAATCTACAGAGAAGCCTCCACCCAACTTTTCCCCATCACTCTGATATTTCCTTATGTAGCACTTAATGCTGGTTCCCAGCTGACTTCTTATCCTTTATCATGTATATTTATATTTTTCTTTAGTAATATTTTTCAGATTAAAAATTATATAAGTTTATCAGAGAAGATCTGGAACTTATACAAAACAAGAGGAAACGAGTCCTTAAAACCTACCATGAAGGATTACATTTTGGTGATTATAAAAATATTATACATATTATTTTTTGACAAAACAGAAACCATATGGGATATACTATTTTGTAATTTCCTTTCCTGTGTTAACAATATGCCATAGAATTCTCTTATTTAAAAAAGTATTGTATATTATATTTTGGCTGTGGAGTATTTCATCATAAGGATTGTGCTACAAATACCCTCTGTGTTGTGTTGGATAGGTATGTTGCCTTTCCTATTTTTTATATTATTGTAACTAATTCCATAGAAAACATTTTTGAATACAAATCCTTGTGTACGTCTGATAATTCTTTCCCTATACATTTAGATTAATGGAATTATATGATTCAAGGGGAAGTACACTTTGGAACCCTTGAAACATACTGCCAAACTGCTTTTAGGAGAAGCTGTGGAATTGCCCTTCCACTAAGGTTCTATGAGAATGAATGGTTTTCTAGAAAAGTTCCTGAACCCTCATTAACATTGTATGTCATCGTTTTTGAAAATGAAAAATGATATCGAAGTTTATTTAGCACGTAAAATTTTTTAAACATTCAACACATAAGCCAAATGGATGGATTTTTAGAGCTTTGGGCTTCGCTTCTTTGTTATTGAAAATTAGGAGATTGAACAAGATCATCTCCATCTTTCTCATCTTACTGGCCTCCTCTGACTTAGCGTCTGAGTCACAATGAGCCAGCAGCAATGTGTCCCCTAGCTTCCTCCCCTGTAAAAACACGGACTCAAAGTAGTTTTGAAAATAAAGGACACCAGGCAACATCTGCTTTGCAATATCTACCTATAATCCCAAATAGCTTGATCTTACATTTGCTCATTGCTACCTGAGGAAATAACACCTTTGCACATCTTATGGTATTTAATTTCCCCCTCTTGCCAGTTCCCTAGATTCAAGTATGTCAAGCTTCATATTGACACAACAAATAAGAGCATCAATCAGTGACAACATCCGGAAATGAGGTGTTGACTTACAAAGACAATAATTGTTAATATTGTTGGTGAATTTACCAAGTGCCAGGCTTTGTGTTAGGTGCTTCATGCACAACATTTCATTTAATCCTCACCATTTTATCAGAGGTGCCACAAGTAAGGCTTAGAGAGAGAGGGCACCCCGGGACATACAGACGCTGTGCAAAGGGACAATTTGAACTCCGGCCTTGCTGCCTCCCACCTGTGCTCCGAGGCAGGTCACCAGCACATTGCCACGTGCTCAGGGCTCCTACACTTGCTGTGTGTGCTTCCTTCCTCTTCTGCAAGGGACTGAAGGCACTTGCTGGATAGGCTGAGATCCATGTCAGGGAGATTGTATTTTGGAAACTTCTCAACTTTAGATAGTTATTCCTAAAGCCATGATTTATTTTAATGTATTGGGCCCCCTATAGGTTAATCTCTTACCCTAAACAAGAAGTATGATAACTGCATGCATGAACTAAAGAAACTGGCCTTTATAGAAAGAAATGTAGGGAAGGCAAATATACACGGGAGGCCAGTCATGTGCCTGTCACTGGGTCAGGCATGTTCATAAGGGAAACAACCCCGTTACAATTCAAGTGCTTTATTTTTTACAATACATCCCTCAAATTGCGGTTTCTCCCGTTAAAGCCACAATTTCTGCTGAGTCATAACTGTACATAGGTGTGTGTGTGTGTGTCGCACCTGAGTGCAGGTGTGTGGTCTGCATGCTGTACGTCCTGGAGGGAAGAAGATTAGGGAGACATGCAGGGTAAACAGTCCTCTGGTCTCTTTTCTGAGTCCTTCATCTTTGGGATGTGCAGGAGTAAGTCCGCCACAAACAAGAGGGTGAGAGAGCAAGCCGGTGGCTCCCAATTCAGAGTTGACTGGAATCTCCTTTTGGTTTTGGTTTCAAAAGGAGTTGTTAAAAAATATTTTCTGTACAAGGAAGGTCCTCCTTGAGCAAGGAAGGTCTTTGGATCAGCCTTTATTGGTGACTGTTTAGCTAATTTCCATTAATCCAAGTTAATGTTTTTGAAACTTTAAATATGCTGTCATAGTAATATATTTTTTCTTTTACAAATTAAGACATAGAAAATGAATTTTGAAGCCAGAAAAACTGAGTAATCTCAGTTATGATTGAAGTAATGCTACAAAAAAATGGCATGTGCTCAGTTTTTCTCCCCTAGAATAAGTATGGCCATCCTGCTGGCTGATGAAGTGGAGACGGTTAGTTTAATAAGCAAAAGATTCATATTTCATTAAATGTTCTAATGACGAAGTGCCAACAAGCCTGTAAAGTTTTCATTCTGCTACTTCTTTGGGGAAAAAATGGAAAAGAGATACAATGAAATTCCAGTTGTTCTGAATGTATGCACAGAGAGAGCAAGGAACACAATAGACAAAGCGCTTGCTCTCACCAAGCTTCTGTTTTAATGACGACGGGAGAGTAAAGAAAAACAAACAACAATACACAATTCAATAGATAATGTATTAAGTAGATAAACCAAGAAATAGCAGTATAAGCAGCTTTTTAGAAGTTATAAAAGTAATCACAAAAAGGAAAAAAAAAGAAAGGAGTGAGAAGAGTTCTGGGGAACAGAACTGGGGTGAGGCAGGGCACTCAGGTTTTTATTACATTGTAAGCCCTTTATCCTAGTTGCTTTCTTAAAATGTATTTTAATTTGTAATTTGATAGCATTAAATATTTGTTTAAAAACAAAACTTTAATGAAATCTGGTAGAGAGTGGGGCGGAGACAGAAAAAAAGAGAGAGAGACTGGAGACGGTGGATGAGGCTGTGGTTTTGAGAAGTTTCGAGAGGAGGAAAGGAGAAGTAGTGGTCGAGGAGAACACTGCGTAACGATTATATTTAAGTGTGTGCACTTGTGGTAGGAGACCAGAGCAGGAAAGGGCACACAGTGGGGCTGCGAAGATGCCTCTACTGCTCTTTTCATTCGAATCTCAGCGCCATCATCGCTGTTAGCACGTTCCTGTGCCTCTGCAGGGTCCTGCTGTCTGATTGGTCCAAGTCGGAAGCTCCGTGTAGACTCCCAGTTTCAATGGTTTAAAAGCCTGGTAATCAGGAGAAGGGATGATTGTTCTAACAGAACTCCAAACCACGGGCAAGAAAGGTCTTTAGATCAACGTTTATTGGTGCCTGTTTAGCTAATTTCTGTCCCCACCATATTTTATAACTGCCATAAAAATTTGGCATTCCAGAACCTAACATTTTTTTGGCAAGCAGTTGAAAGATTTAGATGCTCCCTGTGACATTTATCAGGATAAGAGGGTTGTTTTACTCACTGGGTCATTTTTCAGGTTTTCAGTTCTTAATGAATTTTTAAAATTGAATTGTTTTCAATATTTAAAAACTAGGTTTGTTTATTTATTTATTTATAGAATATACAAGATTGAAATTTTGGTGAATGGTTTGCTTTTATATTTTTTACATTTTTAGCCTCCTCCCCAATAAACCCTTTAGAGATGTTGTGGATTAAATGAATACTATCTATTTTGGCCCAATTTTCAGGATTTAAAAAGTGGTTATTAGACCCCAATACATACAGGTCTCTGTTAAAATGGAATAATCTTGGCCTAAATAGATCCATTCTGGGTCATACTAAAGAGTAGAAAGCAGGGGATGGATAAGGGATCTGTGTCAGTCCATGACTTGACACAGGTCCTGGAATGACCTGAAACCGCAAGGCTCAGGGACCCGAGTTTCACTGTCATGCTCTGGTTACTGTTAGAGAAAGAGCAGGAACCACGGGGAGGCAGTGGTCCTGGCCCAGTGCAGGTGGCTCCAGCAACTGGCACAGAACCAAGGGAGAAGGCCATCCCCTTGCTTTTTGCTTCACCTTCTCTTTGATTCAGAATGCTTTTTTTTTTTTTTCCTCAGTAGGAAGAATATATGTTAGGAGAGAATGGAACGCCAGGCTGGGGTGCAGTAGGAAGGGGGCTCTGAGAGTGAATTCCCAATTGTCCCAAGGTGCTGAGGCTCCTGGCTAAGAAGAATTATCCTCTAGGAGCTGAGTCTCCTGCTGAAGATGATGGTCTGATCGTTTGCCTGTTTGTGAGGAACTGTGAAGAATAGAAAAGGAAAAAGATGGGCTTCGAGTTAGGAATTGTAACTGATTGAATGGCTTTATCATTGTAACAGCTATTAACATAATGGCTATTTATGTCAAGGGTTACATTTATATCATATGTTTGTACTAATTACTTTTATTAATGATCATGATAAGAATAGCTATCACTTGTTGTGGTTTTATGATGTGCTAGGCACTGTGCTAAGCACATGTATGACATCCTTGAAACTTTTCCATATACCTGATCAAACTGGAAGGTGCCTATAGAAATAGAGAAAAGTGACTGAGGGGAAGCAGTTGATGTTATGCTAATTAAATAACAATATTGCTAAATAACAAATGCATGACCACCACAACATTGGAAAAGATAGTAGAATTAGTACACGAAAATGGTAGGCTGGAACCATGGGACATTTTTAGATGAATATATGTTATGACTGAATGTAAGGATGTTTTCTTAGTGAAAAAAACAATTGCAAAGTCTATTAGGAAGGCATGGCTTAGCAGCAAGCAGCACAGGTAGGAAAGATCTGGGAGATTTCTTGAGCGGTTATCCTTGCGTCGTGTTTGTGGCTGCCAAAATATCTTACCACGACCTTTGGTGGCATTTGCACAGGTAGAACATGCAGAGCAAGGGAGGTGACCAACCTGTTCTGCTAAGTGTTTTCTTTCAGATGCAACATTTAAAGAGAAGAGTTAAAATGAAGAGAAGTATGTTTAGAGGACAGTTATATGGCATGCAGGGGGACTTGAAACCATTCAGATGTGGAGCTGGTAAAGGAAAAAAGCTTGGAGAAGAAGAGACTGCTTAGCTTAGAGAAGAGATTGGGTGTGTGTGTTGGGATGGTCTTGGGGAGAAAGGACTTGAGTCCTGCCATCAGAATTCTGAAGGGTTAAGGAAGGAATCGAATAGACAATTTCATTAGAGCTACAGAAGGTAAAGCCAAGCCCAGGAGGTGGTAGTTATAAGTAGATAGAATTCAGCTCAGATTAAGAAAGTATTTTCAAACATTTGGAGCAACCTTCAAAATAATGAGTGGTTCCAGTAGAGCTTTCAAAGTGTTTTGGTTCTAAAATTCTTTTAATTCTATAAATTTAAACCTGTACCTTTAAATCGGTGCATTTAAACTATGGTCAGTAGATGGCGGTAGGATACCATGGATTTTTCCAGTAGCATCTGGAATTTCACCCTTAAATATTCTGGAAGTAGATGATTTTTTTTCTAATTATTGTTTGAAGGTGTGTCCTAATCCATTGTTCAGAGAATAATCGCTGATTTGAAAAACAGGAAATAATAGTTTCTAATTAAATGGACAAGAATAATTAGAAATACTTTCATTTTACACTAGTGATAGCCCAATGTTTCTTTATTGGTCTCTAAAAATTCATGGTAGTGTGTGTGTGTGTGTGTGTGTGTGTGTGTGTGTGTGTGTGTGTGTGTGTGTGACTGCAAGGATGAAAGGATGAAAGTTCTGGTTTGTTTTTAAATAATTCCAAAATTTAATGTAAAGTTTTGTAAAACTTAAAAAACACCTTACTGAATTGAATAGAAAATGTTTCTACAAAATATTCAAAAATATTGAAAAACATTCTCTTCCTTCTACAAGCCTATTTGTGTACTTAGATATCTATACATTTTAAAATAAAAGTATGTGTTCTTCATAATTGCACCGAACAAAGAAGTTTTCCTAGTATTTTTAAAAATACATTTTGTTATGGATTGCTCAGCTTGGGAGATTTTCATCTATAAGAGATTTGCTCCCCCTCTGGACACCTTTAGGAGCTTTGTAATAAAGAGAAGGGCCTGAATTTTTAGGCATTTAAGCCTAGAGAAATATTCTTTAGAAATGGATATGTGTCCAAAGCATGTGGAAAATAAAGCATATCGGTCTTTAATTTGGAAAGAGGACGATAACATCGTTTCACTCCCTCCTTTTTTGTTTTTTTAGTTTTGGTTGTTCAAAAAGCACAGGCTTCATGCCTGTCAGGTTCACACGTATGTAACATAGCAACACCTAATAACCATCTAGCTTTGAGCAGCGTATTTACACTATGTGTCAGTTTTATATATTCTAGGCTGGTTCCATGTCAAAAAAAGTTGGTGAATGGTTAGTCCTAAAGCACACTTCGTTTCCCTTATTCCTCTCCAGTTCAAAGCAGTGAAACATACCTGGACTCCCAGGGAGACAAATTGTTTTAATTTGCTAACATTTTGGGACTCTCCAGGATTGTGGGAGATAACTCCCAAGTATAGAGAGGCCCTGATAGAGTCTTAGCCAGACGTTTTCTAAGATGACTCTTCTAGACAAAAACCAAGCAAAAAATGAATGTCTGCACAGGCTTCCCGTCTGATCCACTTACACATGCACTTTCTCATTCATTCTGTCTCCTCTCTCTCTCTCTCTTTCTCTCTCTTTTGTTTCTCATTTTTATTTTAATTGATGGGAATCATGGACAAAGTTGTAGTCCTCTGAGTGGGAGCTGGGAGATGGGGAGATCGGCGCCCATCACAGAAAGGCGGTGTGACCTTTGCCAGGACCCTCGACTTTCTGAGCCAGCCTACCTATCAACATAGCTGCTCTCCTGCTGATTGAAATTTGACAAAGATTTATGAAATAAATGTCTGAAAAGTTTTGTTATGGCTCTCTCAACAAAAGGCTCTAAGGCTGTACGTAAAAAGAAAGTAATATGCACTTAATCTACAACTGCCGAAGTGTTTCTTTTTGGCCCATAAAACAAGCATAATTAATGCCATCTATGTATTTTCCCTATTAAGCCTTTGTGTCACCCTTTTAAAGGAGAAAAATCAGAGGGCACTAAATGTTCTTTATTTTAGCACATACTGCTAATGTTCTTTTTCTATGAAATATATACATTCCTCCTACATGTGTAGATACAATATATAAATAATATGCCCCACATTTTTCCTGCTTCAGTGTTTCTGCATGTTAAAAAATTTAGCTAAGTAAAATTTAAGCTCTTTCTTACAAGCATTCATTTTTTATTATATAATTCTTCAATAATTAGAGTGTTGTTTGAAGGTAATACTTTTATTTTTGCTTTCAGGTTTTTGAACTGAATATTACTTAATGAGAGGGTGGAGTAATACATACTTTAAAAAATATGTAATTTAAAAATTTTAGAGATTTGCTTCAACTAAAGAATCTTGCTAAGACCTCTGGGCACTTGTACGCTGATTTCTAGGTTGTGGAGTTGAAACTCATAAAGGTAAGTCCCATCATTTTTTAACCATATCTTGATGTGAAAGAATTTGTCAGTAAGCAAATATTTTCATGCTCACAAAATAAAATTCTTAGGAGAGTATCATGATAGAAACATTTCACACCAAAACAACTTGTTCAGTTTGAACTCATGAGAGCTAATGTTATTTGTTTGTTTATTTGTTTGTCTTTTCCTGTGAGAGGCAGTTAATTATTGAAGCATGGAGAACATTTTGTATCCTGGTTTGTGGTTGTGCTTTGCAAACCTGAGTCTAATGAGACCAAGTTCTTGACCTAACTCTGCACTTCCTGGCTTCTTTGATTTAAAATCGGATCATCTGAACATTGGTGAGTTATTTAAAATAATACTTTCTTCTTGTTGTTGCTGCAGCCTCATGAAGAGTGATTTTTTAAAAACACAACAGAGACAAAGCTTTGGATCTGATATAGGAAAAAAGGCGTGATGGGTCTGGTAGACATCTATGGCACATATATTTATTTAACGGCATGCTATAATGCATATTATTAATGATGACAATCATGAACTTGCATGCATTGTTTATTTTGTAAATACGCATAATGGAGCTTTCAAAAGAGGGATCAGCTGCCCCTTGCAACTATGACTGTCTGCTGAGGAAGTAACGACTCAGGGACCTTTGAGTACGTGGGTTCCTGACCTGGTCCATTTCACTATTTATGCTCTTGGAACGTTTTGTTAAGGCCATCTATAATTTCCCGGAGCTGGCATCTAAAATGAACTGTAGGTCTCCTTTAAATCTATATGGCAAATGAGATTTGAATATCTGTAAGTGGATTTGAACATCAACAGCACCTGTAAAACTAAATATGTATTAAAAGCCATTAGTTTGTAGCCATAAAATGCAAAAAAGCTTCCAAGGTTCCTCTGTTATGGGGAACATTCTTTAGACCGGAGATAGGTAATTTGATTAGTGTACCTCTAATCTACTCTGTTTTGACTCTGAAAAGAAGAAATGGAATAGGCAGAAACTCCTCTCTACCTGAGACCTGAAATATCTCAGCTCATTTCAGTACTTTGAATTTTTATTAGTATTTTTACGCCAACCCCCCACAAAAAACTTTCACTTGACATTTGTGTTTCTTTTTGAGTTTTCTTTGCTCTATCTGAATTATTTGGTTTTGGTGAAAATAGGTGGGATAGAATGAAAGAAGGCTCAATTTAGAGGGGCAAGTCTAATCATGTGTTATCCCCGAATTCATTTGCCTGTTACCTGAAACATGAGCTGTCATGCCTGCCTCATGTTAATTTCTCCATCTGATTGAGGAATCAAAGAATCGCAGGGACACATTGGAATGAAGGAAGAAAATATTTGTTTTTGTAAATTTAACAAAACTTGGCTGTAACATATCTTAAAAGTGCATCTTCCATAGTGCAGCCACTCTAAATATTACATCTGCTTTAAATGTTGTTGGGTGTCTGAGGTCTTTGTGGAGAGGGTTTGATGCCGGCTTTTGTTGTAGGATGACTAGTGTATTCTGTGATGCAGGAGGGTTGCCTGTTCAAAGGATACAGCCTTACTTAGGGTTTCTTTTCTTTCTTTCTTTCCTTCTCCCCTTCCCCACCCCCACTTTGTGTTTTTTCCTGGGGTGGGCTTCAGTCTAAAACATTCACATGGAACTCCCAGTCTTTCTTCTTTCAAAAAAGACAAGTCCTTCATGATAATAATTACAAAATCCTCAGTAAGATTTGTAAATTGAATATACATGAAAATATATTGGCTGATTCGCAACCTTTTGTCCTAAATTAAGTAAATAACTCTAAACTTGTTGTTGGTGGAATGGAAAGTATTTATAGATATTAGTTACTGTCAAACTAATTTAAACTATTCCTTATTAATTTTCTTCCGGTTTTACAATTTTCAGGAATAATTGCAGCCACCTACGTGCACAATCCTCCCATATTATTCTTAATTATATTAAATATCTACCCCACACACAGTTGAAATAGCATTTTAATAAGTATCCTTTATTCGGATTTTTTAAAAGGTTTTTATTCATTCAGACTGAATATTAGTTTAGAAAGTAGAGAAATCAGACACGGGCAAAGAAATCCAGGCCTGTGATGTTTCGCGGACAATGATTTGGGTGAGGTGACTGGTGTGTTTTGTTGAGAAAAGGACGGATGGGATATTGACAGTTTCCTATCAATAGCTGGGCCCTGGAGGCCTGGCTGTTTGGGCCCACACTGATTGACTACTCCTTAATAGACATATAATTGTTGACAAATACCTTCCAATAGACTGTGGCAGCGCCTAGCAGACAAAGGAGATTTCAGGATGATAGAGACCAGAGCCAGCCATTGGTAGAGGCAGAACCTCACAGAGGAAAGGACTTTAGCTTTATAGAGAATCCTTCTAAGAGAAAGCAGGTCACCACATACCCATCGCAGACCCTGAGCAATCCTGCCTCAATCGAGAAATTAAAAAGACTCATTGTCTCTGTATCACGGAGTTTGCTGGGGAGGGATAAACCCAGACGTCTTTTTGTGCAGCTTGGTGACAAATCTGTTGATTTTCCTACATTAAAAAATTATGTGTGTGTGTGTACATATACATGTATATAAAAAAATATACACATATATAAATTTTGATATCTAGAATATTTCTAGCTTGTTTAGTGGCATTATAAAACCTATCAACCTGATGTTCTCAGGAAAAAATAGGCTATCGTTGATTTCAAAGAGACTTGGGCAGTGATGGGAGTATGGAAAAAATTTTGCATTTGCACATCAGCCCCATTTACTACTAGAATACCAGAGGAGACTGGAGCTGTTCCTATAACGCGAGGGCATCCAGGAGCATTCGGGAACCTCCATCTCAGCTTCAGTGCTCGTCTGCCTTCCCAGATCAATGCCTGGCTGAGAAATAGCTCTTGAAAGTTGGCCTCGCAGGTTGCATTCCCTCAGTCCGTTCAGTTTCAGTAATTCCCCTCCTTGGGGGGCTTACCCTCTACTAGGAGAGGCCACAATTCCTTTCAGTGCATGACAGGAGCCCTCAGACAATGGGACTAAAAGAGGTTATTTAGATCTGCAAGCTGGTGGGAGCTAATAAAATAAAATAAAATAAGAAAACAAAGTTCAAATGCAACCTCGGCCTACTCAGCATAAAACACTAGATGAATCTGCATATTGAGCCAGGTTTAACGGGATCGGTGAAGCAGGGCCCCAAATAGGGTTCTGTGAACACATCAGGGTGACATGGCAGGCTGCCTCCTGACACCATGCATGAAACTGAACTGGCTTGTGCCCCAAAGCCCTTGAGTCCTGCCTTTGATTCTTATTGATCAAATGCGCAGATGAAATCCCACGTCACAGAGCAAGGCAAAACCTGAGTTTTCTATGTCAGCTTCTAGGAATCCCAGTGAAGCCCTTTCCAAATCATCTTTTTATGCATGAAGGAGAACTGGAGTGCACACATATTTCAGGAAGATGTGCAAAGTGGGAGAGGAGATATGTAGGTCTGATAGCTCCCAGGCTTCGTGGCAGAAGGACGAGCCAGATAAGAATGTTATACTTGTTACCTGTTGTCAAATTCAAACCTGTAGTTAGGATTCGTTCGGGTAAGGCAAGATTATTTTGAAAGTTGCTTGTTTGTAATCTGTAAGCATTCCTAAACAGGCAGGCTTCTGCAAACAGCTGCCTCAAAATGTTGTATGTGTGTGTGTGTGTGTGTGTGTGTATGTGTGTGTGTGTGTCCATTAATTCAGAATTACTCCAATTACAAGCTTTTGATGCTCTGAAACCCTCTCTCTAACCCAAAAGAGATGGAGGGCCCTCGGACTGTCCAATCAGATCATTTTCCCTGCCGCCTGCAGCAGATGTAAGCAATTTACTTTTTTATTTCTGCATATTCAGTGTGAGCGGAGCTGTTGGGGACCTTTCACCCTAGAGCCTGCAGGATTCTAACCCTATCAAATTAAAGCATTTTGCTCACTTATTCCCAAACGCTTTGCTGGTGCTAAGCAGACATCCCGCTGCATAGCAATGGCGGGTGTTCGTGTCCACTCATAGCGCCAGCCTAATCAGAGATTATTAAGGAAAATATACAGTGCTTTAATTTGATGAGATTGGTTATAGGTAGTGCAGTTAAAGGTCACACTCCTGCGTGTATCTCCGTCCGTCTCTGTAATATTTTCTTCTCGCTTGACAATCCTGAGCTGCAAACAATAGGCCAAGGCGACACATTTATTTTTGACATGCTGTGATGGGCTCAATAGGGATAAAGATGAATTATTTAAAGATTGCATAAACAAACATCCTGGGCAAGGTTTTGGTGACATCTTTCCCTTTGTGCTCTGTGGATGCTGTGGCCTTAAAAGAAAGTGTTCAAGAAATGCCTCCTTTGGGCAGGAATGCATTTAGACGGAAGGCCCAGATAGACTGCTGCCAGATGGCTGGGTTGGCTGCCTAACTCCTGTTGCAGGCTGGTCGGGGAGGGCCCTGGCTCCCAGCTCCCAGGGAAAGATGCCTCTGAAGAACTGATTTGCTCCTCTGACCCTGGAAATTTCTACACCTGCTGTTAGCTAATTGAGCCAGCCTGCCTGCACTGATAGGAGTGTCAGGGCTGCTGGGGGCCATGGGAGCTGTTTAGTTGCATCCTGTGCATTTTTGGAGAAAAAGTCAGGGTACTGGAGGTGGCCTAGTAGTTCCTTGGCACGGTGATAGAATTACCTGACTCTCTCTGCTCATTTGAAGGTTGATTTTCACACAAGTTTCTTTCCTGGAGAGGCCCTTTCTGACTTCAGTGCCTCCAAACCTTAGGATGTACGGGCACCGATGAGCACCCTGTCCATTTGTGGAGCTAAGGGATTTTTCTCATTCCTGTTTTTCGAATTCAGACACTGTTGAAGGCGCAGGGAAAGGCATCCGAAGAAACAAGGGCAACTTCTAATCTTCTGTCAAACTTAATGGTTTCTGTGTATGTGTCCATGTAATAGACCAACTGCAGGCTGATTTACCTAGAAATTTACATGAAAATTGCTTTATGCAGCTGTATGTAAAAATTCAAGCCGCACAGTGTCACTGTACCACGCAGGTCAGAGCGAAGCCCTATGGTATTGTAGCTGAAAACAATTTGTTTTCATTCATGGGAGGAGGGGGAGGGATGCAGCAGGGTGGGGGGCCCGAGGACACTGAGAGGACTCTTCAGGACAGTGCTGTGGGTGTGCAGAGCCGCAGGGGGAGGGGCAGAGGGTCTCCTCCTTTTCCAGCCAGATCCTGCCTCACATCTTTAAGGCGTTTTTTTCCTTGAAAACTTTAATATTCTAAGGGGAAATTATGCCTGGTTTGTTGTCCTGGTCCCATTCTGTTACCTAACGCTCATACTAAATTATTTGAAAGACTTCACTACTTCAACTGGAAAGTAGAAGGGGCAGGCTCCTTAAGAAATTGTTGCTGTGTTTTCCTTCAGAGGGGTTGAAGATTCCACAAAATCCTCTCTCCATATGTTGATTTATTTGCAATGTTCATACTTTTGAAATGGGATACTTTGGGGTAATAGAGAAATCGTAATAATCATAGTAACAATAATAATAAAAAAGATGCAGAGGACTCCGGAACAATTTCTCATTGGGAGTTTAGGTGAGCCTCCTGGGTCTGGTTCAGGCCCTTAAGATGCTCCCTTCCTGCCTTCCCAATGAAATAGTCACAACACACCAGGGAGTTCTGTGTTTATTCCACAAGACCCTTGAATGCATTTAAAGTTGGGTGTGCAGTTTGTTTCCCCTGCATGCACTTTGCCAGGCCAAGACTGCTTTGTGTCCACAGATCAGAGGCCCTGTCACAATCCTAGTGAGGTCACCTGGGCTCCTGCTGTGTGGGAAGAGGACCTGCCCTCTCTCTAATTGCTGGGCCTGTGGCCTGGAAGTGAACACCTCCCCAGGCTTCTACGGAGGGATGCTTTGAGCCAAAAATGCCAACAGCAGCTTCTTAGCTTTAGTTAACGCTTTATTAATTTGTATATTGTGTGTGTATATCTGCATGCATCAAAACCTTTATCATCATTTTATGCTATGAAATGCTTCTATAAAGACAGTTAATATTACGTTTCTCATTTGCTAGAGTTATATGGCTAAGTGAAGATCTTTATTTAGAACAATTAGTTATAGCTGGGATCTGGATAGTTGTGAGAATGTCTTAGAATTTGGTGGTGAGGGGTGGCTGGGTGAGGGCAGCCTCTTCCATGGGACCAACTCTGACCATTTATCTGCTTGATGTACCATCTCAGTACTTTTTTCTCTTATTTCTCTTGCTGTCTGTTGATTCCCATTTTAAAACTGATCCCTTGGGAATGTGTCTTATTTAATTTTTTCTTTGTTCAGCTCCAACCTAGATTTCCCCTACTACAGAAAAAAACCTAAACAAACAAAAACCAAACAACAACAAAAACACTAAAAGGTCTGCTATATTTTCTTACATAACATGCAAAACAATTAAAAAATTGTATATGTTTCAATCTTTCCATTTTAAGACCATAACTTTGCCATGAGTGGAACCTCAAATTCTTGTCTTTATTTAGGTATTTAAGGTACAATTGGGGCAGACTATTGCACTTCTTTTGAGGAGAATCCTGAAGGCAGGCCACAGGCCAGATGAGAATATGCTCTTTTGAAGAATAAGTAAAGCATTAGCTTGGCAAAAACTTTTCTTACATTGGAGGGCCTTATAATACAAACCTGGTTATTTAGGAATCCATAAGAGAATTTATAACATTAGATGATTTTATTCTATAAGCTTTAAGGTATAAGGAATGATGTTAATCAAAAAGTTAATTTATTGGTAGACAGATGTTAGGAGGCTGAGGGAAAGGATGAAATTGACTTTGCACGTTGTCAAGCTGATTATACAAACAAACTAGGAAGAAATGCTTGAGCTACTTCTTCTATTGGACATCCATTGCAGTGGTGTCCAAAGCACTTTTTAAAAATCAAAATATCCCTTTCCAATTGTCTCTGACTGATGTCATCATATCATCACCATCAGTATTGTAAATGGGATTTATTATTTTGTTTTGATAGCTGCTGCAATGTTATAAAAACTGCCATTTCCCTTCATGATTTTTCACATGAGATCCACGTATTGGAACCACTTCAGTTGTCATATGCCTCACCGGACGTGACATGTTATCAAACATAACCTGGCGATCAGGAGAAACTGGATGGGAAAGTTTACTGAAATTTAGATGGATCTAAAAACAACAATAACAAAAACAAACAAAAACAAAAGAGGTTATTCCTAAGGATTTCTAATACAAATTTTTGTTATTTCTGGGTTTTTACTGTCTATGTAGAATATATGGCACACCTAGTCTCAGGTAGATGATTTTACTTCCCTCAACCTTACAGGGAAAAAATAAAAAACTGTGGTCTGGAATTTAAATGTTATAATGTATTTCAGTCTAACAAAATGTGACAGGCTTAAGTAACTTCAATCCTTCTATTGTAGAGAATTATTTCCCTAATGTGTTATTGTGATTCTTTCCATTTATGAATCAGGTTGCATTTGAAAGACCTGAAACCTACAGAGGTTGATTTTCATGCTGACACTCTGTTTGTAATTTTGAGAATGGCCACTAGGTGGGAGCAGTGCTAACGAGGGTCGTTGAGGTATCAGATGAAACTAAGGGGAGTCTAGAGATTTTGTGACTTCCATGTACGAATATGGCTTCCATGTACAAAATAGAACTGTGTATGAAAGCAACAATACAAATATACCATTAACCACTAATTACTAGTGTTTGTACATGAAATTAAAGAGAAATACAATTTGAGAAGGACAAAATGAAATAAAGCCATCTTGGTATGTAAATAGTGCCCAGTCAAACCACTTAAGGTGTCTTAGTTTCTAATCATTTAGCCCTGCCAAGCTTACAGTACCATTAGGGGTAACACTATAAAGATACTCAAGCACAAATGTTTTTACCCTGCTATAAAAGTACTCCCTTTTTAGGCATCTGTTGAGAAATTAAGGGGGATAAAAGAATCATATTCTAAGCCATAAAAAAGATCCACCCTCCCCACCAAATTCCAAAAACTTTACATGGGTGGAAAAAATTTAAATCAATCTATCTAGAAAATTAAATCAGGAAACAATTATAAATATCATAATTTAAAAAGCCAAAATTCAATACTGTTTATAAAAGTATTGGATGCTTCCAAAACTGTAGTAAAAAGCAAATTCATAGCATTATTAATAAGACAAAATGAAAGGAAATTAGGCAATCATTCAAATCAAGAAAGTAGATAAAACTATAATGATAAAGAAACAATATTAGTAAAGAGTAGAATCCATAAATAAATGTGTGACTAAATCTAAGAGGCTATTTTCATGAGGAAAGCAATTCCTGACATACCTCTAGAATTCTCCACAAGATAATAAAATAGATAGTACAAATAAACAAAATTAGAATTGATAAATGGTCTAACAACAAATATGAAGATAAAAATTATAAGGTCTTTCTCTAAAAATCTATGTTAAACAAATTGAAGCACTCAGCACAATAAAAAATTTTCTTTTTCAGAAAATATAAAATACAGTTATTAATTTTAGATGAATAAATAACCTGGGTGTGCTAATATAAAAAAGCAGAAGCAAATACTTACACATTAAGAAAAAAAGGCTAGAAGACAGGCAAATGGAATCAAACAATATTTATAGAATACAATATAGGGCTTACTCCAGGAATGCAAAAGGGATACATACAATCAATTTCAACTACAAGTATACTATAAAACTGGGACTACACATTTTAAATGACTGATAAGCCTATTCTTATAGACACCACATCTCATGTAGTTGCATGAGAATCAAAAATAAGACAAGGATATTAATGATGTTTTATGTATTATACAAAATGTGTTAAAATGAAGCAACTCAGAAATGAGAAATGCAGTTTTAATTTTTGCAGATAATAACTTTTAACCTACAAAACCGAAGTAATTATTTAGAAATAATATTAAGATTGTTCCTTAAGGTAGCTGAATACCAAGGAAATAGATGTGAAACCCCTATATGTTTCCTACATATAAGCAATATACATTTGGAAATATAATGGAAACGTCTAATTCAGAGGAGAGAATTAATTGAAGGGCACACAAAGCCCTGAGTAAATGAGGAGCCATTTCCAAAAGAGAGATATGCTATTGCAGTTCCATGCTAATTTATTTACAGTTTTAACAAAGTCATCAAATTCCCAGTGGTATTGTTTTCGCACTTCTTTGTGTGACTATAAAGTTCACTGAATGAATGAAGAGCTTAAGTAACCCAACACACTGAGAAAAGAATAGTTAAGAAGAACTTGCCCTAGTAAATATTAATTTTTTAGAGTTGGCAGTGATTTGAAAAGGGGCATTGGCATGAGAATCGATAGAGTAGATCAATGGAAAAGATGAAAATATCTCAACATAGGTCCTAATGCAGATGTATTCATTTAGCAAATGTTTAAGGTAGCATCACAAATTAGGGCAGGAAAAATATTTTTCAAATGATGGGATTGAAACAATTAGTGTTGTAAAAGATCACATCAGCATATCATAGCAACAACTCCGGAGGAGGGAGAGGTCCCCATGAAGTGGCGTCAAGGTAAGAACACAGGACTGCCACACTTGAATTCATGGCTGAACACTTCACACCAGTAATTGCCTCAGATGTTGCCAGGAGTCCTGGCTCCTGGTCACTGATGCATTCTGCATTCCCATCACCCCCACACTGTTTTGTGTATCACCTATATGGACCTAGTCCACCACTCCACTTTTCCTCCCTCCAAAAATTTTCTCATCTTGTGCTCTTGATTTCCAGATCTGTGATCAGCAAGAACTCCCCTACACCTTCACATTCTCTAGGGTGTGGGTCTACTAGAAGCCTGGCTATTACCAGAAGACACCTCTACACCTCTAACACTGCAGGTCTTCAATGAAAGCCATTTTTTGCTCGCAGTCTCATATTTCAGGGTCTGGAGATGGAGTATTTTCATTGCCCATTCCACAGAATTCCCCCTGTTCTTGGTTAAAAACCACAGCCTTTAAAAACTGTACCATTCTGCAGGGTATCAGCTCTCATTCCCATGTGCTAGGCATTCATCCACTGCAGAATCTAGCTCTTAGTTTTACTTTTCATCTTTGATTCTGTTACCGTTTTTGGTGAGGTACCATCTTCATGGATGACTCATCCAACATATGGTCACTTGTTTTCTTGACCTCCTCTTAGCAGGTGAATTTTACTTTTCCTCTGCTTCAACCTCACACTCCTGGGTTCCCACCCTGGACCTTTTCTGCTTCTGAAATCTTAATCTTCTTTGTACAGTACTCTGACCACACCTCATCTTCTCAGCTCACTTACTTGGAATCCAGTCACTGTAATTCCTGATCATACTGAGAAGTATTTTCTCTCTATCCTTCAGCCCCTTTCATGACTTCTCTTCTTCCATTTTGCCATCCTGTTACCTACAGCCAACAGTTGAAAGTCACCAGAGAAAGTAGCACAGCTGAGCTGACAGATTTCACTTTAACTTAGTCACCCCCAAAGAGCAGCCAGATCTTTCTGGAAGTCCTGTTGGTGCGTTCCCTGGTAAGTTCATTTATCCTCTATTGGGGAAAATTTTTTTCATACCATTTCTTTCCTCCTCAAACCTCTGTCTTTGTCCCATCTTATCTACAATTCTAGCTATATTTTCTTCCCTCCTCTTCCCCCCTTATTTTATTGGAAAGAGGAAAAACCAACCACTTGTGCTTTGGATTCCACCTCCTCTTGCCTTCTCAAGGTCTTTATTTTTTCATTTACATCCTTTCCTTTATCATCGATTTCCTCCTGGTTACTGAACCATATCTATTGGCGTGTGAACATGTTGTGGTTTCTATCATTAAGAAAAAGTAAAACTTAAGCTTCTCTAATGTCAGACACCCCTCTTTCCTCTGCACACATTTACAGCGCAAATTCTCTACAGAAGGCTCTCCACTCACCAGCTCTGCTCCTCTCCTTCATCCACACTTCCACACACAAAAGAGGGCGGGATCTGTCCTCACGGCCTCATTGAAGTGGTTTTCAGAAACCCAAGTGAGCCCCATGCTGCCAAATTCAGTGGATTTCTCCATCTTTACTTTAGAGCATCATTTAAAATGTTCTACTCTCTTTTATTCCTGATTTTTCTTCTGTCTCACTGGCCATTCCTAATTAACTTCTTTGCCCCTGAAACTTCTCTCCTAACTCAGGGCTCAGTCTTTGACTTTCTTTTCTCCTCCATTTTCACTTTCTCCTTGTTCCCTCACATCCAGTCCCATGACTTTAACTGCTGATGGGGTTCAAGACATGATGTTCCAAAATATGGCACCTTCCATATTGAATGTTTTAAGCTGACAGAATTTGAGAAATGGCAGGTTCAGGAAGGACTTTTTGACTTTCCCCTGAAGCAGGTCTTTAGACCCTCATGTGAGAGGTGCCTTCCCTATACTCAGAGGAAAGTAACATCCTTAACTCTGAAGAAGGGAAGTTTGGAGAGGAATCTGAAGGAACAGGCTTTGCTAAGTTCCCCCCAGTTTACTACACTTAGCTCATACTCTGTCCTATCACAGTTCCCATGAGTTTCCACTCTTCATCAAACTGAGCATAAGGACACTTAGGTTTAACTGCTTTTTCTGGTCTTCTTTTCCTTATGAAGGCTCCTGTGTCACATAAAACTTTTGTCAAATGTATTCATATGCTTTTCTCTTGTTAATCTGTCTTTTGTTATAGAGACCCAACCAAGAACCTAGAAGCGTAAAAGGAAAAAGGTACTTTTTCCTCCCCTACAGTACTTTATGCTAATGACTCCCAAGTTCACACCTCCAGCTCTGACTACCCCTCTGAACACCCAACTAAGGTATTAAACTACTTATTGACAGGATTCTGATAAGACTCTCTGCCACAACATGACCAAATGGGACTTACAATCCTCCCTATACTCAATGCAGTCCTTCTCCTAAGTTTTTCTCTACCTAGTCCATCCTATCTCAGTAAGAAGCAAGCATGTACCCTTTTACTTGCATAGAAAACTTAACAGTTGTCCTACAGTTTTTCCTTTTTGTCAGCTGTCCACTTCTGTCCATCACTGTCTCCTTGATGAATTAACCTAACCCATCTCCCCTCATCCTTCTACAAATCATGTCCACCCCAGAGTGAGAAGTTCAAAATTGTATACCGTACCAGTCCATTATCCCTGTCAGAAACTTCTCAAGAGTTTGCCATAACCCTTGCAGTAAAATCAAAGCCCTTTATTATGACCTTCAAGACCCATGATGTAGCACTCTTCTTCCTCTCCCAAACTCTGAAAACCTTGGAAACTTTTGTATGCATCAGGGCCTCTGCACATGCCATGCCTGTTCTCTCAGCCTTCTGCATGCCCCACTCATTCTTATCAAGCACCCCTTTTCCAGAGAAGGCTTCCTTCCAGGATCTTCCTATCCTAGTATACTGTCAAACCCCACTTTCACCCCACCTCTGTGCTCTATTATATTTCTCCGGTATCAATTTGTTCTGATCACAATGTGAAATACTCTTCATTTCCGCTTCTGGGAATAAATACTATAGGAATAATCAGAGTTGTGGGAAAAGATTTATGTGCAGAGTTGCTTATGTCAGTGTTATTTTATAGTGACAAAAAAATTAGAATCAACTTAAACATTTGGAGATAAGCATAAGGCTCAGTAAATTATAGTACATCTTGAGGACAAAGCATTTGTACAAAGACATTAACATTGTGTTGTTCAAGAATGGTTGACTTACTGTTTTCAGTTTTTTGCAACCACAAAAAAAGGTACTCTGAACATCTATCTGTCATCTATCTATCTAACTATCTATCTATCTATCTATCTATCTATCTATCTATCTATCTATCTATCTATCATTCATCTACCTACTTGCCTACGTACCTGTCCACCTATTGATATAAGGATATAATGACTGGTGTTTTTATTTTGTAGGTTGGATTCACAAGAATGGAATTATTGTACCAAATAGTAGAGTTTTCAAAATTTGAATGGACCTTGGCAGAACACCTTCTTAAAGTATTTTAACCATTCATACTGTCTGTTTCACCCTAGTGTTGTCAGCTGATTGTTTTTGATCTCTTTATTTTTTGCTAGTCGTTTATTGTAGGAATGGAATTTTATTGTTTAATGTACAGTTCTGTGACTAAGAGTGAACTTCAAAAAAACATCTCCTAATATCTCTTATTAACTTTTTTTCTGCATTCAGTGGTAGGGTCAGGAGGAAGGGGAGAGAGACTTCTAAACTGGCCCAATGACAACCTCACTAACTGAGGTTATTTACTCATCATTATTTTCATAATAGCTAAAATCTGCATAACAATTTTCTGTTTATAAAATACTTTCATATACATCATCAAATTTAATACAAGGTACAAACCATGTGGAAAATGGTCTGTAAAGCACAGAAGTAGCTCATTATGCATAAATATAAAATGCCTTTTACTGCACTGAAGATTGTCAAAAGAGTATGTGCTTTTACTCCCCACTGCTGTTTTTAATCCTGATTTGGGAGGAGCCTGGGAGTTGTATACATCAATACCTGTGTTTGTGGTCCTGTTCTATCTTCCAACTTTCAGCACAGACTACCTTAAATGTATCATTCTTGATACCAAGTGCTATTTGGGGATGCATTTAAATTCTCTATTTGTGCCTCAAAGCTTGCAAAAAGTGGCAATTTCATGCCTACTTTAAGGCTCTGCTTTAAGATGTTGCCACTCTGGGGCTGTGTGGAGAGAGAAAGGGCAGCAGCCCAAACACACGGGACAGGCGAGCTTTATGCAACCAAGCTCTTGCTCACTATGGCACGGCCAACAACATCTCATAAAAAAAAAGACAGTGTGCCTGTCATTCCCACCAAATTACCAGGGCACAGTTTGGCATGCCAAGAGCCATCCACGAGGTCAAATTAAGAGAGGATCGCCTCTCTGGTTCTAGTGTGAAGAGAAAACAGCCTTCTGCAGACAAAACCTGCTTCTGAAAAGGCTCAGCGGGACACAACATCTGAAGGTATTTGCCACTCTCTTGATATTGAAAGTCAAATAGCTCTCATTCAGGAGCAAAGCCCATCTTCTCTTTTTATGTCTTCAGTGCTTATTGACAAAAGCAAAGTTAGAATGGTAAAGAAGAATTGTTCTGCTGGGGCTTTTATGCAGAGAAGGCACGGGCTGTGCAGACAGGGCTCAGTGATCCATGCCTCTGGGGAGGGACGGTTAACACAGCAATAAAACACAGACATTCAGAGAGGAAAGCGCATTGTACTTCTCACTTCCTCATCCTCTTTCTTGTGGGCACTCATAGGATGAGTGGAAATGTGGAAATGTCGCCATGATTTGGGGCCAAGACAATGTATGGTGGCTTCTCTTCCCCTTCCTGCCCCACCATCTCAGATCTTAAAATAGGGGACACTATATAAAGTATAGGAAAGGCAAGTGATCTCTAGGGCCACCATGTTTACCAAGTCCAGGAGGGGCTATTTACACAGGCTACAATGCCAACGACATCCTCTGGAATTGTGCAAATTACTGAGTGACTTTTTTTTTTTTCTGGCATCATTTAATGTCAGTCAGAATTTTATTGATCATCCTCTTCTACTCCATAAGCATCCATCTTCTTTGGTAAGGATATGGAGAATTCCCCCAATCTCCCAGATAAGCCAACCCGCAGTGAAGGAGAGACGCTTCATTTCAAACCATAACACATTCAATTCAGGATTCATCAGCCATGAGAACTTAATTTAGGGAAATCAGATCTCCACAATCCTATCTTGGAATATAGAAAAGTGTGAAGGTATGTGTAACACTTTGGAGAATTTTGGAACACAAAATGTTGGACTATGGTGTGCCACATGGAAATAGCTTACACTTTCATGCCTGCACATTTTATCCAGTGAAATTTATCTTCTCTGCTAAGTAAGTTGTTCACTGGCTTTAAATAACTACCGAATTAAAAAAAAAAAATCTATAGGTCACCCTGGGTTGAGGCAGTCATTTGCATTGAGGCTACAGAGAGGGGCCATGCTAAGATGAACTAGTTATGAACTAAACTCACAGGATCTCCATTGGTAAAAAGGATGAGTCAACCCTATACTACCTCTTCCTTGCAAAGGGAGGGTGACTGGCTGGTTTGATTTTTTTTTTTTTTTTTTTGCACCATTAACTTTAATGCCTATTGACAATCTTGTGTCCCTGATTTCTTTTTTTTATTTTTATTTTTTTGGTCTGATCTTTTAAAGGATGCTTTTAAGTTCCAATCACCAAAATGGATTACAAAATTACAGGCATTTTAACCAAGTGGGTCTTTGCCATTGATTATTCCATGTTTCCAGATTCATTTCTGATGCCTAAGGTTAATGCAATCTCAGTCAGATTATGTTGTGGGTTCTGCCCATCTGACTTGGTATCCTAGGCCTCACATGGGGACTGTAGACAACTTAAAATCTTTGAGCCACATAATGGGACTTCACTCAAGGCGTTGCTTTTTGAGATTTTCTCATTCCACACAGGAACACCTACATAGTCCCTGGTTCACTGTAGGTGTTTAGTGGAGAGCAGTTAAACCTAAACCTGCCTAACAACTAAGGAAGCAGGAGGAAACCAATATCTGGTGAGTGCAAAGAGCCTGGGGTCATGTACAATTAATTATTACATAATCTTCTGTTGTTCTCAGTGCCCTTCAAACAATGCACCCACCCTCGCTCTTCTAGTTGAAGTGATATCAAACCATTTTAGCTATTCCTTTTTTTTTTTTTTTCCTCAAGGCTGCCTTTCCATAAGTACTTATTAAATACCTACTATGTTCTAGGTGTTTAAGGCAGTTGAAGGTGAAAGAGAAGTTTTAGAGCTGGGTTAGAAATGGACTATGCCTTGAAGAATTCATATTAAATGGGTTAGCTCTGAATAAAAATGTCACACATGTTGATGGAGCCCATGCTGCTGATGGGATGGCAGAGAGTCTCATATTCCTTGGGCCACATCCTTCTAGGAGGAAGCCAATGTTATCTTATTTATCTCGACATTGCCAGCACCTAGTATGGAGGTCTGAAAATCCAAGGGGAGTAACTGATGGACTGAATAAGCTCCCCGCAGCCACTGCCAGGCTTTCCCACAGTGCTGCACTCACACATACTCAAAAATGTCTCATTTCAATCAGTGTGAAGAGCTGTTTGTTTCCATTCTGTTCTTTAAAGAGGTTCTTTTATAAATGAAAAGCACTACAAAGCAAAAATTACAATGCAACACATGCTAAAATGTGACTGAGATGGCAAAGATCTCAAACCCAACAACCGTAATTGAAAAGCAAGAGAGGTGGTTAAGAAAAACAATCAGGAGGCACAGAAGGGCCATCAGAGGGAGTTCTTAGAAAGTTTTCTGTGCCAGAGACCCTTCTAAGAAGCAATAGTCAGACCTACTTACCTACTCAGAAGGAAGCATTCTGATCTACACCCAACTCAAAGCATGAGATGGATGTTTTCACAATGTAGTGAGAAATTCTTTTCTCTGGTCCAGTCTTTGATGGCATAGAAGGAACTTGCTGGCTGTTTGCTCTTATCCAGAGATGCTGCCAAGAAACACAATTGAACTTGAATTCCTATCCTGTGAGCATCAGCACCCCCTGTGTCTTGTCTGTTGAGCAATGCCTGAGAGGGAAACCCTTGGAAATCATCAGGGCTGCCACTGTTGAGTGTTGAACTCATTACCCCTGAGTACCATTTGCCTTTCTCAGACAGGAGGAAGAAGAAATTTCTGTCCTGTAACTTTAAGTTCACTCAATATACCTCAAACACTGTGTTCTCCATCTCCTAATCAGCAAGTATTGGTTAACTTACTATCTGACCCCCCTTGCATCAGACCCCAGAATCATATCATTATTTGAGCTGTCTTAATTTTGGAATGCCCCATATTTTTGTCATCTGAAACTTTATAAAAAACAATTATTGAATAATATTAGCCCAAGTACCAAGTACCCTTGGAAAGTGTTTTGCTGTTTATAGTGTGCTTTCATATACATGGTCTTACTTGAGTTTCAACCCATTTTGAGGCAGGTGGGGAGGGAATATTATGCTTATTTTATTGCTAAAGAAACAGTGGCTCAGAGAAGTTATTTGATTCACTCAACCAGAATTCCATGTCTAATAGGAATGGAGTTGGGACATATCTGACAATAATTTCCATTCAAACAAACTCCATTACATGCCAAATCAGTCCTTGTCCTGTAGGGATTCCGAGCTGAAAGAATTAACCAACGTGGGAAATATGAATCTTGAATAGAATGTTTTTCAATCATCAACACGTACCGTTAAATTTTAATTTGTTTCCTAACATCTCCCTATAAAAGTTACCCAGATATTTCCTGATCCTTATTTCCAAAAATACCCTACAGCAAACAGATGAGCCAACCAACACGATGCTCCATACTGTTAATTATGTTCTCCTGGGGAATATTAAGAACTAAGCTTGAATGAAGCATTGAAAAGTGGGGGCTGACCCCCTGTTCCTCCTTGGGGCTGGGGGCAGGTTAACACTCGCCTCTGGCAGATGAAACAGGGCTCCCTGGCCCCCACAGAGCCTCCTAGCTACATTGGCCTTTGCTCTGTGAACCCTGCCCTCTTATTTACAATAGGACATTTCTAAAACAAAACCAACATTTGTGAAAGGTCAGCCGCCAAGAAGAGCAGAGAATATCAGTGAAAGTGACAGGAAGAAGATAAACAAACTGGAAAACATCTGTCTCAAATGTTTACCCAGGCAGGCCATTTTGGAAGAATGGCCTATGGGGCTAATTGCTAAGACGCTAGAAGGCGGTGTTCCTGCCCTCTCCTCCCTACCCCAGACGTTACGGGGACTTGTAGAGGCTGGATTACTTAGTGTCTGTTCCTATTTATGCTTCCGATTATTTGTATGTGCTGCTGTCTGGTGTTAACACATAGACTAGACTATGCTTGGAAAACATATTTAGCAGATGGTGAATTATAGTACTAATTCAAGGTGGTGAACTGGGGGTGGGGAAGGTGGGAGGAGAGGGCAGAAAAGGCATTGCTTTTTCTAACAACTCCTGGTGTGCTGCACAGCTATTTTTTTTAAAGGGCTGGGCATTACTGCACAATCACACAAGAACAGTGTATCTGGAAAGAACAGCGCCCAGACAAATGAGCTATCAAAGCCCAAAGCATGCTAGTTCCATGATCCTACCTCGGTCTCTTCCAATCTCTTTCTAACTGGTTTGAAGTACTCATTTTGTCCCATTGCAAGTGTCCTTGCCTTGGGGAGGGACACATCTGAAACCCCATCAACGTGGTACTGACAATACAAATCTCACAAACCTGAGCTAGGTTATCACTCAATTCATCAGTGACAGTTACAGAGAGCACAGGAACCAGCAATGCTTTAGGTGGCCGCTTATAGGAAGTATGTCAAGGGTGCCTGAGGGCCCAGAGACCCCTGAAGAGGATGTATGTGCTTACTGATCCCATCTTGAGCTCCAGGGGAGATTATGATTTACTTGGATATTATTAGGTGAATCTTATGGCACCATCTATCATAAGAGACAAATTTCCTCTAGATTTACCATAAGGTTCTGGACTTTGTCTTTGAAATCAATATCATAAGATATTAATGTTTCTATATAGGTCAGTGCCAAAGATTTGTGGTGCGGCACTACTAAAATTTATTAATTTATAATAGCAGTAAGGATAATTCCTGGAAATTTTTGCTCTTGCAAGAATAGCTGAAGGCCCTCCCCTCCTTAAAAATATGTGGCTTATTATAATAGTGATCTGCATATCCTGGGGGCTAAATCATTTTCCTTGAAATGAAGCAACTCTAACAATTAAATCTTGATAAAAAGTTGCCTATAACACTGGTAGGAATCCTTTCTCCTGTACCAAACTTATAAAAAAATTCTACTTAAAAACTGTTCGAATTGTGTAGATTTTGTGAAAGATCTTAATAATATTTTGTGCTCTTCCTCTTGGTTTTATTTAAAAATTTTTTTTTACTTTTCATGTATTTACATACACGTACATCTATAAATGAAAGTATAGTTATAACCATGCATGTATCATTTATATATGTGATTTATATATATATATATGTACATATACACCTCTCTCTTTCACACCCATACCCACACCTACCCCTCCCACACACACCTATCCTCCCCACCCCCTCACACACACAGCCTTTCCTCTTATAAACTTTTCTTTTTTCTGTCAATTTTTTCTCCTATACTAACAACCTTGAGGATGTCTTAGGATTGATTTCTTTTTGTGTTCCTATTGCCAATACACCACTATTTTGTCAAGCATGTGTGTTATCATGAAGGAAGTACAGCAAAGAGTTAAAGAACATTTTGTTTGTGGTCCAGCTAACCTGGTTCAAATCCTGGTTCTGCTTTTATAGGCTCCATGAATTTAGATAAATCATCTGACTTTCCTGAGTCTCTGTTGGCTCAGACTCTGAATTGGTATGATAATACCTACTGTATAGATTTTTGCATCTGTGTTTATGTGCAAGATGCTGCAGAGAAGAGCACCTGAAGCTCAATAATAATAACTATTGTAATTACCACTATAATTATAACTATAATTGATAAATCACATTAACTTTTTCTATTTATATTATCAATAACAATTATTGCTATCAGGAAGACAGGATAGCATAGTGGAGAGTACATGGATCTATGGTTTGGAAACTTAGATTTTTTTCACTTATGGAAATGTTCTTATTTCTAAATGAGGAAATGGGTATAATAGCGCTCGAAAATCTCACGTTCTTGTTCTTGCCCTGCATCTTCACAGTGTTGGGGTGAAGATAACTTTAGTTAAGGAAATAATATAGGTAAAGGTTCTTTATGAATTGTAACATGATCTCCAAATATTGGTTATCATTCTTGCTGCATCTCATTATCCTTGACATATAAGATAGGGTGGGTTTACTTTGGATCCCACCCAATAAGTTTTCAAATTTTATACACGCATTTAGATGTAGTACTCAAAGATCCTTCCAATATGGTCCAAGATAATTTTATGGTCATGGTCCCTCAGAGCAATGTTAGGATAAAATTTCAGTCTATAAAATAGTGTTAGAGTCCATAGCAATTAATACTTTCTGTTGACAGGATGAGTTTTAAAAAAAAAGCCACGTACATCAACATATGCCAGAGGTAACATCTTTAACAGGTTTTTTTTTTTTTTTTTTTTGCGGAGGGTTGGGGGAGGGGCTTCTTTTTTGTGCAGTTTTCAAGAGGCTCATGCAATTCAGGCTCTACCTCTCACCAACTGATGATCCAAAGCAAACTGCATTAGCTTCAAAGCCCTCATTTCTTCCCCTTAAGATAGTAGGGCTGGTGAGAGCTGTATTAAGTGATCATTTTTCTAAGATCTCTTATAGCTCTAAAACTGAATCATCTACTGGAGAAAGAGAAGAGTACTTATGTATATGGGATTGTATGTATGTGACATTTTTACATATTAAGTAGCTAGAAGGAAGCCTCTCATTTTGAGAGAGGAATTGAAAAAATATGATATACATTTGAAAAATTAAAATTAAGGTTAGATAATGCCAATTTTCCGAGCTTAAAAAAAAAAATCCCTTTGGCTAACACTACCATAACCAGATCCGATTCTTAAAATGCACAGACTCTGCTTTAAATCATGGTTCTCTTAATTAGGGTCATCGCTACAATGAAGGCTGATTTGGGTGTTCGTCTAATAAGAAAATGCCAGTTACGGTATATTATCAATCCCGATTTGCCAGGCATTGAATTTCCTGATATGGTCTGCTGGGAACCTTAAATGAACACGAGCAATTATAAACCTAAAGTCTGCAGCCATTTGTTGGCATTATCTCAGGATAATTTCCCTGAAACAGTCATGATGAAATGCAAAGGTAGATAATTTAAAAATCCATTTAAAATAGTTGTGGTATAATTTAAGCTAAGGTCTTTCTCTATAGTGGACATTACAGCAAGACAGTGCATTTTGAAATGGATCCTTTACAAATGATCTTTTCTTAGCCATCATTGCCATCAGAAGCACTTTAAACATGTTTAAATAATTTTCTTCACTGGGGCATGAGTAAAACAGAAAACATTGGTATTATTTGGTTTTTGTTTAAATGAAGAAAGGCATAAAAGCTCATCTTAACAGAAATCTGCCAATGGCTCATAGTCACCCAAAAGAAAGAAAAAACTATGAAAAATTCAACAATTAAGAACACAACTACATTTTTCTCTCTTGGCTTTTGCACACTGTAAAACCCCACGTTCTTTAGGTAACTTGAGTAGCAAATTAAAATGTGAAGACATGGTTATTTTGTGGACATATAGGTATGATAACTGTGCAGAGGTAAAACTGATTTTACTTTTCATTTAATTTTCTTTCTATCAAATAACTTCTCCTCTGTCATATATGTCCCATGACAAATGGAAACATAATGAAAAAAAGTGTGCCTTACAATTAACTACTAAGTTAAACACATATCGGAATTATGACACCACATTCATGGGTGTTTCTTTCCATCTCTCTATCTCTATCCTTCTCTCTTTAATTTCTCCTCTTAACGTTCTCAAGCAGGGACTGAATATAAAGATTAAGGTTCAGTACTAGCCCAATTTTATCGTTGATCTCTCAAACCAGAAAATATGGGTTTATAGTGGAAGTCCTGACACAGGCTGGGCTCCAATAAACTACAAGATTGACCAATAAACTACAGAAAGAGCCTATTATGAAGAACCATTACTACTCAGAGAACAGAGCAAAATTTATTTTGTTCTGAATCTTGCTAGAGATCTCTAACATAACACAGGCGATTTTAAACCTGGCTTCGTGTTGAAGGGAAGCTTATTGCAGAAGAAAGCCCTGGACTCCTAGAGAGGGGGAGCTCTTCCTGTAATATCTCATGTGTGTCACATCAAAGTGGGAATGGACTCATCTCTGAAGGAAACTCACATTAGGACAATACAGAAAAGGCCATGGGTCATATCTATGACTGGTTTTAAAGAGAACCACTTGAGAGTTGGTTAATATACACATTATATTATATAGCGTCAGTGGTCTCCTGGCCTTCATCCTGGAAGTGACATAGATGTATTACTTTACAAGGGGTGCAATGGTCACCCCTCAGAGGCTTAATTTTAGCCTCTTCTCATTTCTTTAAGTTCCACGTTACCATCTCTCTCACAATATTTTGATCGTTTAGTAATGACAACTTGTTGATAATGATCACTTCATGTTACTCACAGTAAAATGGTGAATGGTGGTTGAAACTGCTGCCTCCCAGGCCCATGTTCTGACCCTTGAACTCATTCTTCTTCTGTATATCAGGTATTGGCTGAGTATAGAGCCATTGTTATTCACAGCACAATGTTCATGGTTTCTGGTGCTGAGCTCAGAGGCTCACCTTTTTAAGATGGGCTTTCAGAAAGATGGATGCAAACAATTTCAATTTTGAGGACATGATACCTGGGTGACTACTTCCATCACTGTGAATCTCCTGCCTTCTTCAGACTATAGTGACTTTGACCCTGATTCATCCTTGGGATTTTTGCCTCTTGTTTTTACCCCAATGAAGATTTCATTTCTCATTTGTTTTCTCAGAATTGAACATTGATTTTTTTTTTCCCCCCCAAATTGTTCCCTGCCTTACCATTCAGTCTTGGCATCTAAACTCCTACCTTCCCTGGTTTGTCATGTTTACATTTCCGAACTGCCCCACAACCCCTATCACACACAAATCACACCAGCTCCATCTTGGCCAATGGTGATTTTGGGGATAGAATGAATCTGCTTTTTACCATAGGCTGAACAAACTGTGTATCTATATTAAAAGCAAACTCACAGACCAAGTGTCTAACATCATCACAAAATCAAACAACTCAGGCGAGTGTTTTATGCAAACGTACAAATTGTATGCTAGGAAAGAACAAAAAGTAATATCAAGGAGTAAGAAGGAAACAGTAGTGAGTCAATACATCCTGTACAAGATCTTTCTTCACTACTCTGTCATCTTTCTCTCTGCTTGTTTGTTGTCACAGTAAATAATTAGAGGGAGAGCAATTCTGAGCCATTTTATGTGAACACTGTTAAAGGAAATAAAGGTAAAGCAGACAAACATAAAAACTACTAAGAAACCTTGAACAGAAATGGCTAATTATAGAGCTGCTATTAAAATGCATTTTTTCCCTTTCTTGAAAAAGAATTTTTGTTTGATAATTTACAGACCTACAGGGCCCATTACAGTCTCAGACTCTGAAGGTATTGATCCCTCTGTCTCTTGCTGCCACATTTGTTCTTTCTGGGTCTTCTTCCCCTGAGAGTTTTGCTGATTTCATAATTGAGGGGTGTAGTGAAGACCGGGGAAGTCACCAAAGATGACCTGCTGTGTGAGGGACAGGCATAGTATCTGCCCAGGCTGTGGGAGGGGGGGGTCTCCGTCATCCATGCAATTTTCCTGCTTGATTTTATTTATGTTTTTGGCGATGATTTTCACAAGAGTAAGAATCCTCATCAGGGTGTGGTTTAAAAAACAAAAGCACTCATGCAAAGTCTGCATAGTTAATCTAAACACATTCTCTGTCACTGGAGATGTATATATCCTTTAAAACAAATGGTTCCATTTAACCTAGATCTCTTTGTGTTTCGTCATTTAAAAGCAATGGAGGGCAAACGATTTTTACAACCATGAACCCAATGTATAGCCCAGATGCTCTTGGGTTGGGGTGAGTATGATAATAATGAGACACTCCCCCATTCCATAAGGAGGTTTTCCTTTGAGCTGAGGCTTCCCTAAAAAGAGCATCATCTTGCCTCTTCTTTAGGACCAAGGGTAGAGCTGAGAGGACTCTGCGAATTTTTCTTCTAGGCTGTGAATGGTGGGAGGCAGGCTTAGTTTGGAAGGCATCTTAGAAGTAAGATATGTGTCAGTCCATCTCAATGGAAAATGAGATCTTGTCTGAATGGCATTTTGACTGGCAGCAGACAGCTTATTTAGCTCCTGATGACATCCAGAATTGTTCACAAACAAATAGCTCCCATGAATACTCTGACCAGTATGTGAACACTCACTGACCATCTTGTCTCAGGTAAGGTACACTCATGCAAACCAAAAGTCAAGGAAAAGATGCAGTAGGAAAAACATAGAACTTCTTATCATTTTATTCTCCCCAAAAATTGAGATTTTTTAAAAGAAGATCGTATTTTAATAGTAGGAGACATTTTAGCACTGAAGGGCGGTTTCAGATTGAATATAGAGTGAAATGATTTTGCTTTCAACTTCTGAATTGTAGATTTCTTTCCTATGGATCTTGCACATAGTAGTCTTCAATAAATTCTTGCTTGATGATAAAATATTTTTTTGAAATAATATACTCTGGGAGTCAATAAAATGCGAAAAAAAAAGAGAAAGGATTTTGTATTAAATTTCTCTGCTTCTTTCAACTGTCCCAAACCTGCTGGAGAGAGCTGACAGAATGTGCTGGGAAATCAATGATGAGGACAGACTCTCATTCCTTTATGCGGTGGGATGAACAAAACAGGTGGTTGAGGAAGGAGGAAACAAGTGTTGGTTGCAGGAGAACAAGGTCCGATCTGTTCTGACAACCTGGCAATGAAAAGCCTCTTAATCTAGACAGAGGCACAGAAACTCCACAGTCTAACCGAAGGTAGCCCTTGAATGACAAGAATTTACAAAAGGCATAAGCTCCTTTGTGGGCTCAGCCTCTCAGGGTGTCCCTTGCCATGCTGGTCCATGGAGGTCAGAGTAGACTGGCCATGTGACGATTTCATATGTTGCCTGCCTGTGTCACAAATGTAACCTTACCACTAGGGCCAGAGATTTATTTCTGACATCTGGCACAAGTCATAAAAACAAAACTTGAAAGGCAGCAAGTTGTGCTAAGCTGTCACTCAGACCCTATCTGTGTTCTGGGGTTCCTGCATCCTTGACTAACCAGCCTCCTTAGAAGGTCACCTGAATGTCTTTTTCTCTTCGGCAATGCTCATGGCTTGTCTCTTTCTTTTTCTTTTTTTGAGGCCAAAAGCCTGAACAATAATTTGATTCTTTAGGTTAGGCAGTACTTTAAATGGTCATTTCTGAAGTTTAGCTGGTTCATAACCTCTGTAATCACAAGGCTCCGCATTTGCCTTCCTGAAGCATCTAAGTGAACAGGCAGGAATCTGTCCTCATCCTCGGCCCCAGTCACCCTCCTTTCATCCTCCTCTCTCCCACACATGCCCTCACTCCTGCGCTACTCACCCACCAAGGCAGGTCTGGCCGTGGCAGCGAGAGGTCGACATCAAAGCACTTTCTCAGCCAGCGGCTTGCCTCTAATGCTGGCATAACAGAGAGAAACAGAGAGAGTGTGTGAGCTAGAGGTGGGGGGGTGGGGGACGCGGGCAAGAGAGAGAGCGGGTGAGAGAGAAGTACCAATCGTTTGAATGGCCTCTAACACAGAAGGAGCTCAAAGAATAGAACAAAACCTTCCATTTTCTCCCTCTTTGTAATAAGCCGAGGCAAAATGGGCCTGTGTGGGGCATAGCCGAGTTTGAACTACATTAGCACTCTTTCAGTTTACAAACAAGAGGCCTAATTTAGAAGAAAAATCTCTTATCTGATTATTTCTTTGTGTTCATCCATGTGGAAAAAATATCTGTTCAGAGAAGGTGGGGTGGGTATTGAAGGTGGCTTATTAACTCTCAGGCTGAATCATGATTGTGAAGGGCAATTGGGACAACATTATTCATCTTTAATTTTCAGACTGAAAAAAACAAATAAATGAAGGATTGCTGGTTTTGAGCACTCACTGTATGAAAATATTCAGTAGATCTCCTTGTCACTCTCTCTAACCAGCTTCTTCACAAACAATGCAGTAAATCCTTGTAGTATGTGATCAAATGTCTCCTTTTTCTTAATTATGTATTATGGCAATATGAGGGGATGCAATTAGGGTCACTGATGGATAGAACACTCCAGAGAGTTTCTTGAAATCTTCTGGGTTAGCAAAACCGTCACAGATGCCAAGTCCCTGGGTCCTGACTGGCTGCAGTGCAGGCCAGGGGTGCTGTCATCAGGTTTTGTAAGTGATCAGCTCAAATGTGTCAGAAGGACAGGGATGGGCGTGAGGCAGGAGATGGATGGGCCCTAGACTGAACAGTTTCTCCCCTGTTGACAGAAACTCTGTAACAGCAGAAACTCCATGAAAGCAGGATGATGGAGGAGGCTGGGCCCTGCCCAGATAGAAGATAAGAGACCACATATTCCTTATTCTCGAAGTCAAGGAGACTTCCCAGACTACACATGTGCAGAAAGCCTCCTTGGAGGTCAAAAAGGAAGGGGGAGCCACCTCATAGTAAGTGATGTAAACTACCCATAGCCCTTTTCACTGGAATCCATCTTGGCTAAGAGATGCACACACATACAGGAGAAGACCCTGAGATAAACCAAAAACAGACTCAGAACCAGGCAAAGCAAGACGATTGGTCAAAGGAAACCTGTAAGAAGTGCCCCAAAAAAGTGATTCAAACTGCCACGAGGGTACGATTCTCTCTCTCTGAGCCCACCCATGTGTCTATCCACACATACTGTACTCTTTTTCCTCAAAATAAACACTTTACTTGCTTCACTACTTTCTGTCCCTACGTGGAAATTCATTTCTTCATAGCTGAAGGGCCAGGGCCTTGTCACTGGCCACTGGTGGTCCCTGGTGGTGGTCTGGTGGTTAGGATTTGGTGCTCTCACCGCCGTGGCCCGGGTTTGATTCCCAGTCAGGGGACCAAAATCTTGCTTCAAGCTGCTGCAGGCTGATGCCACCCGAGATCAGGAGCTTCATGGAAAGGATAAAGGATGGTTAGGTTTTATTGTTGAATAATTCCACAAATCTCCATTTGGAAGGTTTATTGATTTCTCAGAAATGAAGGAGGGGAAGAAATGTAAGACAGATAAGACTGCATGGTAGGGAGAGAGCTGTCTTAGGATAATGTCTGAGTCTTTCTTAAATTAGGTGAGGTAGAACTCTGTTATGAAAGAACATCTCTTTTGCATTTTGGAGATAAAATATATTTTAGGGAGAGATAAGATTAGCCCAGATGTTGGTCTTAGAGTATGTCTAGTCTCATTTTAGACAGTCCTTTTGATTACTCTCCTACTGGCATTTTTTCCTAAATTCTTAGAAGCATTTCTTAAGTTGAGTACTCTGGGGTCTTAGGAACGTGCTTGAACGCTACACAAAATTACAGCTTTAGGAAAACAACAGGGGGATTTAACCATGTAGACCTGTGGTAGCCTGTTGTGTACAGGTAAGAATGAGAACTGAATAAGGATGCCAAGCTTGGAGAACATCTTCACTGGAGACCTAAATCCAGGGACAGTCCTATATCATTGATCCTCAACAGTTCAGATGTCTTCTTTCTTGAAGGCAGGAGGAATGCAAAAATATTTCATCTGACATGTGACCACTGATTGATTGGTAGTGCTACTCAGAGTACAAGGTTGAATGGACTTCTGAGGTCATGTCTGGTCTCCGTGACAAAAATGTTGTGATAGATTATTGATATCTGCTCTGTGTGTGCATTTTTGTATGCCTGTAATTGGGTGTCATCTGGGATAGAGGTGTGCATGCTAGGTTTTGTTATTACTGCACTGAATTATCTAAAGAATCCTTTCATTCCTTGAGATCCTGGATACCAGAGGGCTATGTTTTACCTCTATTTTGTGTTGTAATTGATAATAAGTCATCTTTCTTTTGGAGCATTAGTGTAGCAGACACTGTAGTCTTGTCTTCCTTAATTTACCTGTTAAGGGGGAAATCAGTTTTTGTCCCAGTTTTTGCAGGGAAGAGAATTCCTCTTGCTTAATATATGTCAGTGATAGGGATCTATTCCCCTGACAATGTTTTGGGAATAGGCATATGAAACAATTCTGATCAGGAAAGTCCCTTTCCTAAGTAACAATTTGTTAAGTTTTATTTGCTTTAAACAATGATTCAAAAGAAGAAGGCAATCTCTGGTCTTTGTTTTGTAAGAAGATGATGATTAGAGCAGTTCTTTTACTCTTAAAGAAAGGCACACTGGGAGAAGCTACTCTTTTGTGCCTCTGGCTATTGTTGTATGAGAATATGATGCTTGGACCTTCTCTAGTTTCTCATAACCACAAAGGAAGAAGCCCCAGTACAAATGCCAACACTCTGAAGTGCTAGAATGCTGATTGTGTTGAATGATTAGATTTTCTCTAGAAATAAAGTGCCCTTGTTTTTTGAAATTTTATGCTTCTTTAATTTTTATGGGGTAATAAAACACATAACGAGAATGGATTTCACACAGAAACAAATCATATGTTTAAAACATGTGAAGGCTAAATGATATGATGAAATAGTATATAAAAGATGGTTTCATCATAACAGTTTTTAACAGTTTAATGAGGCCTATATAGCAGACAATAAGCTCAACATATGAAAAGTTTAATTAGTTGATCAATTTTGACATGTGTATACACATGTAAATGCTGTTTTCAGTGTAAGGTCTTTCACATATAATTGTAATGATATTGTTTGGTAAATTTAAATTTGTGCTTATTCGTTGCTAATGTATTTATAGATACGAATTTTTTGTATTAATCTTGTACCTTGCAACCTTTACAAACTCACTCATTAGGTCTTGTATTTTTTTTTCTAGTTTACATTGGATTTCTACACAGACAATTACATGAACCATGAATAAATCAAGTTTTGTTTTCTCCTTTCCAAACTGGATGGCTTTTATTTCTTTTTCTTGTCTTATTCAATTGGCTAGATCCCTCATATAACATAGAATAAAGATTGTGAGAGTAGACATGCTTGTCTTACTCCTGCTCTTGGGGGAAAAACATTTAGTCTTTCACCAATAAATACAATGTTAGCTATAAGTTTTTGTAAACGTCCATTATCAGGTTGAGGAAGTTCCCTTCTATTTCTAGTTTGCTGAAAATTTTTGATCTGAAATAGACTTTTCTAAATGCATATTTTTACATGTATTTAAATAATCATAATATTAATACTTTATCACATTATGATCATATAGTGGATCACATTGATTGATATTTGAATGTAAAACTAACCTTGCTTTCCTATAATTAATCCCAATTCATCATGATGTGTTGTCATTTGTATAAATTGTTAGGTTCAATTTGTGAAAACATTATCTAGAATTTTTGCTACTTTATTCAAGAAGTATATTTATTCTTTTATTATAATTATTTGTCAGAATTTGATCAGTAAGTAATGCTGGCTTCATAAAATACACTGGAAAGAATTATCTCCTCTTCAATTTTATGGAAAATCTTGTGAAGTATTAGTATTTTATCTTTCTTAAATATTTGGTGATATTCATCCATGAAGCCATTTACTCCAGGAATTTTCTTTGCAGAAAAGTTTTCAACTATAAATTTAATTTCTTCAACTGATATAAGGCCATTCTGAATATCTATTTCTTCTTAAATAAGCTTTGATAGTTTGTGTCTTTCAAGGACTTGACCAATTAATCTAGATTGTTCAATTTATTGATGTAATCTTGTTCATAACTTTTCCATATTATCTCTATAATACCTGCAGAATCTGAAATGATGCCAACTCTCACATTCCTGATATTTACAATTTATGTGCTCTCTCTTTTTCTCTGATGGTAAGGCTAGCTAGAATTTTATCAATTTTATAGATCTCTATAAGACCCAGGTTTGGTTTATTGATTGTCTCTATTATTTTATGCTATCTATTTTATCAGTTTCCACTTTGATCTTTATTATTTATTTCTTCCTAATTTTTTGTTAATTTGTTCTTTTTCTACTTCTTTTTAAGGTGAAAGCTGAGATCATTATTTTGATGCCTTTCTTCTTTTTCTAATATGAGCTGCTAATTGCTATAAATTTTCCTGTAATTATTGCTTTAGAAACATCCAACAAATTTTGATATGTTGTGTCTTTGTTTTAATCCAGTTCAAAATACCTCCTCTTTGGCTTTTGATGGGTTATTTTTATATATGTTATTTCATTTACAAATCTTTGGGGATTACCCAAATGTCTTCTTGCAAGCAATTTCTATTTATTTATTTTATCTATCTATCTATCTATCTATCTATCTATCATCTATCTATCTATCTATCTATCTATCTATTGTGGTCAGAGACTATACCTTGTTGATTTGATCCTTAAAATTTTATCTACACTTGCTTTATGGCCTAGAACATATGTAAATATTGGTAAATATTCTCTGTGTACTTGAAATGAATGTGTATTCTACTGTTGCTGGGCAGAGTTTTTATAAGTGTCAATTAGGTCAAGTGTTTTGACACTGTTGTATATCTTCTATATCCTTACTGATTTTCTGTCTAATTATTTTATCACTTATTAAAGAACGTTAATTAAGTCTCTAACTATAATTGGGGTTTTGAATATTTCTCCTTGTAGTTCTATCAATTTTTGATTTTTGTATTTTGAAGTCCTGTTGTTGGATACATAAATACTTAGGATTATTATGCTGATGCATTGACCTATTTATCATCAGAAATTGTGTCTCTCTGTAGTAATATTTTTGCTGTGAAATCTACTTTATCTAATATGAAAATAGTCACTCCAGCTTTCTTCTGATTATTGTTGTAGAGAATGTGTTTCCCCATACTTTTTATTTTAGTCTATTTGTGTCATTATATTTTAAATTTATTTCTTGTTGGATCTTGCTATTTTATCCAAAATGATAATTTAAAGCTTTTCATTGGCTTTTTAAATTATTTACATTGAACATTTATTGATATGATTGGACTTATGTATATTTCTATTTTTTAATACATCACATCTATTTTTTGTTCTCTTCCCCTCTTTTTCTGTATTCTTTGGGATTAAAGTGTTTTTATGATTTCTTTTTATCTCCATCATCAGTTTTTGTTTGTGGTTGCTTTAGGGTTTATAACATGCATTTTAGACTTATCTACCTTCAAATAATATCATACCGGTTAGTATGCATCACAGGAACTTTGCTATATTACAGTCCCATTTCCCCTTTGCCTTTCTAATATTGTTGTATATTTTACTTCTACATTTCTTACCCCTCCCAAGAGCATTATTTTTAAACAGTTATTTTCTTCCTATATATAAAAGTGATAATACAATCAAGCTCTTATTTAAATAAAATAGAAAAAGTCTTTTATAGTTTCCCAAATAGTTGCTCTTTCCAGTGCTTTTCATCAGTTTGTGTGGGTCCACATTTCTCTCTGGTATCATTTTTTCTTCTGCCTGAACAATTTCTTTTAATATTTATTTTAACACAAATCTGCTTTTGCTAAATTTTTCAGCTTTTATATGTCTGAAAAAATCCTTTATTTTGTCTTCATTTATGAAAGATTTTTTTGCTGTGTATATAAATCTAGGTTGACTATTTTTTCCCCTTCAAAACTTTAAAGATATTTCTTCACTGTTCTTTGGCTTGAATTTTTTCAGACAAACCCATGTCATTTATATCTTTGTTTCTCTGTAAGTAATCTATCTTTTACCCTCTGGCTGCTTTTAAGGTTTTCTCTTTTTTATTTCTTAAAGAAATTTGTTCATGATGTATTTTGGTATGATTTTAGTCCTATTTCTTGAACCTGGATTTCTTTGAACTTGAATCTGTGGGGATATAGTTTCATCAAATTTGGAAATTTTTCAGCTATTGTTTCTACAAATAATTTCCTGTCCCACCTTTCTTCCACTCATTCAGGGATTGCAACTACCTTTACACTAAATCCAAGCTGTTTATAGTTGTCCTATACCTCACTGAAGTTCTGGTTACTATATTCAGTTTTTTAATTTTTGTGTTTTACCTTAGTTCACTAATCTTTTCTCCTTCAGCATCTAGTTTGTGGTTAAATTAATCCATTAGTTTTATCACCTTCACACTATATTTTTCCTTTCTAGAACTTCAAAATGTTTTTTATATCTCCATCTCTCAGTGTGATAAAGTTTCCCTTTACCTTCTTGAATATACAGAGTATAGTTATAATAACTTGTAATGTGTCCTTGACTACTGATTCTATAATCTCTGTCATTCCTGGATCTTTTTCTATTGATTTATTTATCTCCTCATATGGGTCATATTTTCCTGCTTCTATGAATACTTGGTAATTTTTTTATTGAATGCTAGATTCTGTGAAGTTTTCTTCATTCAGTTCTAGATAATTTTTATTTCTATAAATACCCTTGATCTTTGTAGGACAAATGACTCATTCAATATATCTGGGATTGTCCTAGTTTTAAAATTAAACATTCTTCATCCCAGGGATCTTTTCATTCAGGGCAAACTGTGATTGCTGCTCATCTTAGTCACTTGAAAAAACTTTAATGCTTTTGTGACTTGCTTTTAAGATTTATTAGATGGGTCCAGAGCACCATTTAATTTAGGGCTATGTTGCTCCACTACTGATGCAATACTGTTTTGAGTTGTCTGCCTGATTCCATTTGGATTGTGAAGTTTTCAATACTGGCAATGAGAGTACGATTTGTGTAAGTTCCAGGGGTTCTTCCTTTGGCTGATTTCAGTTGGTTCTTTCCCTGATCTTTGTTTCTTTGTTCACACACATGTGCTCAGAATTACTTAGCTGAAGACTTTAAGGGTAACCATTTGCTGTTCTCTGGAATTCTCTCTCTGTGTAGTTCTTTCTTTTCTGGAACTCTGACATATGACCTCCATCTTTCTTGGCCTCCCTGGAAATCTAGTGTTGTCTGCTCATCTCAGGGAGACCATTAGGCTCTAACTGCGTTCCATTTCTCTACATTGCCCCCTGGAAAGTGTCTCCAGGCTGTAAACTAGGGACATCATAGGGCTCATTCCATTCTTTTTTTCTCTTTTAGAGAGCACCACCTAGCATGATATTAAGGAAAGAAAGCTGATTAGTGCCAGAACACCTGGTTTGAAAACTCACCTTCACTTCATATGACCCAAGTCCCTTAATTAAGTCATTAACAACCCTGAGACTCAGACTCCTCATCTGTAGAATGAGGATAATAAGAAGGCAAAATGTTATCAAGTCAGAGGAAAATTCTGTATTTTTAAACTATTTGTAAAATGTAAAGCTTTATGCAAATATAAATTGGTTCAATGATCATTTAGAGTTTTTCAATAAAAATAAAAAAAATTACAGAAGCCTTTAATTCCCATGTGAAAGGTTAGACAGTGTAATCAAACACCTTGGTATACAGCTTCAGCTCTCCTGTTTAAAAAATATTTTATTGTCAAAGATTTCATTTGATCACCACATCCATGATGTAGTCCATGATATCAAAGTTTTATATCTAGCAGTTTAAATGATTTTTTAAAAAGATTACACAGTTGGCATTTGGAAGGAACAGGATTTTCCACTGTGATATATAACCTTATTTAATACTTTATAGTGATGACAGAACAAAATTTGAAAGAAGAAAATTTGAAAATTAAATGACTGTTCTCTTCCACATATACCCATAGAGAAGATTCTGTAAATACATAATGAATAAAGGAATCCAAATGGCCATGTTTATTTTACAGCAGCTTCTAAATCTGTAAATCATCACACTAGGCAAGTAAGATTTATTATATGCACATTTAGTGATTCTTTGAGCGATTGCATTTTTCAAGTGACTATTTTAGGTAGACGTTGTGTATTGCTTATTCAGTAGCCATTCCCATCCTTCCTCTATGGCAGAGATCTGACTTTGTTTGGATGTATACTCATCTTCCCTCTCACAAACTCAGTGCTAGATCCTGATTATAGTAAATCAATAATGACAACATATTTGTAAAATTAATCCCTGTTGAGACTTATAGCTGTAAATCAATGTCTTCCACCATTGCTATAAAAGGATTTCGTTATGTATGTATATTACAATGCATCAATATATTTTCTTATAAATGGTTATAATGATTATTATTATTATTTGATTTTTATTATTATTTAATGGTTATATATTAATGATTATTATTATTATTATTTTTGCTATTATGACATTAATGTCATGGACATTCTTATACATGTCCCTTGGAGCCATGAACTTTATTTTTTCTTTCTTCAAATAAACAAATTTTGGCTTGTTTATCCTCTCTGCAATGTTGTAGTTTCCTAATTTGTTATTTTTTTCTATCTCAATTTTTAAACAAGAGATTATCCTGTTTGTCTGAATTTTGGTTTGCTTTAAACATTTATATTTAAACATATGGTTTCTTCTTAATGTGAAAATGATTTCCATGATCATTTGACAGTTTCATCCCTTAACTGGCACTTAAAAATGTAGTTTCCTTTATCCTTTCTTTTTTTTATTGAGGTATAATTGACATATAATCCTGTTTTACTTGTACAACATAAAAATTCTATATTTGTATAAATTGCAAAATGATCACAATAAGTCTTGTTAGCATCTGTCACCATACATAGATACACAAATTTCTTCTTGTGATAAGAGTTTTCAAGATCTACTCTTTTAGCAACTTTCAGATATGCAATACACTATTATTAACTGTAGTCACCATCTGTACATTACATTCCCATGATTTATTTATTTTATAATTGGAAGTTTGTACCTATTGACTCCCTTCACCCATTTTGCCCCACCTCCCACCCTGCCTCTGGCAAGCACCGATCTGCTCTCTGAACCTATGAAATCACTTGTTTTGCTTTGGTGTATTAGATTCCACATGCAAGTGAGATCACACCGCATTTGTCTTTTACAGTCCGACTCATTTCACTTAGCATAATGCCCTCAAGTTCCATTCATGTTGTTGCAAATGGCAAGATTCCATTCCTTTTTATGGCAGAAGAGTATTCCATTATTTATATCATATTTTCTTTATCTATTCATCCATAGATGGATACATAGGTTGTTTCCATATCTTGGTTATTGTAAATAGTGTTGCAATGAATAAGGGGGTGCATATATCTTTTTCAGTTAGTGTTTTTTTTTGTCTATATCCATTTGTATTCAACAATGTAAAGAAGAGGTCTTCCAGTGCAGTAAAAAAATATTAAAAAAAAAAGAAAAACTAGGCATTATCATTTATCATGTAGGTTACACTGATCATTTTAATTTTATTTATTTATTTAATTTTAACATCTTTATTGGAGGATAATTGCTTTACAATGGTGTGTTAATTTCTGCTTTATAACAAAGTGAATCAGCTATACATATACATATATCCCCATATCTCCTCCCTCTTGCGTCTCCCTCCCACACTCCCTATCCCACCACTCTAGGTGGTCACAAAGCACCAAGCTGAACTCCCTATTCAGTGTGGCTGCTTCCCACTAGCTATCTATTTTACATTTGGTAGTATATATAAGTCCATGCCACTCTCTCACTTCGTCCCAGCTTACCTTCCCCTCTCCCTGTGTCCTCAAGTCCATTCTCTGCATCTGCGTCTTTATTACTGTCCTGCACCTAGGTACTTCATCTTTTTTTTTTTTTTTCTTTTAGATTCCAAATATATGTGTTAGTATACGGTATTTGTTTTTGTCTTTCTGACTTACTTCACTCTGTATGACAGACTCTAGGTCCATGCACCTCACTACAAATAACTCATTTCATTTTTTTTTTATGGATGAGTAATATTTCATTGTATATATGTGCCACATCTTCTTTATCCATTGATCTGTCGATGGACACTTAGGCTGCTTCCATGTCTTGGCTATTGTAAATAGAGCTGCAATGAACATTGTGGTACATGACTCTTTTTTAATTATGGTTTTCTTAGGGTATATGCCCAGTAGTGGGATTGCTGGGTCATATGGTAGGTCTATTTTTGGTTTCTTTAAGAACCTCCATACTGTTCTCCATAGTGGCTGTATCAGTTTACATTCTGACCAACAGTGCAAGAGGATTCCCTTTTCTCCACACCCTCTCCAGCATTTATTATTTGTAGATTTTTTGATGATGGCCATTCTGACTGGTGTGAGGTGATACCTCACTGTAGTTTTGATATGCATTTCTCTAATGATTAGTGATGCTGAGCATTCTTTCATGTGTTTGTAGGCTATCTGTATATCTTTTTGCAGAAATGTCTATTTAGGTCTGCCCATTTTTGGATTGGGTTGTTTGTTTTTTAGATATTGAGCTGCATGATATGCTTGTAAATTTTGGAGATTAATCGTTTGTCAGTTGCTTCATTTGCAAATATTTTCTCCCATTCTGAGGGTTGTCTCTTCGTCTTGTTTATGGTTTCCTTTGCTGTGAAAAAGCTTTTAGGATTCATTAGGTCCCATTTGTTTATTTTTGTTTTTATTTCCATTTCTCTAGGTGGTGGGTAAAAAAGGATCTTGCTGTGATTTATGTCATAGAGTGTTCTGCCTATGTTTTCCTCTAAGAGTTTTATAGTATTTGGCCTTACATTTAGGTCTTCAATCCATTTTGAGTTTATTTTTGTGTATGATGTTAGGGAGTGTTCTAATTTCATTCTTTTACATGTAGCTGTCCAGTTTTCCAAGCAGCACTTATTGAAGAGGCTGTCTTTTCTCCATTGTATATTCTTGCCTCCTGTATCAAAAATTAGGTGACCATGTGTGTGTGGGTTTATCTCTGGAGTTTCTATACTTTTCCATTGATCTATATTTCTGCTTTTGTGCCAGTACCATACTGTCTTGATTACTGTAGCTTTGTAGTATAGTCTGAAGTCAGGGAGCCTGATTCCTCCAGCTCCATTTTTCGTTCTCAAGATTGCTTTGGCTATTCGGGGTCTTTTGTGTTTCCATACAAATAGTGAAATTTTTGTTCTAGTTCTGTGAAAAATGCCATTGATAGTTTGATAGGGAATGCATTGAATCTGTAGATTGCTTTGGGTAGTAGAGTCATTTTCACAATGTTGATTCTTCCAATCCAGGAACATGGTATATCTCTCCATCTGTTGGTATCATCTTTAATTTCTTTCATCAGTATCTTACAGTTTTCTGCATACAAGTCTTTTTTCCCCTTAGGTAGGTTTATTCCTAGGTATTTATTCTTTTTGTTGCAATGATAAATTGGAGTGTTTCCTTAAATTCTCTTTCAGATATTTCATCATTAGTGTATAGGAATGCAAGAGATTTCTGTGCATTAATTTTGTATCCTGCTACTTTACCAAATTCATTGATTAGCTCTAATAGTTTTCTGGTAGCGTCTTTAGGATTCTCTATGTATAGTATCATGTCATCTGCCAACAGTGACAGCTTTACTTCTTCTTTTCTGATTTGGATTCCTTTTATTTCTTTTTCTTCTCTGATTGCTGTGGCTAAAACTTCCAAAACTATGTTGAATAATAGTGGTGAGAGTGGGCAACCATGTCTAGTTCCTGATGTTAGAGGAAATGGTTTCAGATTTTCACCATTGAGAACGATGTTGGCTGTGGGTTTATCATATATGGCCTTTATTATGTTGAGGTAACGTCCCTCTATGCCTACTTTCTGGAGGGTTTTTATCATAAATGGGTGTTGAATTTTGTCAAGAGCTTTTTCTGCATCTATTGAGATGATCATATGGTTTTTCTCCTTCCATTTGTTAATATATTGTATCACATTGATTGATTTGCATATATTGAAGAATCCTTGCATTCCTGGGATAAACTCCACTTGATCATGGAGTATGATCCTTTTAATGTGCTTTTGGATTCTGTTTCCTAGTATTTTGTTGAGGATTTTTGCATCTATGTTCATCAATGATATTGGCCTGTAGTTTTCTTTCTTTGTGACATCTTTGTCTGGTTTTGATATCAGGGTGGTGGTGGTCTCATAGAATGAGTTTGGGAGTGTTCCTCCCTCTGCTATATTTTGGAAAAGTTTGAGAAGGATAGGTGTTAGCTCTTCTCTAAATGTTTGATAGAATTCGCCTGTGAAGGCATCTGGTCCTGGGCTTTAGTTTGTTGGAAGATTTTTAATCACAGTTTTAATTTCAGTGCTTGTGATTGGTGTGTTTATATTTTCTATTTCTTCCTGGTTCAGTCTCGGCAGGTTGTGCTTTTCCAAGATTTTGTCCATTTCTTCCAGGTTCTCCATTTTATTGGCATAGAGTTGCTTGTAGTAATCTCTCATGATCCTTTGTATTTCTACAGTGTCAGTTGTTACTTCTCCTTTTTCGTTTCTAATTCTGTTGATTTGAGTCTTCTCCCTTTTTTTCTTGATGAGTCTGGCTAGTGGTTTATCAATTTTGTTTATCTTCTCAAAGAACCAGCTTTTAGTTTGATTGATCTTTGCTATCGTTTCCTTCATTTCTTTTTCATTTACTTCTCATCTGATCTTTATGATATCTCTCCTTCTGCTAACTTTGGGGTTTTTTTGTTCTTCTTTCTCTAATTGTTTTAGGTGTAAGGTCGGTTGTTTATTTGAGATGTTTCTTGTTTCTTGAGGTACGATTGTATTGCTAATACATCTCTTTTAGAACTGTTTTTGTTGCATCTCATAAGTTTTTTTTTGTGTCGTCATGTTTTCATTGTCATTTGTTTCTAAGCATTTTTTGATTTACTCTTTGATTTCTTCAGTGATCTCTTTGTTATTTAGTAGTGTATTGTTTAGCCTCCATATACTTGTATTTTTTACAGTTTTTTCCTGTAATTGATATCTAGTCTCATAGCCGTGTGGTCAGTAAAGATACTTGATATGATTTCAATTTTCTTAAATTTACCAAGACTTGATTTGTTACCCAAGACGTGATCTATCCTGGAGAATGTTCCATGAGCACTTGAGAAGAAAGTGTATTCTGTTGTTTTTGGATGGAATGTCCTATAAATATCAATTAAGTCCATCTTGCTTAATGTATCATTTAAAGCTTGTGTTTCCTTATTTATTTTCAGTTTGGATGATCTGTCCATTGGTGAGAGTGGGGTGTTAAAGTCCCCTACTATGATTGTGTTACTGTCGATTTCCCCTTTTATGGCTGTTAGTATTTGCCTTATGTATTGAGGTGCTCATGTGTTGGGTGCATAAATATTTACAATTGTTCTATCTTCTTCTTGGATTGATCCCTTGATCAATTTGTAGTGTCCTTGTTTGTCTCTCTTAATAGTTTTTATTTTAAAGTCTATTTTGTCTGATATGAGAATTGCTATTCCAGCTTTCCTTTGATTACCATTTGCATGGAATATCTTTTCCATCCCCTTACTTTCAGTCTGTATTTTTCCCAGGTCTGAAGTGGATATCTTGTAGACAGCCTATATAAGGGTCTTGTTTTTTAATCCATTCAGCCAGTCTATGTCTTTTGATTGGAGCATTTAATCCATTTACATTTAAGGTAATTATCTATATGTATCTTCCTATTATCATTTTCTTAATTGTTTTGGGTTTGTTATTGTAGGTCTTTTCCTTCTCTTTTGTTTCCTGCCTAGAGAAGGTCCTTTAGCATTTGTTGTAAAGCTGGTTTGGTGGTCCTGAAGTCTGTTTGCTTTTGCTTGTCTGTAAAGTTTGTAATTTCTCCATCGAATCTGAATGATATCCTTGCTGGGTAGAGTAATCTTGGTTGTAAGTTTTTCCCTTTCATCACTTTAAATTTGTCCTGCCATGCCCTTCTGGCTTGCAGAGTTACTGCTGAAAGATCAGCTGTTTACCTTCTGGGGATTCCCTTGTGTGTTATTTGCTGTTTTTCCCTTGCTGCTTTTAATATTTTTTCTTTGTTATTAATTTTTGACAGTTTGATTAATATGTGTCTTGGCATGTTTCTCTTTGGATATTTCCTGTATGGGACTCTCTGTGCTTCCTGGACTTAATTAACTATTTCCTTTCCCATATTAGGGAAGTTTTCAACTATAATCTCTTCAAATATTTTCTCAGTCCCTTTCTTTTTCTCTTGTTCTCCTGGGACCCCTATCATTCGAATGTTGGTGCATTTAATGTTGTCCCAGTGGTCTCTGAGACTGTCCTCAATTCTTTTCATTCTTTTTTCTTTATTCTGTTCTGCAGCAGTTATTTCCACTATTTTATCTTCCAGATCACTTATCTGTTCTGCCTCAGCTATTCTGCTATTGATTCATTCTAGAGAATTTTTAATTTCATTTATTGTGTTGTTCATGATTGTTTTTTTTGCTCTTTAGTTCTTCTAGGTCCTTGTTAAATGTTTCTTTGTATTTTCTCCATTCTATTTCCAAGATTTTAGATGATCTTTACTATCATTACTCTGAATTGTTTTTCAGGTAGACTTCTTATTTCCTCTTCATGTTCTGGTGGGTTTTTACCTTGCTCTTTCATCTGCTGTTTGTTTCTCTGTCTTCTCATTTTGCTTAACTTACTGTGTTTGAGGTTTCCTTTTCACAGGCTGCAGGTTCGGAGTTCCTGTTGTTTTTGGTGTCTGCCCCCAGTGGCTAAGTTTGGTTCAGTGTGTTGTGTAGGCTTCCTGGTGGAGGGGACTTGTGCCTGTTTTCTGGTGCATGAGGCTGAATCTTGTGTTTCTGGTGAGCAGGACCATGTCCAGTGGTGTGTTTTGGAGTATCTGTGACCTTATTATGATTTTAGGCAGCCTCTCCATTAATGGGTGGGGTTATGTTCCTGTCTTCCTAGTTGTTTGGCATAAGGTGTTTAGCACTGTAGCTTGCTGGTTGTTGAGTGGAGCTAGGTCTTAGCATTGAGATGGAGATCTGTGGGAGAGCTTTCACCGTTTGATATTACATGGAACCGGGAGGTCTCTGGTGGACCAATGTCCTGAACTCGGCTGTCCCACCTCAGAGGAAGAGGCCTGATACCCCGCTGGAGCTCCAAGACCCTGTCAGTCATGCAGCCATCTCTGCAGGGCCCAGCAGATGCTCTGTCTGGTTAAAGGTCACCAATGATGAGATGAGATTTTTGTCTTCTCTGAAATGAACCCGAGGGTTTGTTGGAAATGAAGACGTGGCGATGCTTTATCCAGTTTCTAGCTGTAAGAAATAGTTAGCAAAAGAAGTCCCAGTCCAAGTTCGGCACGGACTGGGCTCCTGCAGAGAGCCACTCAGAGGCATGGAGACAAGCAGGAGACTCCGACATTTAGCGCTAGGCACGAGGGAAGAGCTGATTTTCCTACTCTTTTCAGAGGGATGCAAGCTGCCCCAACTGCTCTTCCCCTTCTCCTAATTTTATTTTTATATAGGCTTACCTTGGAGATGTTACAGGTTCATATCCAGAACACAACAATGAAGTGAATATTGCAATAAAGGAAGTCACACAGTATTTTTCTTTTGGTCTCCCAGTGCATATAAAAGTTATGTTACAGTCTATTAACCCTAAAACAACAACAACAACAAAATGTACATACAATAATTTAAAAATATTGTTAAAATATGTTAACCATCATCTGAGCCTTTGGTGATCTGTAATCTTTTTTGCTGGTGGAGTGTCTTGCCTCAGTGTTGATGGCTGCTGACTGATCAGGGTGGTGGTTGCTTAAGGTTGGGAAGGCTGTGGAAATTTCTTAAAATAAAACAATGAAGTTTGCCACATTGATTGACTCTTCCTTTCATGAATGATTTCTCTGTAGCACAAAATGCTGTTTGATAGTATTTTACCCACAGTTGAACTTCTTTCAAAATTGTAGTTAGTCCTCTCATACTCTGCCTCTGCTTTATCTACTAAGTTTACTTAATATTCTAAATCCTTTGTTGTCATGTCAACAATCTTCATAGCATCTTCTCCAGGATTAAATTCTATCTGAAGAAAACACTGTCTTTGCTCATCTTAATAAGCAACCCCCTCTGTTATAGTGTTATTATGAAATTGCAGCAATTCAGTCACATATTCAAGCTACACTTCCAATTCTAGTTCTTTGCTATTTCCACCATATCTGCAGTTTCTTCCTCCACTGAAGTCTTGAACCCTTCAAAGTCATCCATGAGGTTTGGAATCAATTTTTTCCAAACTCCTGTTAATGTTGATATTTTTTCATTTTCCCATGAATCATGATGTTCTTAATGGCATCTAGAATGGTGAATCCTTTCCAGAAGGTTTTCAATTTATTTTGCCCTGATTAATCAGAAGAATCACTATCTATAAAAGCCATAGCCTTCCAAAATGCATTTTTTAAATAAGACTTAAAAGTCAAAATTGCTCCATGATACATGGGCTCAGAATGGATTTTGTGTTAGCAGACATGAAAACAACATTAATCTTTTTGTACATCTCCATCAGATCTCTTGTGTGACCAGGTGCATTGTCAGTGAGCAGTAATATTTTGAAAGGAATATTTTTTGCTGAGCAGCAGGTCTCAACAGTGGGCTTAAAATATTAGGTAAACTATGTTGTCAACAGCTGTGCTGTCATCCAGGCTTTGTTGTTGCATTTATAGAGCATGGGCAGAGTAGATTCAGCAAAATTCTAAAGAACCCTAGGATTTTCAGAATGGTAAATGAGTGCTGGCTTCAACTTAAAGTTACCAGCTGCATTAGCCCCTATCAAGAGAGTCAGCCCATCCTTTGAAGATTTGAAGCCAGGTATTGACTTCTCCTCTCTAGCTATCAAAGTCCTAGATGGCATTTTCTTCCAATATAAGGCTAATCATCTTCACAGAAAATTGACTGTTTAGTGGAGCCACGTTCATTAATTATCGTAGCTAGATCTTCTAGATAACTTGCTGCAGCTTCTACATCAGCACTTGTTGCTTCACCTTGTTCTTTTATGTTATAGAGACAGCTTCTTTCCAAAACCTCATGAACCAACCTCTGAGAGCTTCAAACTTTTCTTCTGCAGCTTCCTCACCTCTCTAACCTTTCATAGAATTGAGGAGAGTTAGGGCCTTACTCTGGATAAGGCTTTGGCTTAAGGGAATGTTGTTTGATCTTCTGGCTTGATCTTCTATCCAGACTATTAAAACTTTCTCTATATTGGCAATAAGGCTGTTTCACTTTCTTATCATTCTTGTGTTTCAATTTCCTTCAAGAACTTTTCCTTGGCCTTCACAACTTGACATGCCTAGTTTTCAGCCTATCTCAGCTTTCAACATGCTTTCCTCACTAAGTTTAATAATTTCTAACTTTTGCTTTAAAGTGAGAGATGTACAACTCTTCATTTCATTTGAACACTGACATGCCATTGTAGGGTTATTAATTGGCCTAATTTCAATATTGTTTTGTCTCAAGTAATAGGGAGGCTGGAGGAGAGGGAGAGAGAGAAGGGGGAATGGCCAGTTGGTGAAGCAGTCAGAACACACACAATGTTTATCGATGAAGTTCACTGTCTTATATGGTATGATTCCTGGCTTCCCCAAACAATGACAAGAGTAATATCAAAGTCACTGATCACAGATCACCATAATAAATATAATAATTGTGAAAAAGTTTGAAATATTGCAAGCATTACCAAAATGTGGCACAGAGCCACAAAGTGAGCAAATGCTGTTGGGAAAAAGGTACTGATAAATGTGCTTGATGCAGGGTTGCCACAAGCCTTCATTTGTAAAAAAAATGCAATATCTGTGAAGCACAATAAAGTGAAGCATAATAAAACAGGGTATGCCTGTATATTTTAGTCATTTTACAAATAATTTACAAATTTAAGAAAAATGATAATGAAAAACAAGTGTATTAGGAATTTTGGTAAGAATTTAACATAGCAAAAAAAATTTTATTCCAGATTTTCCTGGTTTTAAAAATATATAAATATATGAAAGTATATTTATAAACATAAATATTGTACTCTAACCATGCAATATTTTCAAATGCAACTAACTGTTCATCACTGTAAATAATCATCCAGCTTGTAAATACTAATTCCAGATTTCAAAACATCTCTAAAAATTCTAGCTTATTATTATTTCAGCTCCTTCTTCTTGTGTTGTCAAAATCAATACTTTTGAAAAATTTGAAGGCTCATCATTTTCTTGAAGAGAATTAACTATATTTTCTGCTCCATAATTGCAAAACGTTTTTAGATTTATAAACACAAATTAGAATAATCAATTTAATAAGTTAAAAAAATCTGTATCATTTATTTACTTGTAGTCATCTCTACAACCTACCTCCAGCGTGTCTCCATGTGATAACTATATTTTGGCAGCAAAAGATAGAGGCATTTGTTACAAGTATTACTGACCAAAATAGGAGGGCCAGGTAAAAAGCACATATTTGGAAAGGGAGAAGAGAGAGGGTGATAAGATATAATAATAAAAAGGATAGCTCACAAATTTTCTCTCTAATTTATATTTTTAAATGTTTTATGACAAGTCTACCATTCAAAGAGGTAAACTTGTTCTAAATTTTAAGCTTGTTTTCCTACCAAAATAGGGTTAATTAATCTTATGGAAATCAATATTTATCATTTTTTCATTGTGTATATTTAGATACTTATTTGGTTTTCTTAGTTATTATTCATGATTTGGTTTCTTGTAGGTCAATAATCTTTGTAAGGAAGAAATACTATCTCATCCTCTTTTAATTTAAGATGATTTTGTTGGAAGGAAGATTCACTAAAGCCTGCTCAGGTGGAGAGGTTTATGACAAGGGAGGATGAGCGGAATCTTGTGAAAATCCAAGAACTAGAATTATAACAGTGTTACAGAACTGAGTCTCTACCTTTTTCAGTGATTCCTGCAATAGTGCTGTGTAACAGTCCCAGTTGCTGTGGTTTAAAACAACATTTATTCCTTGCACCTAAGTCTGTCAGTCAGCTGTAACTCCACTGGGCCAGTCTGGACTCTAGGCTACCAGAGGACTAAGGTATGTTCCTCTCACAGATTCCACTCTGGGGCCCAGGTCTCAAGGTGATCATTGCAGCATAAGAGGCCAAGGGGTCAACATAAGCGTGTTTATGCCTTCTGCTACCATTATGTCTGCTAATAGTCCACTGGCCAAAGTAATTCACAAAGCCCATTATCAGTGGGGTAGAAAAGAAGATTCCACACAAAGGGGGAGGGTACTGAAAGTTACATGGCAAAGAGTGTGAATATATGTTTACTGTTCATCAAAGTATTGGGACTCATAATCCAGTCTACTACAGTTTTCATGGAGGGTGATGTGAGATTTAAGGCTATTCTGAGGCTCTTTGCAAGGATTTTGTAGCCTTAATTTGAGAGGATTACCTAAGTCATTTAACCTATGGTCCTTCCTTCTTTGTTATCCTCTTGACAGCAGGATCATTGACTCTAGCCAGTAATATGACCCATTCTTCGCCTGTTGTACTGAAGCTCCAGGGAGTCCAAAATGGCCATGTGGCAGTATCAGCTTTCAATTTACAGGAACTATTATTTGATACCATGATGGAGACATCTCATTGTTAGATTTAAAACTTTTAGATAGGGACTTCCCTGGTGGTGCAGTGGTTGGGACTCCATGCTCTCAATGCAGGGGGCCTGGGTTCACTCCCTGGTCAGGGAACTAGATCCCACATGCATGCTGCAACTAAGAGTTCGCATGCCACAACTAAGGAGCCAGCCTGCAACTAAGACCCAGTGCAACCAAATAAATAAATAAATATTAAAAAAAAAAAAACTTTTAGATATTCAGAGTTAGTGTCTTTATCAGAAGAGCCAACATCTTGAGTGTAAGTCATGTCTTGTAGTTGTGCATGGTGGCAACTTTGCTCTCGTGTTTTTTATTTTGACTACGGGAGAAACATTGCTACCTATTCGTTATTTATTTGGATCATATGCTAATCTTATAGGACAAGCTTGCAAGTCAACAATTGGATCTAGAGGCATTCCAATATTTTATTAGGGCAATGGCTTATGGATGATAAATGCATGGTGTGACCAGGAAATACAATTTCAGCTTTCCTAGGCAAGTGTAGTAAGAGAATATTTTCAACACATTTAAAAAACTGCTTAGTTTCCTTCAATAATGCCCTTAACATTTCATCAGAATTAGGTAATTCACTAGAATCTGTGTTTGAGGCCCTGACCACGTGTTGGTTGTGTGACTTTATGTCACTTAAGTTTTCAGAAGGATACTATTCCCTTATTCACAAAATGGAAACAAACCTATTTGGCCTTTGCAGATTAAACTCATGCATTTATGTGCCAAAACACAGCTAAAAGTCCAGTAAGAAACTTTCTAGAAAGTTGGAACAAGAAAATGGGAGAAGAGGTCAACTTGGAGAGGTCAAGAATTTTTTTTGTTTTTAATTTTAAAAACATTTTTATAAAATTATGTATATATAAGGTATGCTACACGATGTTTTGCTATACATAGTTTGTATACAGTTATTTGTATATAGTTAAATAATGACTACAGTCAAGCAGATTAACATATCTATATTCTCACAGAGTTACCTGTTTTATTTTGTTTGTTTTGTTTTTGTGGTGAGAGCACCTGCAATCTACTGTCTTAAAAAATTAAGATGGCAAGTGAATGAGTAGAAACTGCTTCATAAGATTGATGAAACATGGAAACCAAGTGGTTTCCCAACAAAAGCAAACTCTTTGAGCTGTAGAAGGCCAGAAAATCTCAGGAACTGGAAGTTTCTTAAAATGTGAGTTGGGAGAATGGTTGAAAGTCTGTATGGGGGTAGTTGAATACCCCAGGTACCTCCCCTAATGGGAAATAGGAGTTTTTCTTTCTGAAGGAACTGAATTAGAGGCTTGGGACTCAACCCTTGGCATAGCTGAGAGTGCAGGCTAGGTGGTGTGCTCAATAAAAAGGAATTAAGCAGATGTCTTCATTGTAATCATGAGACCATGTGATGGAGTTTTGATGTTTTAACTTGACTAAACTGAATTCCTTTTCTAGTGTTTCTTGTTAGGGTGGGCTACAGGGACAGCTGGAGGACAGTTATGATGTAGCATGTACACACATTCTCCCAGTTATAAAATCAAACTGTAATCTAGGTGCTGCAGTGAAGATATTTTGAAGATGTAAATAAAGTCCCTAATCCATTGACTTTAAGTTAATAAAAAAAGATTTTGGTAGCTCTACCTAATTAAGGTAAGCCCTTTCAAAGAGGCTTAGGACTTTATGGATGCAGAGACTCCAAACATTTTCAGCCTTTTCAATTGCTCTCTTTGCCCTTGGATCTTCCTTCTAGACTGAAACATATAGACAAAAAATTCAACCTGTCCCCATAGGGTCCAGCCTGATTGTGATCTTCTCTTCCTGATTGCCTCGTTTATGAACTTTGAACTTGCTTAGCCAGTCCCAACAATTGCGTAAGCCAATCCCTTGTAATAAATCTCTATATATGCATATATAGATAGATATAGACCTATATCTATATCTGTATCCATATCTATATAACTATCTTAATCTATACATTTATATCTCCTACTGGTTCTGCTTCTTTGGTTAAACCATGACTTACACAAACCATAAGTATCCTTCTAACTTAGCTTCCAGGATGCCAACAGGAATACTTGGTACTGCCATTTGGATGAAGAAGGGTGTCTCCAACATAATTTCTTGTCCTCAGCTGTTCCACAACTGAGTCTTATCAGTCAACAACTCTCTTTCCCCATATATGTCTTTGATCAAAGTTTATTTCACATTAAATAGAAATGGACAGCCAAGAATCGGAAGACAATTGAGGAAATGGAGTGTGGGCAAGGATGTAGGGAAGAGAGTGATGGAAATGTTCTATATCTTCATTGTGGGTGGTCAAATGGTCATATGGGCACATATATTCATCAAAACTCAACCAACTGTATAGCTAAAGTTTTGCATTTCACTCTATAGATTTTACCTTAATTTTTAAAAAATGTGAAAAAAGAAAAGTAGAAAAGAATTGATAAAAAGAAATAGACATTAAATCTAGGATATTCAATTGAACTAATAGAATTTCTAAAGAAAAGCAACTGAATAAAATTATAAATTAGTTGGTTTTTTAAGAAACGAAAGATAAGAATTCCCAGATTGAAATGGCTCCACTAAGAACCCAGAATAATGAATAAGAAAAGACTAGCATCCAGGCCCCATATTGTGATATTTCAGAACTTTAACTATAAAACTTTTTAAAGCTCTCATAAAAAAGAACAGATTGCCTACAGAAAATAAATAATTTGGATGTCTTTGGCTCTATCAACAGAAAGACTGAAGAGAAAAAAGTGCACAAAAGTCTTCATGATTCTGGGTGAAAGTTTTTCAATCTAAGGTAAGGATAAACCATTAATGAATTGTGAGAGGAAAAAAACAAATAAATTTTAGCTTTAAAACTTCTCAAGGTGTAATTGTTCATGCTTCTTTCTCAGGAAGTTATCAGGATTTGTTCCACACAAATCAGGACATAAGTCAGGAGAAGAAAACATTAAACAAGGATACAGTATATGGAGATGGACAGCAATTACCCAGATGACGGCTGTACTGTGGCCTGGAAAACTGTCCAGTTTGGGACAAGAGGGCTGAGGGTTCAGAAGAAATATATGTTTTTTAAAAATGATGATACATTTACCTGATAATATCTATCATTATACTGAGAGAAGTTCAGAATAAAATTATTTGATAGGTACATAGGAAACTAAGAAAAAATATCGCTTTTATTAACGTAAGGGGGAAAATAAATAAAAACAAGGAGTTGAGGAAAACAGAGAAATAAAGGAAATTTAGTACTTTCTGCCATAGCTGTAAATAATATTTAAGTGGTCACGGTAATATAAGCACTAGATATTGATTTAACCAAAATTGTTTTATAACTCCTGTAAGTATTTCTGTGTGTTGGGGGAGGGGGTTCAGTACTCGATTCTTGTCTCCCATCCTAGGAGTCAATATGTAATGTCTACAGCTGAACAGTTGAGAAATAGCAATGCAAAAATACCATTTATAAATATGGGGATAAATACCGGAAGCAGTCAATGAGAGAGCTGAAAATGTTTTATTCTCAGGGAGTAGGTCTTGGGGGTGAAGGGTCAAGGAACAGCTATTTTTCATCTTATTGAACTTTACAAAACTTTTATGCAAATAAATATCAGATGAAAACAAAATAAGATAAAGAAATACTCAAGGGATTGCTCTAAAGATCAAATGTGATAACGTGGTATAACCTTGTTAAACCGTAATTCACTACATAAGTATTTGTTGCTATTACTGTTGTCGTAATTAGAAGCACACAATGGATAGATCACCCTCGTAGGAATCAAGATAACGTAGTTGTTGTCTTAGTCCTGCCATGAGCCACCTGTGAGACACAGATCAAGTCACTCATGCACTTAAAACATCAACTTATTCAACTATGAAGTAAAATAACAATGTCTGCCTGTCCACTCCATAGAGTTCTGTAAAGCTCAAGTGTACGTATATAGAAGTATTTCACTCACTGTAATTGGCTGTTCTTCTAAAGGACAATTATTATCATCTCCTAAGATTTGTCTCACTAGGTTGGATATGTGGGGAATTTTAAACTAACTTAGACTCATATTTTCCAAAGAGATTTACTTCTGCTTCCTGGGACTGGTTTTCTGGGAGGTTTCATTCATTCATTCATTCATTTCCAGAGAACTAATGTAAGATAGCAGAAGATGCTCAAGTTGGTGGACCAGCCACCATTTCTTGTCCTAACCCCGCCTGTCACCCTGACTCCTTGATTAATGGGGGTTTACTCTTATTGTCTGTATCAAGCAGGAAAATAGGAACATAAATATTTAACCTTCAAAAAAGAGACTCATTTACTGGAAGTCTGACTGTATGAACCAGGGTTATAAATCTTTCTGAGGTATTTCAATATGCATAAGAGAATGAAACCACATGAATGACAGAGCTACCTTTAACCTTTGATTGTTTAAAAGCATAGTCTTATTTTTTCCTCTCTTAAAAAAAGGGGGCCTCTGAACATATACACTATTGTCAGACATACATGATGAAATTTATCTTTTAAAGTGGCCCCTGCTTTTTTTCCCCTGTGCACTGAAATTTATATCAAGTCTGTCAAGAAGCTGAAAGGAAATTATATTTTACAGCTGCCTATAGGTTTTGTTATGCTGAAAGAGAATCATTTCACTTTGCTCACAATAGATTGAAAGGCAAATTCTCATTCTTTGGCTGCCTGTCAATGAGAAGAGGGCAGAAGGGGGATATTCAGGACAAAGATGGGTGACAGAATCCTGGAGACCAAGGTCCATTGTGCTACTTATGTGTTCTTCCTGAGGGTTTACGTTTAATTAAAGGAATCTGTTAATCAGCAAAGATGAATTGAATTCCTTCTCTATGCACAATGCTGTCTTAGATGATAAGACAAAATTTAATTGAAGTAGATGTAGAGATTACAAAAAATGCTTACAGACTCAAACTTGGGAGTAAACAACAGCTGAAGCTGTAGGAAAGGGTATAGGGGTCTGAGGGTCTCTAATGAGCAGCTGGTTTTACATAATATTTTATTTAACCATTGTGATCTTCTGTTGCAGTCCTCATTCCACATATGAGAATATTGAAATTCAGAGTTTAACTTCCTCAAAGTCACTCAATTGGAAAGTGGCAGAGCCTAAAAGGAAACTTATTGTTCTTGACCTGAGTTTATTTTCCGCCTCTTGACTTTCATTTGGATTTATTTCAACAAACACAGATTTACTGAACATCTAATATGAATCGGTCACAATGCCTGACCTCAGGATATTTATAGTATTTTTTATTAGAAGAGATATTTTTATTATCATCAAATACCTAATTTACTGTATTATATTTATTGATGGCTAGAATTAACTTCATATTCACCTTCATTCAAGCCCTGATTTGGAAGACAGTTTTCTATCCGGTGAAACATTTATTTGTTGTTCAAGTTTTAGTTTTCCTACTCCTTATCTTTCCTTCGTACTCCTCATCTTAACGTATGGTGCCATTTTACACCTGTTACTCAAAACACCATGCTAGGCATCGTCCCTGAGTCCTCCCTTTCCCTCATTCTCCAAATGCAATGCATTACCAAATCTCATCTGCACTGAAAGTACCCATGAGCTTCTCATCACCTCCTTACCTCTGCTTCCCCAGATCACTTTCCTCCTAGATTCCAGGGCAACATCCTTCCTGCTTCCATTTTGCCCTAACCAATCCATCTTCCACACAGAAGCTATGGCGATCTTTTCAAACATCAAGGATTCCCTGTTTTGAACTCTCCCAAGTTTTGTTTTGTTTCTGTTTGTTTGTTTTAAAACAATCTCCAAACTCTCTGCTATGGGCACAAGGTCCTGAATTGTCTGGCCCTTTCTGGTCTCTGCTAGTATACCACATCCCTTGCCCTTTGCCCATAAGGCTCTACCTGCCTATTCTGTGAGTGTGCCAGAACCTTTTCCACACTTGGGCCTTTATACCTGATGTTCCTTCTGCTGGGAAGGCCCATCCCCCCCAAACTCTGCTGAACGGCTGGATCCTTCTTATCCTTCAGGTCCTCGCTCAAATGCCAACTTCTCAAAAAGACCCTAATGTCTTATTTATTGTCCCCCCTATTACTCTGTGTCCCAACTTGTCTTCATAGCCCTAACAACAATCTGTAATTAACTTGATCATTTGATTATCATTGAAAGGCCCTGTCTGTTAGTTTTCTGTTGTAGTTCCAGCATGGAGAACAGTGCCTTGCACCAAGGAGTTACAGAATAAATTTCTATTAAGTGGATGCATGAGCCTGATTGCTTTAAACATTGCAGCTGAGGAGAATCATGAACTTATGAACTCTCTTGGAACCTGACTCTATTCTTACCATTTATTCCTTTTTGATTTGACTTTCAGGCTTTGGACCTGCAGAGGTTGAGATTGGCTTCTGCTCTAAAAGAAAACGGAACAATCTGTGCAGTGTTCTCTTTCTAAGCCCCCGAAGTTGATGTTCTATTGTTCTGCTGTCATGCCACTTTCACACAGCAGACATGGCTTGATGCCTGTTTTGCATCAGGCACAGGAGACGGACGGGGACACAGACATGAAGGTCTGTCTGCCTACAGGGTAGTGAACCAGGTAAGGGGGTGAACACGGAGACCAGGCCGCCTGGGAGAAAATAATAGTACCTACCTCATAGGGTTGTTTGAAAGATTTAATGAGCTTATATTTGTAACTTCTTAGTGCCTGGTGTAAAGTAACTGCTATATAAATGCCAAAATAAAATCAAAAATAAATTAAAATATTCCCTTCCTTCCAGAAGCTGATAGGTTTTTGGTTGCTTATCACTGCTTGGTTTCAAACTCCATCAAAAATCTTTGCTAACTCTTCTCACTTTTCTTGCTCCTTTCCTGGCGTATCTGTGGCCCCTGGGTCTCACTGCCTTGTTTCTGGTCTGCTGATGGTTCTCTCCATTTTTCCTTTTGTTTTCTCTTTTTTCCAATTTGTTTATCAAACTAATAAACTGTATATCTCTTCAGATCAGAGACTGAAGTTGTCTCTGTTTCTTCAACACAAAGCACAGTGCCTCGCTCATGATAGATGTATGATGAACAAATGAATGAGAGAATAAAATGAATCATTGAATTATTCTAAGCTCAAACTGACACCTGGGCTCTGAGCTCGTGACCTGTCCAGACCTCACTTCCTGCCCAATCCTTTAAGACTTTCCTTCATGCTCTGATCTGGGATTTTTGCTCCGTCTCTTTACTGCTTTAACTGTACACAGTTTTGGTTTTTTTGGTTGTTTTTTGTTTTCCTAACACCATCACAGTCCTTCCTTATAGCTCATTTTGCTAAACTTTTATTTGAATTGATTTTTCTTTGTTACAAGAAACCCCTGCAGCTGAAATGGTACCGTCTGACTCCAACTTTCTTCTGGAATTTTTTCGGTTCCTCCGTGAACTTAATTGTCTTTTCGGTTTCTGAAAGCAGGAACAATATTTGAGAAGACTTGCTTTTTAATCAGTGGAGTTAACATGAAAGTTTGACCTCTAAACCAAACCTTTAAACACCCAACTTGACAATTTATTACTTTGGCAGTTATTGCTATTGGACCAGCCGTAGGAACAAGTAACTCATCTAAAACACATTGTTTGCCTTCTGTTGCTATTAAGACAGGTGCAAGGATACATAACATCAAGCAAGCGGTTCTTTGGGCAGACAGCAAAACAGGCAACCTGGAGTTACCGTCCACACCCCTCAGGATGACCTCCTGGTCATGCCTGATCAAACTAGCCATAAAAACTGGTCTTTTAGTGAAATACAGATCTTTTCTTGGAGATAGGAATGATTGTGTACATTAATTCTACCTCTGTTCTCTTAGAGGTAACTATTCTCACCATTCAATTTGCAGAATCAAGTGTAGCCCAAACAGCAGAAGAACAAATGGAAGGAAAACTTAATTTAAAAAAAGTTGTTATTGTTGCATTGGTGTTTGTATGTACTAATTTGATTTCTGGTTAAACAGACAAAACTGTTTCTGTTTTATAAATGCACTTAAATAAGTCATGATACTGATAGGGCTATTCCAGCTCTAAGTGAGACTTCAAAGTTGAACTTAAACATTGAAAGTTGCCATTCCCTAAAGTCCTGATTAGATTGAAATGGGGTAAGTAGCTGATGGTTCCACATTTATTATTCTTCTGAGTGCATGAAGTGTTTGCAGGGTGAACGAGGGGCCACATTTCTCTTATTGTAAACTAAACGTGTCCTTTCAATATAATGGCTTTAAAAGAGAAATTGTACTGGTGGTAATTTGGCAGGGGGGATTAGAAATCATAAAAGTTGGAGGACAAAATGTATAGATTTGACTGATGGCAAAGATTCTTCCTGAGATCCTCATTACTCTCTTAATACACAATAAGATCATCTCCCTGTTTTCTAATTCATATTAACAATAACAACAGAAGCTTTGAGGGGTTCCTAGAGGCAGGCCAACTGATAGCCTGGCAGTAAGAGCAGATTCAAATAAGAACAACAACATTTTTAAAAGTAACACTCGTAGAAAGGGAATTCTGTAGGGCCATTTAGTGTGGGGGTAAACTGCTTCCTGGGGATGCTCCTATGGCTGCTTAATGCTAAATTTAATATTTAGTATAATGATTCCTAGAAGCAACTGCAATTATATCGATATGTGTTAATAAGGGATTTCACAGTTAGCAAGGGTTCCACCCCCAAATATTCAAAAATGGGTATGTGTGGCTGCTCAAAGTATTAAGTTTTAATCACCAGAATATTTTCTCATTAGAAATATGTTATCCTCTAGTAATTCTACATAAGCATAGCAAAGAAATAATAATTAATAAAACTAATTAATAACCAACCTCCTTGAGAATTTACTCCCTTCCAGGCTCTGTTTGGAAGACTTTACATAATTGTCTCATGTAATTCTTACAATAACCCCTGAGGCACTAGTGGTTTTTTTTTTTTCGTTTTTCATGAGGACACTGAAGAACAGAGAGGGTAAGCATCTTGCCCAATATCACACAGTGAAGGTAGAACTCACATCTATATAAATGCTCATGCTATAAATTCTATACCATATCGTCTCTGAGGTCACAGAGCAGCCAGATTCCAAGGTTCCACTCTCTGAGTTCCAAGGGGGAAAAACATAAGTGGCATAAAAATATTAGTAATATGTAATTTTACTGAACATCCAGAAAACAAAAATAAATATATTTTATGGAATTTTAGTGTAAACATACATCTTATTATATGGTACAATATATAATCAGGCAAAATTTCGGCATCACAGTCAGCTTTCATAAATTAATGATTTAATGAAATAGCACTTTGAAACCAAGTGAATCAAATATTTTATATAAGAAAAGGAAATGGGAGGCCAAACACTAGGAATCTTGTAGATGCATGCTTTACCTCTCCAAAGGTTTAAGAGGGAGGGGATATATGTATACATATAGCTGATTCACTTTGTTCTACAGCAGAAACTAACACAACATTGTAAAGCAATTATACTCCAATAAAAAAAATAATGAAAAAAGAGTTAATATCAAGAGACCCTGGTTCAACACTTTTGGGGATCCACTACAGACAACAGGAAATTCACTTGTGAATACTAAGGACTAAAAAATTTAAGCCATATAAGCTCATGGGAGACACAAAAATGCCCTTGACATAGAGCAAAGAGTGGAGATTTGTGTAATATGCAAGATTTCCTGCCCCAAAGCCTTTGTCAAATAAAGGAAAAGAAGCACAAACCTTATTCCCATTCCTCTTCCTAATTCTTATCAAGTTTAAATTCTCCAGCATGGCTCCCAAGTGCCTGCCTGATCTGGCTTTGATCACCCATCATCCTCTTCCCTCCCTTTCATTTCAAATTCTTCAAAGCTCCAGAAATGCCCTGGGCACTGTTAGGACATGCCTAACAGACTAACCTCAATTTCAAGTTCCAGTGGCTACCTCCCCTGGAAAGCCTGCTTTGGTGTAGATGCCATGGTGAGATCCTCTGGGATGCTTTCCTCCCGTGGTGACACTTACCCACGTGACTGTGGCTGCTCTTTGAAGCGTGCCTCTGGTCCTACTCTTCCCAGGTTGTAAACTCCATGTTCACAGGGACAGCCCCAGTGCATAGCACATGAGAGACACTGAACAGGCTGTGTTTGAATGAATAAACAAATGTATGATTTAATTCTAATCTCCTGTTATTCTACAGAGGGTTCTGTTGATAAAGTTTGCTCCCCTATGTTACCTTGTTTACCATTACAAGGACACTGTGCCCCCTGAGATGGCAGCAGGGTGCCTGGGACTGTCAAGCCCACCTTTGCCACAGGTGATTCAACAAGGTAGGTTCTCCTCCTCCTAGTTTGTAAGTTTGTTTATCTGAGAGTTTTTCCAAAGAAATTTAAAATAAAATTACATTCTGTTGAGTATTTGATGACGACCTTTAATAAAGAGAATCACATTTTATGAGCTGTCTGGAAACCCTGGGAGCTATGGCCCCATATGGACAAAGCTCTCCATTGCCAGCAAAGGCAGTTTCTGCCCATCCTCAGGCACCAGCACTAGAAAAGGTTCTACTGCCATTTGAATCCTTTTTACTGACAATCTCCCTTTACCACCTGGTTTTCAGGAAGATTGATAGATATTTTTTTGTTGTTAAATCATATTCCTAAGCTTGGAGCGTTGTGTTTCCCCTATTTATCATTCTGTCCTTGGTGTAAGTTTCTCCTCAAGGCCACTTTCACTCTTCCAACAGTCAGGCTCAAGTATATCTAAATCAAGACATGCAGGCATTATCGAGGCCCATTTACCTCCACTAATTAAAAGATGAGTGTCAGTGCTAACAACTGGGCTCTGAGAACAGCATTGGAGCAACACTTACAGCAAAGGGCTCTTCACAATTCGGCACATTTCTTTTGCATCTTTCCCAGTAAAGCTTACAAAATAAGGCCCCAGCTCCTTATCATGGCATTCGAAATTGTCCACTTCTGGCCCCAAACTACCTTTTGGAAGTTTCATCTTTTTTAGTCCTGTGCACACACTGGATGCATGTGGGCCAGGCAGCTCGCCCCATCTGCAACTTGGTTCACATTTTTCCGACCTACCTGTTGAAATTATATTGACTCTTTTTTTTAATCGAAGTATAGTTGATTTACAATGTTGTGTTAATTTCTGGTGTACAGCAAAGTGATTCAGTTATATATATATATATACATACATATATGTATATTATATATATATATGCAGTTATATATATATACATATGTATTCTTTATCAGATACTTTTCCATTATAGGTTGTTTACAAGGTATTGAATATAGTTCCCTGTGCTATACAGTAGGACCTTGTTGATCTATTTTATATATAATAGTGTGTATCTCTTAATCCCAAACTCCTAAATTATTCCTTCCCCCCCCTTCCCTGTTGGTAACCACAAGTTTTTTTCCTATGTCTGTGAGTTTGGATGGACCTAGAGATGATCATACTAAGTAAGGAAGTCAGACAGAGAAAGACAAATATCATACGATATCACTTATATGTGGAATCTAAAAACAAATGATACAAATGAATTTATTTACATTGACTCTTTTTTTATGTTTAAAAATTTTTTTTTATTGAGGTATAGTTGTTTTACAATGTTGTGTTACTTTCTGCTGTACAGCAAAGTGAATCAGCTATATGTATACATATATTCCCTCTTTTTTGGATTTCCTTCCCATATAGGTCACCATAGAGCATTGAATAGAGTTCCCTGTGCTATAAGCAGATTCTCATTAGTTATCTATTTTATACATAGTAGTGTATATATATGTCAATCCCTATCTCCCAATTCATCCCATCCCCCCTTCCCCCCTTGGTATCCATACATTTGTTCTCTACGTCTGTGTCTCTATTTCTGTTTTGCAAATGAGATCATCTATACCATTTTTCTAGATTCCACATATATGCGTTAATATATGATATTTGTTTTTCTCTTTCTGACTTACTTCACTCTGTATGAAAGTTTCTAGGTCCATCCATGTCTCTGCAAATGACTCTTAAAGTCTGCAAGCACAGCACCATGGCTTAGCTATTCAACTTAGATTTTAGAGTAATTCCTAGGAGGAGTGTTTGCTTTGAAGGGAATAGATGTTCCCATTGATAATCATTTGAGGAAGAAATTACTCCTGGGATGAGGACAAGGGACAAGAAGAGTTTAAGAGGTACTTCTCTTGGAATGGTGTCAAATTGGCTCAGACTTCAAGTTGTGAAGACACCCAGAGCCTTTCTGGAGGGATCTATCCTTGGAAAATTGGAGGGAGGTAAAAATCAAGGCATGAGTCTTGCCCAGAAAATTCCTAACATTAGATCAGATTTTGGCAAATAGTTCAGAGAGCCTGGAACTATAATAATATAGAATAATTGCAGTCAGGTAAATGGCAGGTTTTGTTTGTCAATTTGGAGAATAACAAAATAAAACTTTGTTCAGGAAGAGATGTTGGAGATCCAAACTGACGTTGGAGCTTTAGTTTGCATTTCAGCTAGGAAACCGGCAGCTATTCTGGGCACTCCCAGATTATTATAGTTATTATTGTAGTTTGAGAACAAACCCTACTTGGTCCACCAAGGCTCTCTGTGTCTGGAATAAACCATGTCACTGCTCTTGTGATCTCATTTAGAACAATAGAATATGTCTTTGTCTTAACAATACTGTGAATCCCATATACTCTTGAAGACAGTTGGAAAGGAGAGGCGAGTGTGTAAAGGGGATAAGGAATCTTCTGGAAGAGAAGAGAAAATATTTAGGCATCTTGCCCTTTTGAAGATCAACATTGACAGAGCATCTCCCAGGATGGTGATACTCGATGTGAAATGCCAAAGGGTCCCCTCCTCCCAGTAGGAAGTCTAAAATGGGTGACCAAAGCTCAATACCAAAACTGAACTGTTTGGGGAGATACTGCTTCTGGACACAGAATGTGGCTGAGGTTAGAATCCTCTCCTAACCAAGCCTTGGGGACTGTGCTTTGAGAATCATGGCTCTGCAATAAAAATAAAATCTACAATAGTGTCGTTGTTTTTCCAGCCTTATGCTGGGCTGAATGGAGCTTAACACCAGGAGGGCCTCTGTTACCTACTCTACACCTGGAGAATTTCCTGCAGGAGAGAGACTCATGGAACAACAATACACTAGAAGGAAAGACCTGCGGGAAGAGTGTTCTGAGGCAGGGGAAACAGAACACACTAAAACCCAATGAAGGGGTGAGTTTGGATCACAGGAGAAAATAGAGAAGTGGCAGGCCCAGGCATTTTCAATATATTTATGAGGCACATGCTGGCACACACACAACCAGTACTCATATCTTGATGCATTTTTTAAATGTTTTATTTTGAAAAAAATATTGCAGTCACAAGCAGTTATAAGACACAATACAGAGAGATTCCATGTACCCTTCACCCAGTTTCCCCCAAGGGTTACAGCTGGCATACATACAGCACAAGATCACAACCAGGATATTGACATAGATGCAATCTACTACCAACAGAGTTGCCCAGTTTTAAACGCACTCATTTGTGTGTGTGTGTGTGTGCATTTGTGTGTGTTTACTTTAAAACAATTTTATTACCTGTGCAAATTACCTGTTAAGATTCAGAAGAGTTTCATCACATGAATCCTTCCCTCTACTGTTTTATGGTCACAGGCCCCTCTATCCCATCTACCCCCAATCTTGGCAACCACGGATCTGTTCTCTCTCTAATTTTGTCATTTCAATAATGTTCTATAAATGGAATTATCTGGTATGTAACTTTTTGGGATTGACTGTTTTCATGCCACATAATTCCATTGTGATTCATCCAAGTTGTTGCACATATCAATAGTTTATTCCTTTTTTATTGCTGAGTAGTATTCCATTGTGTTGATTACTGCAGTTTATTTAACTTTTCACTCATTAATGGTTATTTAAGTTGTTTCTAGTTTTTGGTTTTTATGAATAAAGCTCCTATAAATATTCAGGTACAGCTATTTGTGTAACCTAAATTTCTATTTCTCCAGTTCAGTTGCTAGGTCATATGGTAAGTACATATTCAGTTTTATGAAAAATTGCCAAACTATTTTCTAGAGCATTTCCTGTCAGCAATGTGATGTTACCATTTTTTAAAATTTTATCCATTCTGGTAGTGTCTAATGATATCTCACTGTGGTTTTAATTTGCATTCTCCTAATGGCAAATGATATTAAACATCTTATCGTGCTTATTTGCCCTCTGTATATCCCTGTCAGTGAAATGTCTGTCTCTGACCTTGGCCTAGTTTCTAATTGGATTATTTTGCTTCTTACTGTTGAGTTTGTTTTTTTTTTTTTAATACATATACATGTATCTACTCTTTTTCAAATTCTTTTCCCATTTAGGTTATTACAGAGTATTGAACAGAGTTACCTGTGTTATACAGTAGTGTCTTGTTGGTTATCCATTTAAAATATAGCAGTGTATACACGTCAGTCCCAAATTCCCAATCTATTGGGACCTTATTGGATTGGTGTTATTAGAAGTTCTACTGCTGAGTAGCTGAGTAGTCTTAGGTATACAATTGCCTATTTGGTTGAGCTTTTTATTATTTCAACAGTAAAGTCACTAAAGAGCAGGTTTACATGGTTTCAGGCTGTATGACTGTGTGTTCAGAATGCCTGAGACGGAGTTGATCTTAGAAAGAGGCTCCATTAATTTTTTTGAACACCCAGCTCATAGAACAAATGTGTGGATACTTAGCTCCTTAGATTAGATACCTGGCCACTAGACAATGAGCTGGAGGCTGGAGATAGAATAACTGTATGGCTAATTCAAAAAGAAAAAAAAAAAAAACTCATCTGGACAATGGAATACCTTAGAAATATCATACTATTTAATTTTTCTTTTTTCTAAAAGAAAAACACATGCACAATTGTTACCTCGGATCAGAAGAACATGGGAGTTAGTGGAACGAAGCAGGACACTGTGGGGCTCTTGGGCACAAAAGCCTTTCTGTGTCCCCAGTTTCTTGTTTGTAGGGAATTGGTTTCAGCCTCCATGACCTTCCCTGAGTTCCAAAGGGCAGGTTCAAACAGTTGCTAATCAGGGAAGGGAGGAGATGCAGAGACAAGAGAGGAACAGTCAAATGGTGATGCAGCCTTGGGTCAGGGTCCTTGTTCCACCTGAAAGGATACACATAGCAATGTCTTTGAACTCTTCTGCAGAACTAAAACCCCCAACGAATGGAAGATGTTAACTAGTTGATGAAGCATTCTTCATTCCAGAGAGAAAGTCACAGCTTGATAACCTTGAGAACCACAGAAGCTCATCAGGAGACCACCTGAGGACAATTTAAAAGAATGCAGGCCCTGCACACACCCTCTTCCTTATCAGCAACCCCACCCTTGAAGCACTGCTATAAAACTCCTCACCAAATCCCCCCAAGTGGGGACACACAGTTTTTGAGGACGTGAGCCCACTGTGTCCCGCTTTGCCTGGCAAAGCAATAAAGCTATTCTTTTCTACTTTACCCAGAACTCTGTCTCTGAGATTTGATTCAGCACTGGTGAACAGAGCCCGAGTTTTCGGCATCATTAGAAAGTCAATAGTTATTGCAAATGAGGGCAAATTAACCATGCTAGTACTATGGAATACCAAGGCATCCTACTGGAATACTGGTCTTGATAATGCTGTATTATTGAAAGTGTGGTGTGGTCATCCTCATATTCTACACTACCAACTGAGAGGAAGCCAGCAATGGAGGCTGTGGTTCCTTGTGCTTCCTGCTAGAATACCCCCAGGAAGGATCATTGAGGAATAAGTTTGGAGGTCAAAAAAATATCCTCAGGGAGGGCAGATTAGGCTGCAAAAGAATGGATCTGGTGCTGGAAAGGGCATGTGATTAGGTTCTACTAGAAGGACTAAGAGTCATGCCAGGGACCCTCTCCCAGCACTTTCTAGGCCTGTGGCCCCTGATCTCATCACCACACTCTGCTCCTGCTTTCCTTAACACGTCTTCTAACACTCCTCTGGAGTGTTCTCTGGGAAATACTTTTCATTAATGCACATGACAAAAGATGCTTAATTTTATTAATAACCTGGAAAATGGAAATTTAAATGAAAAATATAATACTTTGGAATGAGGAATGATCTTGAACAAGAACAGATGTGGCAGATTTGTTTCTAGAGTGTGCACCTTTGTTCTTTTTCAGATTGTAAGGTAGACTATAATTCTCGGGCACAACAAAGATATAAATTATAACTCAGTATTGTGATACTTAAAAATAGCACTGTACAATGGAATTGCAGCTGGTAGACTTCCTTTAGCAGGCTGCATGTGGATGAGGACCCATGTGGGTGTGCCCCATCCCCTAGATTTGGAGGCGTCCCCTCTGGCTTTGGGGCTGGAATGCCCTTCACTGCCTGGTGATAGAAGTGCAGACACTCAGAGGTGGGAGACATTGACAATGCCCTCTAAGCTAACCTTCAAATGACTCATGAATTCTTTACATTATCCTTGGGAAAGAGAAAGCCAAGATTTGCTTGAAAAATCTTTGGAGAAATTTACTCAGTTCTCCCCAGTCCATTTATGCTTTCAATCTGTACTTTTTTTTTCTTTTCCTTTTATTGAAGTAAAAATCACTGCCTTGTAACTTCTTGATAGAAGCTCGATGCTCCAGAGTATTCAGAAAAAGTTGAAACCCGTGTGCATATGACAGGCTTTTAAAAATGTGAAGGCAGTTCTCGCGTCTCCCTCCCCAAGCTTTTTCTTTTCTAGATGAAATAACTGCTTCTATTTAGTGAATGTGAACTGTGCAAGGCACATGCTTGATATGTTACCTGAATTGTCTCCTGAATCCTGTCAAGAGCACTGCCTGGGAGAGGTCATTATTGACACTTCAAGATGAGGAAACTGAGGTTCAGAGAGCCTGTGGTCTCAGGTCCCCCAGCAGTGTTAAGGCTGAGACCAGAACCACCAACTACTTACTGCAGAGCTGATGTTTCCCTCATGTAGCTTGACCCCATGGCTAAATACCTTCAGTTCCTTTAACCTTCTCCTCATCTCCCAGACCCTATATTATCGTTATTCTCACCAACACCTCTGACAGTGGGCATTTCTTGTTTTCTCTGCCTTGCCTCTGGCTTCTGTGAGAATGATGGTCCCCACACTCAGCCAGAGGGTTACTTAGGAGCTGGCATTTGCATGTGTGACTCCATTTACCTTTACCACATTAGACTTAGACAGGGGTGGGAGCCTTACCCAGGCCAAATATAGTCATCATTTAGGATTTTTAAATTAAAAAATATATATTGTAACTGGAAATTTGAGGTAAAAGACATCCATTTCTGATGATAGTAAATGTAAGACATAAAAAGTCAGAACTGCTGGCAACCACCTTATAGAGAATAAGAACAGTGATGACAAGTCAGAGGAGCAGAGGTATGAAAGAAAGAGGTGTGTGTGTGTGTGTGTGTGTGTGGAGAGAAAGAGAGACAGAGACAGAGACAGAGACAGAGAAATCAACAGTGGTATTACCCGTGTTTCCTCCTAGTTGTTTCTCATGAAGCTCTATCCCACGGATGGTATATTCAACATTTGATTTTCACAAGCCAACCTCCTTAATACAGCTGTCATTGGGTTTTTCTTACTGATAAACATCAGAGTCCTAAGACCAAAGTAAGATATTATATGTGACAGACCCTAAAATGTGGAATTAGCAAAGTGCAGGTGGGGTGGGATGCAGTGAGAATCCTTCTGTTTCATGCTAGGAAGTTAGCTTCGTCTTCATTATGCCACAGCTCAGCAGTTGGTTCAACTATTGCCTGTAGTCTCTTGGGACTCAGACCATATGCCCATGAAGTCTGTAGCTTTAGGCAAGTTGGTATAAAAGTGTTGAGATATTGAGTTTGCCAGCTACTCCTTGCCTTCAATAAGGTGCCTTCAATAAGGTGCTACAAGATAGCTCCAGTGAAACTGGCTTATTTGAAAGCAAATAGGAAAGAACAAAACTGGTGTATGTACTCAAAAAGTATAATTTTCAAGATTTAAAAGAACATAACTTTCATTCAAGTACATTGTGATCATGTATCAAAGTTTTTTGCCTTCTAAGAAAGACATGAGAAAGTTTCTTTTTCTTTTCTTTTCTTTTGTTAACTACATATATAGCTAGCAAAAGAAAAACAAATGCTGGACACGATATTGCTAAAGTCGATGAACAATGGTTGATAGCATTCAGGGCAATTAAGCTATAACCTTTTTAAAAAGGGTCATCTTTTTACTGGACAGAAAGCATTTTCATCATTATAAGACAGAAACTATTTGCATTGCTATCGAGCAATCATTTGCATTGCAGTTGGGCAAAAATCACTCATAGTTTATCAGTTTTCTACAATCAAACATCAGTCTTTAAAAGGTTGCAAAATATCTGAGGGCTAAGAAATAATAAATGGCCAGATGACCCTCAGATAAGCTTATTAGACAATTCCCTAAGTTGATAACAAAGATCACTCTCTCTTATTTGTTTGCTTTACTCACAAGTATTAGATGTTTTTGTTATCAAAACATAATATTTGTATAAAATGAAGCACGTCCTGTGTGTGTCTTTGTAGAAGATCAGCAAATTTTTGCCTTACCCTAATGCTACAGCACTGATTTGAAATCCTGGAATCTTTCAATTTGAATAGAGATATTCTAGAAGAACCAGAAGCATCACAGAAAATCAGATTCACCTTGTCCATACAAGTGCCTATTCCCATTTACCCTCTCCCTTACAGAGTCTCCTGGGGACTCTCATCAGCCTAGATCAGCTCTCTTTTGGGCAGCCTGGATTATTTTTTCTCTATTGTACCCCAAAGCAGAGTATCTAAGTCTGGGACTAAGAAACTGAAACTAAAGTGCAAAATCCATATTCAAAAAGTATGACAAAGCCACATGCAAATGCTGTTGATTGTTGGCAAGCTTAGGAAGGTCATCATTTTCAAACTGATACACAGAGGACTGAGTTTTCATCAGAAGGACTTTGACTGATTAATCCTGAAAGTGGTAGCACTCAAATTTTACCGCATATCAGAATCATTAGGGATCATGTTAAAAGGTCAATTGCTAAGCCCCACACCTAGAAATTTAGTAGGTACAGGTTAATGCCCACTAATTTACATTTTCATAATTTTTAATCTTCATGGATTCAGAGGCTTGTGGTCTGGGATACTACTTTAAACCATTCCTTAGGTCTATACTAGATACAAGTACTCACGCCACTGTAAAGGCAACGCTAGGAGAACACACACCTCACAGGAGGGGTCTCCCCATTCTCGCTTTGGTATCTGCCTAGTAAAGACAGTGAATGAGGAACATATCACACTGGACAAAGGATGGGGAAGCCAGGTTGGCTGATGCAAGAATTCATTTCACTATTAAGAAAGTAAATTAACTAATGGGCATCCAGAGGCTTTTTTGACCATACCTTTTCTCTTTACACTCCTTATTGAAAGGAAATGACATATAGTATAACAGTGAACACAATTTGCTATTTCTACTTTTCTCTTTTGCTAAATGAGAATTTTACTGAAGTTGTTTCTTGTTTTTCCTTCACCATTGTACATCAAATATTCTGAGCTTAGTACATTTCAGATTTAGATCATCTATTTCAGATGTATAAAGGGCTATATGTAGATTGACTAAGATTAAACTGTACAAGGAATAGAAATACCTCTGAGAGAAAAGAGTGGGACTAGGAAATTGCCTCTGGATGAACTAGTTATTTTGCATTTAGATCATTCCTATTTGGAAAGGCTGGAGATAAATGCATTTGCTGTAGTACACAATATTAAGAAAAATTATCCAATACTTGAAAAGAAGGGAAATACTCTTGCATGTTACATTGAAGCCATGCTAGAGCAGTACAGGGCATTGTAAACAACATCACGTATATGAGAAGAAGTATACATGTTTACTAGGCGCCCAAGGGGTGGACTGTAGTAGAAATATTTTAACTTAATTACCTGATTAATTAGTTTATGTATGTTCTCATCTTCTTCAGGTACATTATCTCTTTCCTTCTGGTGATTGTACAACCCCCAATTCTAATGATGTGGTTCTCATTGTACGTATACAGGACTGTGCTTTTCTGTTACGGTAAACCGATCCAGGGGAAAGCGTTCAATTAAAGCTGCACAAAGAATCGAACAAAGAAAGTCTTCCCTAGGATTGTTTAAAAATAATATTTCAAAAAAAATCTTTTGAAATCAGGCAATCTCTCCTAGAGGTGAGAGTTGTCAGATGTTCAACACAGGATTTGTTAGTTTCCTGGTAATCATTTGTGACAGAAAAAAAACTGTTAGGAGGATCACATCTCGTTGCTTACACTTTGATATTGAGACTATTTTTTAATTGAGAAAAGGACTCTGTCAAAGTGCAGTTAACAATTTAATTAAAGGGAATTAAAAGATGGAATGGGGCAATGATAACAGCATCAGCTTTGGGCCAGAGGGATGGGTGTGGCCCACGCATCTGTGGTGAGCTATTCCAGTGAACCTGGGCAAATCCTTTCAGCACTCTGGTCTCAGGGTCCTCATCTATATAGTAAGAAAGATTACTTAAGGGTTATCCTGAGGCTCAAGTTAACTGAGGAATGAGCTTCATGCTACAAATATAATGAATGAGAATATGAGGTGAACAGAGTGAGGGGAGCTATCCTCTGGCATGTTCCGTCACAGAATAATTCTTTATAACAACAGCTACCAGCTACTCACAGCATGAAACGTGCCAAGAGCCATACCATACACTTCATATATAATTGTTTATTTCATTTAATCTTACTCTCACTCTGTAACCTAGATCTTGTTATCCAAAATCGAAAGACAAATTATCTGAGGACTAGAGAATTTGAGTATTCTGAGTGAAGTCCCATCTTAAAGTCCATGCTTGGCAGTGACACCGAAAGCATGAGACATAAAAGGAGACATTGACAAATTGGACTCCTCATCAGAATTAAAAATCCCTGCTCCATGAAATACCCTGGGAAAAGGATGAAAAGACAAGCTACAGACTGGGAGAAAATATTTCCAAATCATGTATCCAACAAAAGACTTCTATTGAGAATACTTAAAGAATTCTCAAAACTCAACTATTGAAACAAATAATCTAATTAGAAAATGCACAATAGACATGTACAGACAATTCATGGAAAAAACATAAATATGGCAAATAGGTTGAGCAAAAGATGTTTAGTATCATTAGACATGAGGGAAATTCAAGTTCAAACTACAGTAAGATGATGCAACACACCTATCAGAAGAACTAAAATTAAGCAAAAAAGATAACACCAAATGCTGGTGAAAGTATGGAGAAACTGCATCACTCATACATTGGGAATGTAAAATGGTACAGTCATTCTGGGAAAGAGTTTGTCAGTTTCTTCAAAAAAGTCAACATGTGCTCACCATACAACTCATCCACTGCACTTTGGGCATTTATCCCTGAAAGTGAAAACTTATATAACAAGAAAACCTATGCATGAATGCTCGTAGCAGTTTGATTAGTAATAGCTCAAATCTGAAAACAACTCAGATGTTCTTCAACAGTACATCTCACATACCTGTGCCTGAGATAATATTTCATCAAGCTAGCACACACACACACACACACACACACACACACACACACACACACACTCAAGTAAGTGTATGTAAAACTAGTGAAATTGGAATATGGTCAGTTGTTTATTGATGTCACTTTGTTGTATCAATTTCTTGGTCATGTTAGTTTACTATAATACATAAAATCTTACCAGTGGGGAAAAGTGGGTGAAGGGTACATGGAATCTCTTTACTATCACTGTATAACTGCATGCTGATATTCAAAACTCTTAAAAATAAGTCTACACTGTAGAGTAAACACTCTGTGTTCACATCTGGGACTCTGCTTATTTGGTGAGTGACACTGGGTATTTTACCTAAGCTTTCATGGCTACAGTTTCCTCATCTGGAAGATGGGAATAGCCCCAGTAGTATTTAAGTCACAGCAGTATTGATCAAGTGGTGGTAATATGTGTAAAGAATTCAGTAGAGTGCCTAGCACAGAGTCAGCAATCAATAAATTTATTATTATTAAAATAGTAAAAAAGAGTGCCAAGATTTGAATGTGAATCTAGTTAATGCAAAATTTTATTTTATTAATAGTTAAAATGATGGACACGCTGATTATTCTTTCCTCTAATTTCCTTTAAACATTATCCATATTGGGTGCCATCCCCCCAGAGATTCTAATTTAGTTGGCTTGGGATGAGTTCCCCAGCAATTGGCTTTTTGTTTGTTCTTTTTTTAATGCTTCCCAGATGATTCTAATGTGCAGCCTTGGCTAAGTCCCACTAAGTGTGCATAATGGTTACATTTTTATTTTGTTGGTTTAAAAGTTTCAAGTTGAATTAGTCCCGAGTTTGGTGACATTGCCAGTTTTGTTTTCCCTGCTGTGGCTAAGGACACAGTTTCTCAGAGGAATACTCACCTAAATAATTGTAACCACCCCTGGATACATGTGGCTTTGATGATGGGGTCATTCCTAATCCATAGCTTACTCCTCAATCAGATAGAGGGAGAATTTTCCCAGGAGGATGTTGGCACACCTCAGGGAAGAATCAGCCACCAGAGCATCGACTTTCAGTTCTACTAAGACTGAGCAGACATGAATGAGAACATTGAGAGGAGAATTTCTCCCACAGTCACCTATGAAGGACAATTCAGGGCCTCTCTTATAGAGCAAATTATGCTTTTCCATTCATACTAGTCAAAGGCAGACAAAAGACATGGGAAATATTCTAATCAATACCACTTGGCTGCTTTCAGAAGAGAGATTTAAAAAGAAGAAATCCTCTGTTTTTCAGTTTTTTGATATTTTATGTATTCTAACAAAACAGAGGATAGTACTATGAATTAAAATCATTTTTTTTTTGGTTTGGTTTCTTTTATTAAAAAAATGACATGGAATTAATATAAGGACAATCTAACTTATTTACTTATTTCATATAGAACCTCTTCATTCCCCATCTGCCCACCCTCACCCTGAACACACACACTGGGGACCTTCAAAGTACGTGCCACAATCCTCTCCCAGCCCCCTCACTGTACGTGCAGACCATCCTCCTATGAAGAGCTGAAGTGTCCTCTCCAAACTTGAACCTGGATTGGCCCTCAGACTTGCTGTGGCCACATGGCCTGTGACAGCTCCAGGTCTATCCCTTAAGAAGTTTACAAGATTCCGACTTTGTTTTTATGGAATTGTCACCAAGGATGCTTGGGCACCCCTGCTGGAAAGAGGCCATGTGGAGAGGCCTTTGAGAGGAAGTACCATCTAGAGGGAGAGGCTGTGAGCAGGAGAGCCTGGTCTCACCCCAAGTCAGAACCAAAGCCCACATGGGTGTGGGAGGCCTGCTTGGTGACCTTACAGCCCAACCCAGTATCAGCTGACTGCCACCTCCTGAGGGGTTCCTGTGAATGGCGTGGGGAGCAGGACTGTCCAGACCAACCTCAGAAGCATGAGAAATAGGAAGTCATTCTGGTTTTATGCCACTGAGTTTCAAAGTTGTTTGTTACGCAGCCACAGATAACTGATAAACACATGCCATCTTCCTGATTTTAGGAAGAGCTGATGCAACTCGTCTGGTCCTCATGGTCACAAACATTTTGATCAATGCTCATTTGTACTCAGTGTCTAAGAATTCTATTATGTTTTTCTTAAGAAATATAGCTCTTGAGGTTATCAACTTAAACACACAGGAACATATACCACCAACCACCAGCACTGCCCACACCACCAGCACCACCACACACAATAATAACAAAAGTAGTGACTTGCTTTGAGTGTCCAGGTGGAGAGTGAGAATCAGTGATTATATTATAGAATCAGGGATGACTCGACTCAGAGATATAAATGTTGGTTTAAACTCTGGTTTACTGTGCCTAAGATGGGTAGTTCATAGGCTCCATGGCCTGGCTACTCAAGAATGGTTCCTCAACACAGATTACACATCTATTCCCTCAATACTCTTTTTTTTTTTTTTTTGCTAAGTTATATTAATATATATTCATCAATAGATCAATTTGAAAAATGCTGAGTTCTGTTAATTACACTATAGACCTGTGGTAAAAACATGTTTGAAGAGAAGCAATGTGAAGAAAGGGAGAAAAACATTTCATAGTACAGATGAGATGCCACATAATACAAAGCTGAGAAAGAGCAAACTTATTTTGGGCTCCAAAATCGTTGGGATGTAGCCATGAAGTTAATACTCATGTTGCTGATGAAGGGTGTCAAACTGAACACTGTGGATTATTCTAGGCCATTAATAACCACAATCTGCTTGGAATAACCATGGCAACACCAGCAGCTAAGTACAGTACAATCACCCTGATTACCATAGAATTAGCACAAAACAAATGTTTATTCTTTTCCTAAACAGAAGTATTATTATGATGATAACAGTTTCCTATTTATCCCAGGTTTTCTCCTCATCACTCCTGCTCCAAACAATGGGAGGACACATCTTTGCCTGACATTTCTTTCTGATTTCTTTTCCCAAGAACCACGGAGGGTGCAGGGCTGGCCTTTCATTTCCCTTCCCCTCTTGCCTCAGTCTGATACACTAGAAACCATAACACACACATTGATCCATTGATCACTATCTGGACGCCAGGACGGGATGCTATGTGCCTTGAAGCTTCAGATTCAAATAACCAACCTGAATTGCTTGTTAATTGAAATCTCGTAAATTTTGATTTCTTTAGTAGTCACAGAGCACAGCCCCATGTGCTCCCAGCATCTATGGTTCATGGGGAGGGAGATACATCCAAGCCCAGGGCGTGTTACCTGCCTCTGTCCACCCTTGCATGGTGGGCACCTGACAAAGACACAGCCAGCCCAGGTGTCATGCCGAGGGCCCACCAGTGGAAGCTGAAGTCTAGTCACAGCGTCTCTGCTTGCTGGCCTTGTGAGCCCTGACGACAGCTGGCACTCGGCTGTCCCCAAAACCCCCTTTCACAGTACCCAGCATTGCACTTCCACAGTGATTGAAGCAATTAGCTGCCGAGCGGCTGATGTACCCCGCAGAGGGCTGGTGGCTCGTCTGACACATCTGGGCACTGAAAGTAATTGAAACAGCTGCTTCTGCCCATATGGCAGCAAAAGCTGGTCGTGCAGAGTCTGTTGCCTGGGCTGCACCAACCTCGGGCAAATTAGCCGTCATTAATCCCGGGATCTGACCAGCATATGCAGAGCCACTAATCAAGACAGCTGGGGGCAGCGGATGCTGAGAAGAAGAGTCCCTTTAAGATTTCTAAATGGCATCCCAGGTTAAAAAAAAAAAATTATAAAATAAATAAAACACACAAATCCAAATTACCGCCTTCCTCTTCCTGAGCGTTTTCACTCCCCGCTCCGCCCCCCACACCCAATGAGGACGATCTGTGTCAGCTGGTGTCTTCGGTTAGAGATTGCTAAAATTGCAGTACAACTTTCGGCAAGTGTAACACTTCTCAGTGCAAGCCTGGCATCCCGTTGATTATAAATAGCTTGGCGTGTGGCGAGTGAGAATGGTGTATTGCGCAGCCTTGGTGCTCTGGTTCTGAAGCCGAGGGAACCACAGTAATCATAGCCCTGATGGGAGAAAGCGAGCCGCACCTGACCCAGGCGGGAGAGCCCAGATGTTCTGCCTTCCCTCTGGCAGGCACGATGCTGACATTTGGAGGGATCTGGTTTCCATATCTGGACCTCAAAGGGCTGGGCCATCCTTGATAGGGAATTTATAGACTAGGGTTTGGCTGTTGCAAGTGGGCCTTGGTGACAGGTGAGAAGTCAGGTGCCACCTGGAAGGTAAAGGGGAGTTCTCTCATCCATGACACTGAGATTTATGACAGGACAGAGACTGTAGCCTCAAGACTGTTTTGCCTCAACTTCTGCATTGTGAGATGGGGCAGGCGGCTGTCTCATTTACACCCTACCAACGGGGTGGGTGTCATTATTCAGATGGCTTGTCATTATGCCTGACAACACCCCCATGCGTTAAAGAGGTGGTGCCAGAGCGTCTGGGCTGGGGTGGCGAGCGGATGTGTAATCCCAGAGGTGTGAGTGCACTGCGGGCTTTATGCACTGAGTGTGTCACTAACCCCTGAGGCCAGAGGGACAGTCCAGACATGAAGTTTCACTTCTTTGAGAAATTTCTTAGATTGGAATAAGAAAATAGAGGTGCTGTTACATTCATCCTCAGTTACCCTGGTTCCTGATATCATCTCCGAATTCCACAGGGAAATACCTGCTCTGGGCCAGGAGCTCTTGTCTCCACTGTCCAGGTCACCTGCCTTCCTGGTGTGGGGAATGTTGACTCTTTCTCCTGATCGTTATTCACTTGTGCTGAGCCATCTGCTGTGATAACTAGCATAAAACGAATAATAAATAACTCCTGCTGTATGAGACATTTACATAATTCTTTGTTTAAATAACTTAAACAGTTGACAGAATTTTTTTTCACCAATCTTGAGGTCATTGTGATGACCATTGTTTTCTGGGACTTTAGGGACTGAAGGGAGAGTAAAATCACCTGTCATAAATACAGCAAAATAGCAGTTTGTCCGAATGGCTGCTTTGAAAAACATGGTTAAATTGAAAGTAACAATTGAAAAATATTTTCTGGTATATCTTGAAACCCATTGTAGTTATTACTGTGCAGGATTAATTTTTCTCTTAATGCAGACATCAATGGTCTTTTTTTTACTTTTTCCCCCCCTCAGATGTTCCTTTAAGTAGATTCTTGAGGGCAATGGGTATGCTTTCCTCATTAACATATATGCTGTTCTCTTGCCCTCACTTCAGATTTATTCCATTTTGATTAAATTGCTTTATTGGCCACTTAAGTACTTACTACCATTTAAAAATAATATTTGTTGCAAAGTAACAATTGCTAATACTTATTAATTTATTTATCTGACAAACATTTATTAAGGACCTACTGTGTGCCAGATCCTTGTCCTCATGGAGCCTGCAATCTAGTGAGGGGTGATAAACGCAAAATACACAAATAAAATCCATACAGTGTGCCCAGTGTTGGTGAGGGATAGGGAGGAAAAATAAAGCAAGGACGGAAAAAGGCACTTCTGGGGGTGTCAGGCAGGGTTGACATCTGAGCAAAGCCCTGAGGGAGGAAGGGCAGGAACATGCAGCTGTGACTAGGAGGTGTCTGTCTGCCAGTGGGCAGAGCAGGTGAAAAGGCCCTAAGACAGAACTTGTGCTTGGTGAGTTGGAGAACATTTGGGACCCAGGGTGACTGGAGGGCAGTAGGTGTCGAAGATAAATGAAACTAGATACCAGCTAAAACTGTAAGGACAAACCTAAATCAGTAATATACCATGACAATGGGGAAAAGGGGCCAGTATGAACGGAAGTCAACTTTGATTTGGACAGAGGTGACTGGGCATTTTAAAGGGAAATTGAGGGAGTAGGGAGGAGGTAAGTGGGGGCTCAGGAGAGTCAAGGATGGGAACAATTACAAAAAGTGGGAAGGGGTTGGTCCCTATAAAACCCATCTGGGTTTGCTAACTGACGCTTATGGAAGTTAGGCTCCTAGCCTCCTATAGAGGCAGGGAGACAGGGGCCCTCTCCTCAGGGGCTGGCTGGAACAGACAGTACGTTCTTATGGCAGCCCTGAGTTTTCTCAGGCAGGCACTTTAAGGGGGCTAGGGTCATTTTAGGGAGGTGTGGCCTTGAGCTGTTAGAAGCAACGTTAGTGTTTGTTCAAGTCTTTATAGGCCAAAGTTGAGGCCTGGTTGAGAAAGGGCTCAGAGGATCTTGACTGGAGTTTGGTAAAGGAGAGAGTATTTGTTGGGTGTGGGGTGGGGAGTTGTAGGAGTTGAAGCAGGAAGAAGGGGGTGACGATGGGTGGGGCATGCTGTAAAGTCTTTGTAGATGGAAAACAACTGGAGATTTGGGCAGTGAAGTGGACTGCTACGTTCATATATTTTAACAGAATGTGTTGACTGCTCTGAGAATTGTCTGAAAGGGACAAGGAAAGAAGTAGGAGACCAGCTAGGAGGTGACCAGGAGATGCTGTGGCTTAAATGGTCATGGTCATTTTGCAAGGGACGTGGGAGGGTTGAATCTGTGCCCATGTTGAAGGTTGAGCCGAAGGACAGGCTGAGGAAGCTGATGGAAGGGATTAAAGAGAGTCGAGCATCCCTTCCAGAGTCAGCCAAGGTTATTGAATCCTTGCTCTGTGCCAGACTCTGTCTCAAGCACTTTGTATGCATTATCTCGCTCATTTAATCATCAAACAGTACCATGAGCTGGGTGTAAGGATCTCCCCATGCTACAGAGTCAAAGTAACTTGCCAAGGTCATGTCAGAGAATCAGTGACAGAGCCGGGGTGGGAGGGAACCTGGGACTGTGTGATTTCAGTGCCCTAGGATTTCATCACTGCTCTCCTTTAAAGAGCCAAGGGGGATATAAAACGGAGAGCTCGTTCTTAATTTGGCTTGGCTTTTTCAGCCGTTACCTTCCATGTTTTAGCTTCGGCTTCCTGATTGGTGGGAACAGGGAAGGAATGATTCTGATATTATGCTTCAGTTTGTAGACCTTTTATTCCAAAGATGCTTCTATTTAAAAATAACAAAACATGCCTTGCCTCAGTGGTTCTTTATTCCTTCATCAAACTGGGATCCCAATCCCCCAGTAAATTATCTCTTTTTCTCTATTTCCCCTGCTGACTATACCGTGCCCTCCCATTTCCTTAAATTTTCTTTTTCATGGGATAAAAGTCCTGACCTAATACTGATAGAATGACTTCATCATGAGATCAATGTTTCCAAACATTATCTAGATAGGAACTGCTAAGACTCAGCTCGCTGAAATTTATTTTCTTCCTGTGACTGTATACCCACACTGAGCTTAGGTGATGTCTTTTAGAGTTACATTTCAAAATTCCTCAGCTGTTTTAAAATGGGGGATTCACCTCTCAGACTCTTACTTGACAGCAACTAGTAAGTTAAAAGCCCATGTTCTGGAGTTAAATTGTCTGCAGTTGAATCCTTGCTCTGCAATTCTTAGTTGTGTGATATTGGGTGAGTTCCTTTACTTCTCTGTGCTTATGTGTCCTCTTTTATAAAATGGTGATGAATAATATTGATATTAGAGAGTAGTTGTGAAGATTAAATGAGTTAACATGTGTAACGTCCTTAGAACTTGAGCCTAATAAATGCTTAAGAAATGGTAGCGGTTTTAAAACAATAATAATATTATATTATTATTCATCATTGTCATTACCATTACTGTCATATAACACAACTGTGGCTAAAATGCACCTCATGGTGTTGGGGTTGATTAAAGACACTCAACTGGAAATCAGTTAAATTGGAGTTGCCCACCTCAACAGTTTAGATGTGTTTTTCATCCAGATACAGGTACACCCTTTGCATATACATCTTGGAAAATTACTAAAAACATATGCTTTTAAATTATGGGCTTACAAACAATTCAGAGACCATGAGTAATTGTGATTTAGAGTTAATTACTGTTAGTTCTGACTAACAGCATCGGAAGGGCTTATGAAGGGCTTTCCTATACCCAGCCCTAACATTTACGTGCCCAGGGAAAGAGCACAACTGGAGACCACATAATGAAATATGAAGGAAGGGGTCAGGGTGCACAACCTTAAAAGAATGACATAGCCATTGAGGATATGACATAAACTGGTTAGAACCAACTAGGTTCAAGATGGCAGAAGATTCGACTTTCAGTAGAGCTTAAACCTCATTATACACTCATTGTAATACATTAGCATGCTAAATGACACACTCACAAATGACATGACAGTTCTGAGGCTGACAATAAAAGGCCAAAAACTGGGTGTTGGCCCAGTTCCTTGAGATCCCCTCCCCTTCCGCTGAAATAGTTGGAATAATCCTCCCACTTATTAGCCTATGAAATTACCGAGCCCATTAAAAACTAACCTCCCCATATTATGGGGCCACTCTCACTTTCCAAGCTGACCCCATGCCCTGGGGCCACTCTCGCCTTTCGAGATGGGCTGCATCCTGTCTATGGAATGTGTATCTCTCTAAATAAATCCACTACTTACCTATCACTTTGTCTCTCACTGAATTATTTCTGCAATGAGACATAAAGAACCTGGGCTTCAGTTAAGTCCTGACACCAGGTGAGAATTTCAATTAAAAGGCAGTTCCAACATGAGCTTTGGCTGGGTTCAAATCCCATCTGAGTTGTGCAGTTTCAATACCATACATTTAAATATTTAAAAGATAAGACACCCTGGATGTGAACCCCATGTCAGAGGACAATTACATCCTCCTGGACTCTAGGCGGGATACAGGATCATTGGAATTGCACTTCATGCTTCCTTTTTGCTCTGTAGGCTAACAGAGCACTTGCCTTCTGTCCCTGAAACCAGAATGACCTTGGATGGCAGGTCAATAACAATAAGTACTTCACGGAGCAAGGAAAGAGTGTAATGTTTTCATACTGCTGTTGTGGTAGGATCCCTTGTATTAACAGGTCCACACAGCTCACCATCATACCCTGAGACACAAAACTAATAAAAGAGAGCATCTTCCTGCAGATTCCAGAGGAGTCTTACCTACTTGACTTTTCTAGAAATAAACTACAAATGGCCTTTGGGAAAAACAATGTAGGGCTCTCCTCAACCCACACACTCGGCTTTCTCCTTCCTTCATCCCTAACTTTAGGCTCCTAAAATGGCACTTTTCAAGAATGAGGGAGAGAAAGACAGAGAAGTGTAATAGTATGGGACAAAGGCAGACTTGAAAATTCTCCTCACCCTTCACAGGTCTAATACTTCTTTTGTCCTTCCATATCTCAATGATGGGCAACATTTTCACTGAAAAATTTGCTTCCCTGTTGCATCTCCAGGATAGACTTAAGTTTTCCTCCCTTGGCATTAGTTCATCCTGCGGAGAGATTTAATTAAGTTGTAATTACAAAAGATGCAAGAACTAACTGTCCCTTTACATACAACACACTCTACAGATTCTAAGAGTGAAGAAACACCTAATACTGTAAATGAGAGAGATGGACTCAGTTGTTGACTGAAAAAAAAAAAAGCACAATGTGAGAGTTGTGAGTTGAATTTTATTTGGAGCAAAATGAGGACTATAGCCCAGGAGATAGCATTTCAGGTAGCTTTGAGAAACTGCCCCAGAGAGGTAGGGGGGAAGGGCAGTATATATGTGATTTTAGTGAAGGGGGAGTAAAGGCAATCAAGTACATATTTTTTGCAGAAGGTTCCCACTAGTCTCACGAAGGTTACTGTTAGTCATGGGGAGTAGACATAACCATGAAAGATTTTAGTGCTTTTCTAGATATGAGGAGATGCAAGAATTGGGCTCATAAAATCTTTTCCTGAAAATATCTAACTATCTGAAGGCCTGTTCTGCCAGTTTTTCCCAGAGGACAGAGTGCCTCATTCCTGCTCTCCACCCTGAACTCCTTTCAGGGGATGTTGAAGGTCAGCAGTCACAGCAGCTTGTGATTTAATCCTCATAGAGGTAGATGGCAAATGCCAACCTTTAGTTGGCATAGTTAACACACCCCATCCCATTGGCCAAGAGTAGCTTCATTTCAACCATTTCTTTAATATCTTTGTGGGTAAAACCTCTTTACCAGCCAGCCTGGAGGGCAGGAAATAACATTCAGTGCAACATAATTTGCTTCCTGTGTGGTGTGTGTACGTGTGTGGGCACGTGTGTATGTTTGTGTGTGTGTGTGTATGTGTGCGTGTGTGAAAGAGAGAGAGAGAGAGGGAAAGAGAGAAAGAGAGAGAGAGATAATAAATCCCCTCTGTTCATTATAAGAATTTTTATGGTGGGCTGGAAGATGGGATTGGAGGTGGTTTACAAGTAGTGATATTTTATTAAACTAAAAGTTTAATACTTGAGAAAAATGAATGAGAACCTCAACATTGCTAAAGAGGCTGGCACATGAGATTTTTTCCTCTCTGTTTTTCAGCTAATATCTCTGGCTCCTATTCTTTCATAGCATTGTGATAAGTAGGAGTAGGAAATCAATTCATAGGATAAAAAGACACAGTCCAGTTATTTCCTCTTTTCCTTATTTGCATCTCCCTTCTATTGTGGTCCCTGTGAAAGGTAATCTTTATGGACACTTAAAAGAGGAGAGTCAGCATCCCAATCACAAAGAATCTGATGCACAGCAATGTATTCAGTATTATTTTGCAAATTTCCTCTATGAAAGCTGATAAGTAAGCAGTAGAGTTGGAAAATGAAATCCTCTATTCACTACAGATTCAAACTTTGTCTCAACCGCTGGCAAAACATAATCAATCTTTTAATTACTCAGTGATGAAATCCCAATAAAGATCATATGCTTTGGCAATAAATTTCTTCACTTATTTCCAAGTGTATTTTCACAGCCTAATGACAAGAACTCTCGCAGACATTTTTTCTTAATAGAAAGTACTCACATTTTCATTGATAAAAAAATTTTAAGCCCACATATAGGAAACAGTGTTAAAAAAAAAATGCAGTGAGTATACTCAGGACTAGAATTCTCTGAAATATGATGTGTACTTATACAATTTTCTCATGTTTCAGGTCAGATCTGTATTGTTTCTGTCCTCAGGCTGGTGTGAAACATATAGAATAAAAGGTAAGATACACTGTGATCGTTTTATGTTTATTTTATTTTTCTAGTGATGTTACTGAACATAAGTAACATTCCTATGCCCAATGCACAATGAGGCCAAACAAATGGAAACGTCAGAGTTTGCAGCAGAGAAAGTTTTACTGCAGGGCCAAGCAAAAAGAATGGGTGGCTTGGGCTCAGTAACCCTGAATTCTCGGATGGTTTTCAGGGAGAAGTTTTTTCAATTTTTTTCTTTTTTTAAAAATTAATTAATTAATTAATTTATTTTTGGCTGTGTTGGGTCTTCGTTTCTGTGCGAGGGCTTTCTCTAGTTGTGGCAAGCGGGAGCCACTCTTTATCGCGGTGCGCGGGCCTCTCTTGTTGCAGAGCACAGGCTCCAGACGCGCAGGCTCAGTAGTTGTGGCTCACAGGCCTAGTTGCTCCATGGCATGTGGGATCTTCCCAGACCAGGGCTCGGACCCGTGTCCCCTGCATTGGCAGGCAGATTCTCAACCACTGTGCCACCAGGGAAGCCCCAAGGGAGAAGTTTTTAATAGGCAAAATTCCGGATGAGGGCTGCAGGGTGTGTGACTTTCTTCTGATTGGTTGGTGTTGAGGTAACAGGGTGGTGCTCCAGGAATATTGTGCTCAGCCTAAAGTTACTACCTCCACCTGGGTGGGGGCCTTAGTTCCTGCAGAAGAACATAAAGATATTGTTATCATGTTTATCCCTTCAAGAGGAACCAGGACCTTGCCTTATTGCCCAGGGGCAGGGTTGCTGATAAGGATTAGGGTGTGGACAGGGCCGGCAGTCCTGCAATCCAGAGATCGTCTGGCATCAGGTGGTGATGGGTAAACTGTGACCTCTAGAATGAAGAATGTTTCATCAAGTAGTTAATATCTTCCATTTGTTGGGGGTCTTAGTTCTGCAGAAGAGCTCAAATATATTGTTACGTATATCTCTTGATGGGGAGCCAGGACCCTGCCCCCAAGACTGCACTATTTTTTCTTGACTGCTCCTCCCTAGTTCCCACATCTCCTCCCTTCCCTGATTAGCAACTATTTGAATCTGTCCTTTGGAACTCAGGGAAGGAGACACAGAAAGGCTGTTGTGCTCAGAAACCCCACAGGGTCCTGCTCAGTTTCAATATTATATAACTTATTTTTCCCAGTATGTTTCTTGAGTGAACTCTAGCTAAAACCATTGTTTCCCTGGGTATATATTACTGGAGACTGAGAGGAAGGATGCTAATGCAATGCTAGTCATTTACCTATTGTTTCCAATGCCAGTCATTTACTTATTGTCTCCCAGCTTCAACCCCCACTTCTGTGATATGGAGGGGGAGACCCTGAAACCACATTTCAGCTCTGCCAGCTGCCCCTGTTAACATCTGTTATAGGCTCTGCCAAAGGTGGGTGACAGGGAGAGATGGCAAGACTGGAGAATGAAGGAGGGACTAGATCTTCCCCTTTTGCTTCCTGTTGCTTTCAGTGTTGCTATAACAATGCAGTTGCTTCCTGCCCCAGCTTCATTTGCCACATACAGAATCTGCCTCATTATGCCTTCCTAGAGGTTTGAGCAGCAGCTCAGAGGTGGTCCTTTGTTGAAGGTCTGAGCCTAAACACCATGGAGATCCTCCTCTGAGGTCCCAGGTCCCACAACCACTTCCCTTTATTCCCACAGTTATTATCTTTGGGTTAATTAACTCAGTGTTTTTTTCCTTTGTTTTGTTTGTTTATTTGTTTTGTTTTGTTCTTTAAGCATTCTAACACCCATAGAGCCAATTCCTTATTTTAAATTCTGGACCTTGGTGTACAACAAGGTTATTTATTCCTGATGATGCAGAGGTACTAGAGGGAAATACAAAAAAATTAAGATGCTGTCTGAAAATAATTTTACTAGAGAGATTATATATATATATACATATACACATATATGTATACATAGTTATATATAAATTATTATTCATTGATATTATATACAGTTGATTATATATAATTAATATTTTATATATATGTGTGTGTAGTTGAGTCTCATTTTTTGTGGTAATTATGTTCTATAAACTCACCCTGAACACTTGTGAATGCTGAATCATTGTTCCTAGAGGAAATACAGGGTTAAGTTCCTGTAAGCCTCTGGTCACAACATTTTAGTCAACCAATCAATGCATAAACTTTTATGTGTATTTCTGTTTAAAACACCTTATTTAATATATATTGTTTACTCATTAACATTTGCACTCATGACCAGCAGTACTCACGCCTGAATGAAGCTTACCTAGCACACATATTTTCTCCATAAGGCACACCACAGCCTTCTTGCACTTAAGATCACTAGCATGAACTTTAGCTCTATGTTTGGGGGGCATTTTAAACATGAAATCACCAACAAAGACACAAAATGCAAAATCTACTGAGATGTACGGTGAAAAGGACACTTGTTTACAGTATAAGAGCAGACACAAGAAGACAGAAGATCACCTTGTTCAGCCTTGGCTGGGAATTGGGCAGGTGTCAGGTGCCTCAAATTTTTTGCCACTCTGCACATAATATCACAAATGACCACAAAACTGCCTTGAGTAAATGAGCAAATAGGTGAATTGGCAAATGTAGAATCTGTGAATAATGAGAATCTACAATCTGTTCATCTATGTATTATCTATCTATCTATCTATCTATCTATCTATCTATCTATCTATCTATCTGTATCTATCTAAAATCTCCCAGATGACTTCTTGGTTTTGAAGCAAATATTTACTAATAAAAGCTTACATTTTCTGCTTTTGGCCCAATCTTCCACTGAGGACTTCTAGTTGTCCTGCAATGTCACTACCCTCAATTCAATATTTTGGCGAATGACAGCATGTCCTCTGGGGTACTAATGAAATAGCTACATTTAACCTATATTTTGTATTTTCTGTTTGCAGCATTGTTTGAGAAGGTCATGTCAATATTACTGAAGGCAGTAGTCACCTTGGTCAGGACAACAAAGATTCCCTTTGATCTTTCCAAGCCACCCGTATTCTGGATTGGTGTGGAATTCTGTGCAGAAGTAGGAAAAAGGATCACTCTACAACCCTGTGCTATTAAGTATTTAATCACAAGGTGAAATATAACCTAATGGAAATCAGGAAATTGAATTCCCATAGACCAGTGCCAGGCTGATAGCTTACAATTTATCAGATCTTTAACAAATGCAGGCTTTGGTGCACATTTTTTGTTGCCCATCCGACCGATACTTCCCCACGGCATCCCTCAGTAGCAAGGCAGTCATATATGTCAAGTGAGACTTGACCTGTCCCAAGTCCAGACTGGAGAATTTTAATCAGTTACAAATTGTGTTAATTCCATTTCTCTAACCAGGGGTTATTTGAGAATGGACCTGTGATGCAATTCTAGCCAAAGGGGAGTGAAGGTAAGTCAAATGGGGAGACAAAGGACCAAGAAAGGGACTCTTTTTTCTGGTAGTGGTCATGTTGTGTAAAGATGTGAGCTGTGACAATCATTGTCACATGAAGGGACAGCCTAAAGACAAAAGCCAGCACACTGAAGATGCAGTGAGGAAAGTTCCTGGGTCTTTGATGATGTTACTGAGGTGCTCTCCTTCTGAATTACTTGTATGAGATACTACGTTATTTTCTTTAAACCATTCTGAGATAGGTCTTCATTTACTTTCATTCAGTAGTACGCTAATTGATTTACAAATTTAGTTGAGGAGATCCAGATTAGTAAAGGTAGGGTAGCATGGTCTCAGGAACTTGTGGCTTTGGAAAGCTCCTTGGGGGGTTCTGATTACAGCCTTGGGACCAGTCCCCATGATAAAATTTATTAACTTGGGTCGAATATAGGAAGAGTAACTTTGTATCCTGAGTTTGAAGAATCTCACTTGAATCATAGATTGTCCTGGTTTCCTTCTCCTCTTTACCTTAATCTGCCCTTAGCCTTATAATTAGAACCTTGATAGTAAGTGTCAGATGTAGGCAGTTTTCAAGGGGCTCCAAATCTAACGGCCTTAATCCAACATAGAGTTCACATAGAGGGTGTCCTTCATTCTACCTTCCTCACCTCATCCCGCTTTTCCTGTGCCTTTTACCAGGTGCCTAATCCAGCATTTTGCGTGGTTGGACCGCTTGATGACCATGCTTCTTACTCAGAAACTATGCATATCTCCTCTTTTTAAAATGTACAACTTTAATTTATATAATACAAATTTCTAATGACGTAGCTCTTTCTTACACAAGTGTAGATATACCCTTAGGTAAATGATGCTCTAGAGAACTTAAACACAGATTGTCAAAGCCTGATAGAACAGAAATAATTATAATATAGATCTTATGTCCTGAGATTCAGCTGGGCCAGAATTTGCAAATGGACCTTAAGTGCCCATGCAAGTCTTTGGTAGAATTACGTAAAAATTCAGCCATTCTTTAACTGGACCACCTCCCTTTTCATCCTCTATGATCTGCTTCTCTGCCCTGTTAGTTCTCTAATTCTCTAACGTCTGTTTGGCTCTATTTCTTTATTCTAATTATCTCATCAACTGCCTTTGGCTTTGGACATCCTATTCCAGCCAACCTGGCATTTCCCTTGGACTTAATTCTGATATTCAGCAATTGGCTTCTGCAGCATATTCCTATATTTTCATTGCCATTAAAAGGTGATATATAGTTATTTTTCTTAGAGGGTATATTTGGATGGAGGACACATGGCAAGAGTTAAGACATACACAATTCCTAGAACTTGGGACACTCCCAAACACATACTGCTTTTAGAATTTTGCAAATTCTTACATAGGTGCTTATACTTCCTAAACCACTAATAAAAATATTAGTTGTATTTACAGAGATCTTGAGAAATTTCATAGCAACTTCACATTCAACTTTTGTGGAGAGATGGGAGATGGCTAATGGCCAGTGATGTTTTTTCCCCATTCATCAAAGCATAAGCAGAATCTCAGAAGTGGTCAGGGAGTAATCCAAGATCACACAACTTGATGAAGGCAGAGTGACTATGAGAGCTCAAGTCTTCTGATTCCTGTAGTCCCTCCTGTTTCTGGCTCACCTCTTGGGATGTGCCAACATCCATGGGGCTCCCCCAGACCACTCTTGTTGTACTGAGACAATCCTGGGCTAATCTAGCTAAACAATTTCAAGTTTCCAAATCTAGTTTCCTGACAGATACTGCTTAGTCCCAGATGTGAAGAGATAAAAATATATTGCCTGTGCATTGTATGTCTAATTTACAAAACACAATGTTTAGTTTAAAGAAGTTCCTCTAAGGCAATAAACTAGTGATGGTCAACATGCCCATCCTTTTATTATATTACCAAGAATTTTGCTTGAAGTTAGAAATGGGGATTATATGTGTAAATATTCAGATTCAATTAAGAAATAGTTTGAATTCAACCAACACATGCTTGCGTTTTCCCAACCTAAACTCGTCTTGAAGCTTATTCTCAATTATAAAATAAAAAATTCATTATAGATACTACTTCTGTTATCATCTGTTGACTCAAGAATCACCCATCTGAATAACAGATAAAATGTACACTGCCTCAGGCCCTCTTCCTTACCTGGGCAGGAGACTAGCTGTGTAGGATGACAATGTCACCTGGTAATTTCCCTACTTCTATTACTTCTGCTTTAGTTCAGAGTCTTTTCTGGCCTCCCTGTTATCTGTAATTCCATGACTCACTCCCCTCCCTGCCCACTGTGTTCTCTGTTACCCACACAGGCATCCATATTAAAGGACTGTAAATTTGACAGATCTCTTGGCTGCACTTGTGTTCCAGGTGCCAACTTTTTCCTTCCCCTGCCCCTGGCTCCCAGCTCTTTTTCTCTATTTGCATTTGCTAAGTGCCTGTGCCTGACTCCTGGATCTGTGGTTGATTTGGGCTTCCTGGGTTTTGAATCACGTTATCCACTAGGCTAAGGCTTGCAGTCACCTTCTAGCTTTCCCCTTTCCTACTGTTCCCCGACACAGTTACATTCCAGTTGGTTCCAACCAATAGGCTCCTGGTTTGTTCAAAATTGACGAGATCTCATTCTCCACGGCCATACATCCACTGTATCCTCCTCTTGTCCTACCTCTTCTCTTCTCTCTAGCTTGCAAATATCTCTCCTTCCATCTCTTAATGACACTTGTGAACAATTCAACATACCTTGGTCATGAACAAGGGATATTTGAGTTGGGTAGTTATCTGTTCTACATCAGCAAATGAAATATGTGATTGTTAAAGGGAAATTGAACATAATAAAGAGTTAAGGTGTTCAAGACTTGTGGTTGCCAAGGTGGGAGAGGGAAGTATTGGGAGTTTTGGATTAGCAGATGCAAACTATTATGTATAAGATGTATAAACAGCAAGGTTTTACTGTATAGCACAGGGAACTATATTCAACATCCTGTGATAAACCATAATGAAAAAGAATATACATATATATAACTGAGTCACTTTGCTGTATAGCAGAAATTAACACAACATTGTAAATCAACTATACTTCAATAAAGTTTAAAAAATAAATAAATACATAAAGAAGAGTTAAGGTGTTCAATTTATAGAGGCTTTTAGTGCTTATAGTGAAATAGTAAGACCTTAGGGGAATGGAACATTTTGCAACCGTGTGGTTATGGTTTCCCAAGAACTTCTAATTTCATTTATTGTTCTTCAAAATTTCTAAATATTGTCAATATTTTAGTAAATAACACTAATTCAATTTGGTAAGCACTGCAATAAAAATATATACATCATAAGAGAATAAAAGTCCAAAAGTTGAAGAATCCCTAAATACATTATACATTTTGTCTACTCACAAAGAAGTGTCTCTAAGTCTTTAATATGTATCCAAACAAAAGTCTCGGATTGATTTGTGGCAAAGATAGAAAATAATTCTAGGTTCTAGTTCATATATTCTATTTGCCTACGATTAAAAAATATTTTTCAGAAATGTGTTGAGTGTACGATATGCTAGACTTTCCTAGTATTGTCTTACTTGATCAGCATAACCTCCACAACCCTCAGAAAAGGTAACACTATTTCCATGAATGCACATAGGTTGAATAAGTGATGAAGCAGGAATTTGATGTAAGTTTGCCCAGCATCTAAACTCATTTTCTTGCTGGTATAACACATAATGATATAATTATACACACATACTTAATTATGACAATATAATTATTAATATGAGTATAATATTAACATGAAGGACAGATACAGCTATGTAATTCATTTTAAATCAGAAACACATCTTTTGTCACTTCCAAACTCATTCACGTGGTTGTTGGCAGGATTCAGTTGTTTCCATGTTGTTGGCTTGAAACCTTTCTCAGTTCCTTGCCACGTGGGCCTCATGGAAGGGCAACTCACAACATGGCAGGTGGCATCCTGCAGAGTGAGGGAGCAAGAGAGCATGAGAGGGTCTTATTGCAAGCTAAACTGGAAGGCACATTCTATCATTTTTGTCCATAATAAATTCACCAGAAAGGAGTTCTAGAGGAGGCTTAGGAGTTCCAGCCACATTCATAGGGAGGTGACTGCAGAAAAGCACTCTTACCAGGAGGTGGTGTCACTGAAGGCCATCTTCGAGGCTGCCAACCATAAACACTAATGTAAAACATAAAACACACTTCTTAATAATTCATGAGTTACAGGAGAAAGCAAAATGGAAATTGCTAAAGTATTTAGAAATAAGCAACAAAAATGGTTTTATATAACAAAACTTGTAAATGCAGCTGTAAGAGTATTTTAGAGTGAAATTTGAATGCTAAATGCTTATATTGGGAGAAAAAAAAGGTTAAAAATGAATGAACCAATACAAGTCAAAAATTTCTTACTTCAAGAATAAACTTAAAAAAAAAAAAACAGAAGGAGCAAATGAAAAACAAAAATTAAAAAAAAATGATGAAATAGTAAACAAGCAATACGATCCCTAAAATAATCAGGCTTGGATGATTTTACAGGTAAGTTTACCAAAGCTTCAGGAGAAAGATAATTCTTATATTTGCAATAATTCAGAAACTAAATAAGAAGGGAAACTACTCCTGTTCAACTCATTTACAAAGCCAATATAATCTTGTTATTAAATATAGATAAGGATAGCATAAGTCACTAATAGATGTAAAGGTAAATGTTCCATACAAAATATTAAAAAACTAAATACAACAATGTATTAAAAATAATGTATTGCAAAAGCGTAAAATTTAACCCAGGGATGAAAAAGTTTGTAATATTAGCATATTTATTAATGTGATTACTGATTTGCCAGATTAAGGAAAAACATTAAAATCTCAGTACATATAAAAAATCATTAGATCAAATTCAACAATATGATAAAAACTTTTAGTCTACTATAAATGGAAAGGGCATTCCTAACTTGGTTAAATGGTTTCTACTAATACTACAAAACAAGGAAAATTCTTAAGATTCACCTATTTAAGATCAGGGACAAGACAGGGATATCTGCTTTTAATGCCACCATTCATTATTGTGTTGAGGGTTCTGGATAATACAATAATACTAGGAGAAGAAATAGATATTAATATTTGAGAGGAAGAACTGACATTATTTATAATATCTAGATCAACTATTAGCATTAATAAGGAAGTTCAACAAGTTTGCTAGCTTTAAGATCATCATAAAAATAATAATATAAAAACCAAAAATGATGTTACACACCCAGAAAAACAAATGAGTTACTTAGTACTGAATCTAACAAAAGGAAAATTCTAAATTAAGAAAAATTATTATGTTCTTGGATGGGATGTTTTAACAGTATAAGTATTTGAATCTTATTAAATCAAGTTTATAAAGTAAATTAGATGTCAGCTAAAACCCCCAAAAGATATTTTGTTTTTTTGGTTAGACTGGACAAGTTGATTCTAAAATATTAGAATAAATATACATAATAGAGATTCCAGGAGCAGACCCAGCAATCTATGTGAACTTGCTATATTACAGAGGTAGTAGTGCAAATTAGTACAGAAATGATAGACTATGTCATACATGGCATGAGGACCACAGGATATACACATGGGAACAGTAACTAGAATGGATTACAAATAAAACAATGAAAGCTAAAACTTTCAAACCTTCAGAAAATATAGAATAATCTGTTCATAAATTTTGCATAGAAAACATTTTCTTACATAAGATATACAAATTACAAATAATAGATAAAAATCAGGATACATTTGAATCCTAAAATTATAAACTTCACTATAACAAAACCACTAATAAAAGTTGAAAGATAAGCCTCGCATTGGCAAAAAATATTTGTAACCCAAAACATAAGTTAACGATTAGTAGTCAGGTTACATGTGGAATACCTAGTATTAAGCAAGAATAAAAACAATACGAAATAAGCAAAGAATATGAACAGATTGTTTACTGAAGAAGAAATCTGAATGGACAATCATATGATCAAGCATTTAACCTTAACAGAAAACAGGGAATTGAAATGTAAATATGCTTTAGGGAAACTCCTGCCCATGGTAGATGGATATGATGACAAACATGTCCACAGAGCAGGGTTTGTAATTGTGGAAAATTGTAAGTAAACTGAATATCTCTCATAATGGATGGAATGACACACAGCAATCAAAACAAACAGACCATGAATATATGTACTAATGTTACCATCTTAAATAAATGAAACAATACATTAACAACTTAAAATGTAGTGGAAATACCAAGATATAGAATGAAATATACAATGTGGTAAATTTATTTAGATTAGATAAATCTAAATAATTATTTATTCCATAATATACATATTTATTGTTTTCCACAAACATCACCTGAGCACAAGGCCCAGATCCAGAGATGAGGAACTGACCTGCAAACCACAGCCCTGTTTGTAAAGAGCTGTTAGGTAATCTTAAACTTTAAATAAAAATAACCAGTTTTTCAAACTTCCCAGACCCATATGTTTTCATCATTCCCAAAAATGTGGAACTCATACTGGTTCTGTGAGTACTTTCCAAGGTGGGTCAGGCCACTTGGATGGATGCAACCTTGAAAGAACTGACTAGTTTAGTAATGGAAGTCTACCCAGAAGCTAGGAAGAAAAGCACATACTTCAATTCTCTATTGAATTAATATAGTTGCATAACACTGTTTGTGGACCCAGATGTATCAATATTAAGCTGTGAAAGATGCATGGGCATTATAAGCACCGCCTCATTTTGGGGAGAGGTAAAGAGACCTGGGAACAGGTCTGGGGCCTCCGCTGTGCTTTGACTTTGATGGAGGTGATAATGGTGAGAAGCTTGCTGGACTGTTGGTGTCAGTGCTGAGCCATGCCCAGCTCTGCCCATTAGTTGTTTGCAGTCATCTATCTCAGAGAAGAGAGGATGGGCAATCCTAAAACATCAGCTCTCATGGGAGCACTCACATGGTGGTGCTTACTGCTTACTACCTCTTCCTTGGGACCTTCATTACAGATGGCTGGGCAGGAATCCATCTCAAAACAGCCCTTCCTCCTCTTGAGCACATCATGAACCTAGGGTGGAGTAACTCCCTTGTATTCTCTTAGCCTCCATTGTGAGTCCCTAGTTTCTGCTAGATTCTTCATGACCAAACTTCTTCCCACACCAGGCTTCCATTGTCAAGCTGTTTATTGACTTTTCAAGGTTGTTTCCATGGTCAAAAAATATATTTTAGTATTTTTTAAAAGAATTTTCTATATAATTCTTATTGCTAGCTTTAACAAAAGGTTTCAGAGAAAAAATGTTCCTTAGAGTTTAATGTTCATACACTAGAACATGTTTACATCTGTATAAAAATTTAATTTCCACTGAGATCTGATGGAGAAAGGTTGAATGGCTGGGTAAGTGAGTTGGAGAGAATTGCTGGCATGCTTTGTCCTCCAGTGTCATTCAAGTGTTGGGAGAAGTGGCCTCCCCATAACACACTTTTCTGTATCAATAACATTCATAATAGATATGGCCAGCCCCATATGACTTAGTTTTTCTGTTAAGCTCCTGATAGACCACTTCCATTCCAAGGAGAATGTTCGAGATCTAGCATTGTGGAGGGAAGCATGAGAAGGTGAGGGTGTAGGTCAGGGAGGGGCAAACTTCCTTGCAAGGTCAGATAGGAAATATTTTAGGATTGTGAGTAGTACTGTACCATTCCAACCTTTCATTTCTGCCACTGTTGCATGAAAGGAGCCACACGGGCAATATGTAAAGAAGAGGGCGGGGCTATACTCCAATAAAACCTTATTTACAAAAACAAATCTGTGGACTGTAGTTAGACAGAGCCTAGTGGGTGACTGTATCCAAATCATTCCCTCTTGAGTCCTGAGCTTGGACCTCCTAAGTGAACTGTGGAAGACAGGAGGAAAAGAAGTCAAGCAAGGAACTTCAGGAGGGTGAATTTTCCTGAGTTAGGAAATACAAGGAGCAAATGTAGGAAATTAGATTTTAGTTTAAAAAAAGGATGTAGGAAAAAAAAATCCCCAGCTGGTCAAAGGCTCAGGAAGAAAATTATCTGACAATTTTATTTAGGGACTGCAGGGCAAACAGTTTCTAGAAACTCTTGTTGAACTTTTGCAGGAAGAGAAGCACATAGAAGTCAAACCAAATTTGTAAATGGAGTGGAGCGACAGAGGTTTACTTTTTGGTTAGGTACGATGGTTCCACCATGATAAAGCTCAGAGTCATCCCCTTTCTCAATGTGACCTCTTCAGAGAGCAAAATCAATAATGTGTCTGTCTCAGACCCCTGGCTGTGATATGTTTAAGGCCTATCATGACTTTTATAAAAACAGCAATAAATGTCCAGATAAATGAGCTGTTCCAAGTAAAATGTGAGTATTCTTTTAAATGGGCTGAAGGCAATCTCCAAATTAGTAATTTACCTCCCTGGATTAGAGAAGCATGACCAGTATTCGCTCTAAGATTGGTTTGCCCGGAATGACTTCAGCAGACCAGCCAGTTAGCTATGAAGCATGATTAAAATAAGAATCACGTTGTGCCGAGTTTCTTCTCTTAAGTGTATAAGTTCAGCCAATACAGAATTTTAGTCCCAGGGTGATTTCAACATTGTGGACTCTGTCATGATCCCCAAGGGCATGGTGGGAACGATCTTATGGTTCTGTGGAGTAAGTGGATCCCGAATAAAGCCAGAGGCAAGAAGAGGCAAGAAGAGGAAAAGGGGAGAGGGAGAGGGAAAGGAGAGATAGAGAAAGAAACAGAGAGAGAGAGAGGTAGCTGATGAGCTTGTCTGAACTCCAGTATTGTGATATCCCTGGATCCCATTTAGCCCTTGGCATCTTAGTTATATTACAAACTAATACAAATTATTGAGGTATAGCTTATATTATAAAATGTATAGACATTAAGTGTAAGCATGATACATTTTAGCAAATGTATACATTCTTGTAACCCACCACTCCTTTCAAGACAAAATATTCCCATCACCTTATAAAGTTCCTCCATGACCCTTTCATATCAGTTCCCATCTTTCACCCTAGAAGCAACCATTGTTCTGATTTTTATGTCTATAGATGAGTTTTGACTGTTCTTGAACTTCATATAATCGAATCATTGAATAGTTTCTCTCTTGTGTTTCTTTTCTTTCATTCAATATGTTTTCTGTGTTGTTGCATATGACAGTAGTTAGCTCCTTTTAGTGCTGAGCTTTAAACAGTAGTTAGTTCTTTTTATTGCTGAGTTTTAATTTATGGTATCAATATGCTCCAATACCTGTTGATTGGTACTGGACTATTTCTGGATTTTGGCTTTTATGAATGAAGCTAATGTGAACATTTTAACATTCTTGTATAAGGTTTTGTTTGTGGACATATATTTTAACTTGGTGATGGGAGAGTAAATACCTAGTAGTACAATTACTGTTTCCTGAGGTAAGTATATAGTTATGTTTATTAGAAATTTCCAGTCTCCAAAGGGGTTGTACCATTTTACACTCCTACCAGCAATGCATTACTGTTCACTTGGTTTACATACTTGCTAATATCTGGTTTTCTCAGTCTTTTTAATTTTAGCCATTTTGCCTATAAAAGTCATTTGCCCTTTTTTCCCCCCAATTTTTTAATTTTGATACATATAATGTGAAATTTACTATCTAACCATATTAACATGTACAGTTCAGTGGTTTTTAATACATTCATGATGTGCAACCATCACTACCACCATCTCTTTAACTCTTTTCATCTTATAAAACTGAAACTCTACACTCATTAAACATTAACTCCCCATTGCCCCCGCCTCCCAGCCTCTGGCAACCACCATTCCACTCCATGTCGCTATGGTCCTACTTAAGTACTGCATCTAAGTGGAATCACTTGTCTTTTTGTGACTGGCTTATTTCACTTAGCATAATATCGTCAAGTTTTATTCATGTTTCAGCATGTGTCAGAATATCCTTCCTTCTAAAGGCTGAATAATATCCTATTGTATGTATATACCACATTTTGCTAATTCATTTATTTGACAATGGAAATTTGGGTTGCTCCCATAGTTTAGTTATTGTGAATAATGCTGCTATAAACATGGGTGTACAAATATCACCTTGAGATCTTGTTTTCATTTCTTTTAGATCTATATCTAGAAGTGAAATTGCTGGATCCCATGGTAATTCTATTTTTTTTTCTTTTGCGGAACCACCATACTGTTTACTACAACTGCTGTATCATTTATATTCCCACCAATAATGAAAAAGGGTTCCAATTTCTTCACATCCTCTCCAAAACTTTTTGTTTTCTATTTTTTTGACATTAGCCATACTAATGGGTATGAGATGATATCTCATTGTAATTTGGTTTGCATTTCCCTAATGATTAGTGATGTTGAGTGCCATTTCATTTCATTTCATTGGCCATTCATATATCTTCTTAGGAGAAATTTCTATTAAAATCCTTGGTCCATTTTTGAATTGGGTTATATGTTTTTTGTTTTTGAGTTTTAGGAGTTTTCTATATATTCTGGATATTAATCACTTATCAGATTCATGATTTGCAAACCACAACATGATTTATGTTGTTGCTGGTGGTGACATTGACTGTGCCTTTGGTGTCAAATCTGAGAAATCATTGCCAAATCTAATATTATGAAGTTTTGCCCTGTTTTCCTCTAAGAGTTTTATAATTTTAGGTCTTACCTTGCATCTATAATCCATTTTGAGTTGCCTTTTAGGTAAGGGTTCAACTTTATTTTTTCTATGTGAATATCCAGTTTTCTCAGTATCATTTGTTGAAGAGACTGTCCTTTCCCCATTGAATGGTCTTGGCACCCTTGTCAAAAATTATTTGACAATATACACAAGAGTTTATTTTTGGGGTCTCTATTTTATACCATTGATCTATACATCTGTCTTTATACCAGTACCACACTGTTTTGATTACAGTACCTTTAAAGTAAGTTTTGAAATCCGGAACTGTGAGTCCTCCAGCTTTGTTTTTCTTTTTCAAGATTGTTTTGGTTATCTGAGGTTCTTTGAGATTCCATATGCATTTTAGGATGGGTTTTTCTGTTTTCAAAAACATCATTGGGATTTTGTTAGGGATTGCATTGAACCTGCAGATTGCTTTGTATAGTATTGACATCTTAACAACATCAAGTCTTCCAGTTCATAAACATCGTATGTGTTTCTATTTATTTGTATCTTCTTTCATTTCTTTCAGCAATATTTTGTAGTTTTCATTGTGCAAATCAAACTTTCACCTCTTTGGTTAAGTTAATTCTTAAGTATTTTATTCTTTTCATGCTATTGTAAATGAAATTGTATTCATGATTTCCTTTTCAGATTTTTCATTGTTATTGTATTGAAATGCAACTGGTTTTTGTGTGTTGATTTTGTATCCTGCTAATTTGCCACATTTATTAATTCTAACTTTTTTTTTCATGGTTTTCTACATATAAGACCTTTGGTCATTTTAAAAACATGAGTTGTTTGTAGGATTTTCTTCAGTGTATTCTGGATATAAGCCCTTTATCAGACACATGAGTTGCAAATATTTTCTTCTAATATGTGACTTGACTCTTCATTTTCTTAATGACATCTTTTGATCATTGGAAGTTTCTAATTTTGATGATCTCCAATGGTAATAGACCCATTCCCAGCTAATGCGAACATTGGTTGCTAAAGGCTTATGGCAATAGCTTTCTCAGGAGAATTGTTCTCAGCCAAAGAGAGCCATCTCATCTAGAAATAACTGGGATGCCATTCTCTCTTCTGAAGTGGCTTAGAAAAATGACTGGCTGTTATTGCAGTACAAAAGGCCTGTCCCTTGACCTCCATGTGGGACAACACTGAGGGGCCATTTGTGTCCTGGGGTTCCTTGTAGGACTAGACAGAGGCTGGACTGTAGCTGACCCCACTTCTTTGCTGAGCTTCCTCCACTGCCCTATTCTGCTTCCCTTACTTTGTTACAGATGTCTCTTGCAAGCATTCACTCAATAAATGACTCACATAAGAGGCCCCCTCTCAAACTCTGCATTTAGGGAACTCAATCTAAGACACCAATTTATCAATTTTTCTTTTATGCTTAGTTCTTTTTATTTTGTATCCTAAGAAATCTCTGCCTCCCTCATGTTGCAAAGATATTCTTCTATGTTTGCCTTTTAGGGGCTTTATAGTTTTAGCATTTACATTTAGGTATATGATGTATTTCAAATTAATTATTGTGCATGATGTAAGATAGGGATCAGGTTTTATTCTTTCCATAAAAATATCCAGGTGTTCTGGTCACTTTTCCTTGTCCAAATGTATTTGCACCATTGTAAAAAGTCAATTGACCATATATTTGTGCAACATTTGTTTTTATTTTTGCTTTAAGTAGTTGGAATGGTTTTATATTTCCTAGTACTGAATGGTCCTGGCTAACTTAGTTTCCTTTTTATTTGGATTTCCAACTAGTGTTGCCAGACTTAGCAAATAAAAATATAAGACTCTGAGTTCAATTTAAATTTCAGATACACAAGAAATATTTTTTTAGTATAAATATGTCCCATGCAATATTTGGGATGTACTTATACTAAAAAATGATTAGTGCATTTCTGAATTTGGAAAGTAAATGAGTGTCCTGTAATTTATCTGACGACCCTATTTCCACTGGACTCCTTGGATTCTGATCTAGGCATCCCATCACCACCTGCTGTCTGCCTGTTCTGGCCTCCCATGTACCTGCAAGGTGAGCTTTCTTTTTGTTTCCTAATAATTTTTTTATTAAAGTATAGTTGATTTACAATATTATATTAGTTTCAAGTGTAGACCATAGTGATTCAGTATTTTTACAGATTATACTTCATTATAGGCTATTACAAGATAATGGCTATAATTCCCTGTGATATACAATATACCCTTGTTGCTTATCTATTCTATACATAGTAGTTTGTATCTCTTAATCCCATACCCTTAATTTTCCCCTCCCCCCCTTCCCTCTTCTTATTGGTGACCAGTAGTTTGTTTTCTATATCTGTAAGGTGAGCTCTACGAACCTCTCCTCCCTGAGGTGCTCCATTCTTCCTGTCTGGGAGGCTGGAATGGACAGTTCACACCCTTATCACATTCTTTGACTCTCCTGGCTGTCAGCTACCGAAGCAACTGGATTATTTCTTAAATAACGTTCCCCTTCTGAAGTGCAAATTCAATGTTATTGACCTGTAGGAGTGTCAGAACAGACAGAGAGGTGTTGTGACTTCTAACTCTCATCAACAGTTGGCTTAGGTTTAGGCCAATTGACTCATATCCTCACACCTGAAACTCCACGACGGGCCTATAGCCGTCGTATGATTTCTGAACAGTTCCAGGCTGCCAGGTTTGGAGAAATTTAATCTGTGATGTTGGCAGCCTGAGGACCAAGTTGTGGGCTGCTGAGGATACACCTTCCCTACCTTGTACACAGGCATTTCAACTGCACAGCTGGGAGTGAGAGGCCTGGAATTTCTCTCCACAGAGACTGTGACAGGTACAAAGTGAGGCAGTCAAGGTGCAGGAAGAATCACAAGCCCACTGTTCATTCCATAGTAACATTTTTTTCCCTCAGTGGGAAACTGGAATTTCAAAGTACAGATGTTGTCTTTTCCACAGAACATTGTCTGAGCTTCTTATATGGGATGGACTGAATGTGGAGCCATAACAGGTAACCAGCCAATGGCTTCTTATGGATTCTCAGTAACAATACCATGCAGCTTAAGCTTCATGGCCCCTGTGAGTGGGTCCCTGTGAGTGCTGGGCAGTGCCAGGGTGAGACCTACCCAGGTGAGGAAAAAGCCACCTTGCCATTGGAACCATTGTTCATAAGCATTTTAGCAAACTCCTTAGGCAACCACAGAAAAATGGACCTTAATTCCAAGTCTCAAAAACTTGTAATTACTTTTCTTATTCTAAATGAATATTTCCATTCATAACTAATTTTGTATCTGTAATTCATTTTTTTTCTTTCTTTGAGAGGGTCCCTCAATATGTATGTGCTTCAGACTCCGTAAAGCCTTGAGGGCAAGGACAGGGGGATGTGTGTCGATTCGGGTTCATGGCTCCAAGACATGGTGGGAACACGCCTCACTGTCCGTTTGCCTGTCTCACAACCATCAGGCCAGTCTCTACTAATCCACAGCTCTGAGAATGGGACATATTTAGAATCTGCTCCTGTAAACTTTCTGAAGGGATCATTCAAAAACACCTCTTTCTGCTCTAATCTGCACACTGTTCATACCCTCTCCCTTCCCAACACATTTTTTAACCATCCCAACTGCAGTGATTTAATTCACATATATGTGAACCAAAATTACTTTGTTTCTGTTAAAGGTATCTAGGAGTAAGCTTTCACGGACTCGAATTTTTTTTTTTTTTTCGGACTCGAATTTTGTATAAAAAATACACAAAGATTTTGATCAATCCCTTTAATGCACTTACTGCAAAGGCTCATATATTCTGATCATTTATTAACTAAAGAACAGAGCACCGATCACTGATGTGCAAAAAATATATACAGTTATGTCCTAGTTTATGCGTATTTAATACTGATTCTAATACAAACTGTTATGTAAAAACTAAATCAAAAAAATCTCTTGAAAAAGTAAATTATTCTTAGTCTAAAATGATATTTGGCAGTCTCTAAATTTAGTTCCCCTAATTCTTTTGAAAAATTATGTTTATGTACCGTAAGTCTATTTCTGATCAATTTCTAGAAATAGTCTTTCTGTATAAATTGTAGTATATTTACACTTCACCTAAAAATGACTGGTTTTATATCACCAGAATTAAGGAATGATAATTTTTAACTTGTTCTGGCTAGAATTATTAACCGGTTACAGAAATTTAGCAGCATAGAGTATAGATTTTGCTAAATGTTTTACTGTGATCACATTTGTTTCCATTGGAATTGGAATTAATTGAAAAATCATTCAACTAATCTTATTATTGAAAATAATTATAATCATTTAAAACTATGTTTAGTACTTAGGAAAGAAAATAAAAATATTATGGACTATCATTAAAATTTCCTCTTGTGATTAATTTATATATATATTTATTAATAGGAATTCTTTATTCCACATGATAAAATATAATTATACTTAAGTACACCTTATAAAATGTATTTATATATTATATAAATAATTTATATACAATATATCATTTAATCTTCACAACAGTCTCATGATATAAATAGAGCAGGCAAATTTTTCTTCATTTTAGATGTCAAATATCTTAAAAGTGGATGAGACAAAACTGGTGCTTAGATTTCCAAATTTCAGCTCAGAACTCTTTCTACTGAATTTGGTGTGCTACTTCTTTTCCTTTATGCTTTTCTTCATCCTCCTGATCTCTTGGTATGTAAATACTCACTATGTGCTCAAAATTATACTTAGAAATGTACCATAGACATTACCTTCAATGCGTTTATAGTCTAGTTGGAAGGCAGAATATAGCAAATTATTTGCATATATATGCAAATACACACATATATACATGTATATACACACATCATTAAAGAATCACACAAAATAGCATATCAAGAGCTTTTTCAAGATATGATTTATATATTTATTTTGAAAAATTATTAAGTGTTAGTCACTTTTAGGTTCCAAATGGAACATACTGACAAGAGGCTTGGCTGAAATTTAGACAAGGAAGAGGGCATTTGGGTTGGTGAAAGGAAAATAACCACAAACTTCATGAATTGGATCTTTAAGTAGAGTGATACTAGGATATGCAGTGAGAAATTGACAGGTGGTCAAGAGGTAGACGTTTGGAGGCAAGAAAGATCATGGGTGCCTTGGACACTAGTAAAGCTATTTGCCCAGAGAAGAGGGATTTGGTAAAACAGTATGGATTTGAAAACAGAAATGGGGACAAATTATGGAAGGCTTCATATGTTAGGCTAACTCCAATTTCATAGATGATACTGCTCAGAATTTCACATTTGACTCTCTTTTACTGTCTGTATAGATCTTTGATTCCTGATCCCTTTGAAAATCAGTTTAAATAAGGAATTTCCCCATATTACTGTACATATGAGAACACACAATTTTACAAGAATTTTAGAGCACTCAGAGGCCCCTGAAGCCCTTCTGAGGAACTCTAGAGTTAGGATGTCTTCCTGGATAATCTGGCTAGAATTTCAATCTCTCTTCTGAGCTCCAGATCTACATGTTCAATTGCCTGGTAGACACCTACACTTTGAAGATAATCTCAACAGGCCACAAATGACTCATATGAATCATTCAGTAAACCTAACTACAGTAAATGGTAGAAAGGTAGATCATTCACATGATCATCTAAGTTAGAAATCCAATAGACATTCTTGGCACCCACCTCCTCCTTTCTTTCCAATTCCAGTTAACCACCCAGACAACGTTTCTTTCCATCTGGAGTGTTCCTTCCATCATTAAGTGTTTTACCATTTCACACCTGGATTGCCACAACGACCTTCCAACTGCAGTCCCTGCTTCCAACCTTGCTTGTCCCTTCCAGTTCATTCTCCACGTTGTTGGAAGAGTAATAACGTTAATAACAAATCCAATCACATCATTTACTTACTGAGAATTCTTCCATTGTTCCTCCATTATTTTAAAGAATAAAATTCACACTCCTTAGCATGATGTGGTTTGGTTTCTGTTTTCCTTGCTGTGTTTCCTGCCATACACATGCTCACTCTTAACTCCACAACTTTGCATTTTTAATTTAATTTTTTTTCCTGCCTGAAAGGCCCTAAGACTAAGTCTTCATCTTGCCAACATCAGTTCATCCTCAGAGTTTCAGCTCCTGAATCACACTCTTGGGAATGCTTCTTTCACCTCTCCTGCTCTGATCTGAACTCCATTAGGGCATTTTTCACATCAGAATTTCTTGTTTTCTTATCTGTATCATCTTCTTAAGTTTCTGACTTCCTTAGTGCCTGGAAAGTTTCCTTGGTTCCCAGAGTGATATCCTAGAAAATAGGCATTTGGCAAATATCTGGCATCTGAATCTAAGAATAAATACATTCTGTAGGTCAGTGGCTTTCAGTCAGTACCCAGATACTCCTGAGAACACCTCAGTGATGTCATAAAGAATGAAATACCTTCTTTTAAACAGTGAGAATTTAAGCTGCCTGAAGAAACCATTTATTTCCTTTGGTTAATTTTGTTTCTACTTAGCAATTCCAGTAAGATTTTATTTGCCAAAGTTTACACCTTAAAAAATGTTTCTGTAGGCAATTAAGAAATATTTTTGAACTAGAGACCAAAATAATGCTAATACTATTATAGCAAGAGGTCTTTAGCATAGTGAGCAACAGGCATTGCAAAGAGGCAAAGACATGTTTTGGTCAGTAATGAAGACTGACAAAAGATTTTAAAATTTTTAGAAGTATCCAATACAATGTTAAATTTACCTTTTCAACAATTCTCTTTTATGTAACAGAGGGCTTTGGATGTGGGGGTTAATTTTAACCTTTGTTCAGTTTCCTATTTTGGCAAAGTTCAGCATTCTAGAAGTCGACGATGCCACAAATTCAATATTTTCAAATTCACTGCAGGATCCAGGCAAAAGGAGAAAGAAAACCTCCTCTGAATGTGTTCTAAAAATGTAGTTTTTACCTTTAAAAACTGAAGACTCACCTGTGGTTTATTGTCTCACCCAATAAATATTTCAAAAAAGTAGGACAGACTTTGAGTTTTGAATAAAATACCATTGACATTTCACATTCTTTACGTCTGAAGTGTGCAAAAGTGGAATGGTCTTCCCCAGAAGGGAAACTCTCTTACACTTCTGTGTTCAAAAATAAACAAAAATTCCCTATTGGACAATCATCTAAAAAGTCCCAGTCTATAGAAAATATATACTCTGACTTTTAAATGTCGACCAGCCTTGGAAATCTATATGACATAAACTTTTGCCAAAAAATCAATCTTGAGTTATGATTTGATTAGCAGAAAATTGCTATCACATTTGTTTCTACATTTGTCTACCTCATGTCCTTTTCATTCATAGGCTGGCTGATTCAAACCTTCTTTAAAAACTCCCTGAGAAAGTCTGTGACATTAAAATGTCCTTTGATGCTCTTTCACTAAGCAGTGAATATTAACAGTTATGGTGACCCTGTTCCCTAATGTGTCTCAGCAGGATCAATAGCAGTTAAGTGCCACTGTTTTACAATTAAAAAGGGGATCATTTTAAATTTAAAAGCTCATAGCTAATTTTCTTCTTGGCACTTAATGGCGTAATTCATTTTTGAAAAACCTCATTGGGAGAACATAGGCTTTTTTTTTTTTTTTTTGGTGGCAGCATCGGAAGGAGCTACTTTTAGTACCTCTTGTTGCCTCTCTGAGATGATTTGGAGCATTCTTTCATTAAGCTGCCAGTAGGGCATCTGTAAAATTTTCTCCAAAATATGGGACCCATGCAGTGGAGCTTGAGCAACCATTGTAATTCTCCATAAAACTATTCAACAGCCATTTTCATTGGGACTTTCTTCCCGAGTGCTGCAGTTTTTAGCCAATCTTTCCTTTACACTCACATTTTTTTATTCCTGATTGTTGCTTTTCTTTCTGGTGACCTCCTCCTTTTCCCCATTAGGAACCCAGGCACATGACAGGTGGTTTGGAGCAGTGCATACATATTTCCAACATTTAATTGGCTAACATTATGCTGAAAATGTCATTCTGATCCTACCTCATTGACATTGCAGAGAGCCTGGCTCTCTCTCTCCACAACGATGGCTTTCCTGGTTCCCAATTACAACAGTAACAGATGCATCGAGTTACGTATACAGTATATCCCTGGGGATAAGCAGTCAATATAGATCCACTTTGGGGTAAGTCTCCTGTCTGCTTACGGAATTTACATTATCTTCAGGCAAAGAAGAGATATTGTCTGTCATTTATATTTGCTGCTTGAAGCTTAGAAGAATATATTAATGCATTGGGTATTTTTTGGGTTATTTAAAAAATGTCTAGTTAAAAAGCAGAATATATCCACCAGTTTTGTCCTAAATGCTAACATGACTTCCAATTAAAGAAGCAAAAAACTGAATGTTGATTGTATGAAAGGCATTGGTGCTTAGCCCTTTATACATCTTTTCTTTGCTCCTCTTTCTACCTTACAAAATGGACATTGTTGTTCATAATGTACAGATGAAGGCATTGAATCTTAGAGAGGTTAAGCTACATGATTAAAGTCACACAGCTTACAAGTATTGCAAATGGGACTTGAGACTTGAAGTCCCAACACCTCAGCTTTCAATAACATGGTTTATCACACCCACTGAAACTGCTTTAGTCTATATATCTTAGACTTAAATCGAAAAATAAACTCGCCAGAATTTTTGGGCTTTTCAAAAATATTTCCAGGATACTAGTTATTAGAAAATTAGGACTAGCCAAAATACATTGCCTAAGTTATTCTTCATCTAAAATTTGATTTTTTAGAAAATTATTTTGACTTTCGTTATTACAGTATGTCTGTCACAGACCATGAGCTCTTCTTACTATTTGAAGACTACATGAAATATTTCATTTCATTCATTTTCCTTCTGAACTGGATAATTTTCTCTGTAAATATAAATTTTTGACTGAATGCTAATGTTCCAGTAAGGAACCCTAAACAAGCAGGATTCCGTGTATATTATATTAGAGTTTGGAATAAATGGAATATTAGGGCAACCAAGGGCCAATGTTCCCTGAAAATATAATTAATTCCTACTGAGGAAGTTTGCCTTTATTTATGATGCCTGTGTGTAAAAATAATAACAATGGAGGAGGGACATTCATGGATATTATCATGTCTTATGGAAAACTGGCTTTAATTAAAAAAAATCTTCCTGTGTACAAAAATTCATTCTTTTTTTGTTGATTTTTTTCTCTCTTCATTTCCTTTTTTTGTCCTTTCCTCTCTCTTTTATTCTTTCACTCCATTCCTCTCTCCTTTCTTTTACTTCTTCTTTTTCTTTCTCTCTATTTAAATTTTTTTCCCAACGTTCTAGAACCCAATACACTCCTTGAATTCACTTGCCCCTTCTAACCAGACATCCCTGTGTAAGTGGCAAAAATGACTCTTGTCCCAGCCCTGCAAGGGTAAGATAAAGATATGTCATCTGTGCATGCGTTCATTGAAATGAAATGTGACTCCTGCGGGGGATGCTGCCACCCAACTGGTCCATCCTGTAATCCAAGCCCGAGTCAGAGGACGTGGCGCCTGCAAGGCAAGTGAACGGCTCGGGTTCCCAGGAGCGCCCTGGGCTAACCTGTCACCCGAACAACACAATTAGCCACTGACACCAGGTGCCGCCTGCTTCCTGCCACGTTACACTTCTCACATTTCACGTAATGGTGTTTGTGAAGTGCTCCCCCTTTTCAATTAGTCAGCCTCGCTCTCTCCACTCTCCCATTCATCCGTGCAGCTGCAGGAACTTGGGGAGCCGGCGGCTGGGCTGGCAAACTGGAGACTCCGCTCAGCGCAGCATCCCATCCGCACCCAGGGGTGACCAAGCTGCTTAAAACCTGTCATTAAGCATCATTTATTCCACAGGCTGTTGATGAAGCCAATCAGTGCTGTGACTTCTCTTTCGTTGGTGTTTAAAGATGAGACGAGGGAAAGCTTTTGTAAAGAAGCTCCAGCAACTTCGTCACCGCATGTGTCCATTTACGACTGGCGCATCCTGGACATGGAAGGATGCTGGAGTGGCTGAGCCTCAGTTTCACACTCTGTTCCTCTTTGAAGTAGCTGCACGCTGCCCGGCTGCTTTGTGCATTCAAAACCCCACTCCTCCTCATCCCTGCAATAAACAATACCTGCTCTTTTTTTTCCTGTAGTAATTATCTTTTTTACATTTATGTAAAGGGGCTGCTCTCCAAGTGGGCATAAATGCTGACTAGGGTAGAGTTACTATGTGCTTGCCTGGATTGCATTAGCTGCTGTTTACTCAGCGGTGCCCCCAATGCCTCTGGTCTTCTCAACTAAAGCACACTGTGTAATTTAAATTTACATTGTGTCGTATTGCACAGGGGTTATGACATAGCCAAATGTATTTTGACATTATGCTTTGTTTTTTTTGTCCTCTAATGGTGCTTGCGGGAAGAAGGGTAGCAGCAGGTGTGGCAAGACCCCTAGGAGTGAGGGGCGTGGATTCAGGTCCTACCAATCTTATTCCTGGTGAAGCCATGCCTGTTATTTGGTGTCCTGAGTCCTTAGCAGTACCATTTCCATCAACTATTGTGATTTAAGTTTGTCCATTCTTCCTGTTCTGGGGAGAGGTAACTCATGTTGGTTAAACACTAACAGGTGATTTGCATGAATTCTACAGAAACCCTGTGTCATTCTTATTCTCATTTTACCAAAGGGAAAGTGGTACTCAGTCTTTATGAAGCAAAACTACTCAAGGCCACTTCCTTAGAGAGTGGGTGTTGGCCCTGAACGTGAGTCTCCCCCCAAAATCATAGGATTTGGGGAGACATTTGAAAAGCAAAGGGTCAAATTTGTGTACTGTTGTTTGGGAGACATTCACATGTGATGTACAGATGTATCTTCACTAGTATCATTTTAATTAACTGATCCTCAGAAATACATCACAGAGGGGGTGGGAAGTGTTCCTACTTTGTCCTTGAGGGTCTTTAGGTGGGTTTGGGTAGAGCAGGCCATCTGGACCAGAGGCTCAAAATCTGTCCTTTGTCCAACAAATCACATGTTACCTATAACATACCTTCAAACACAGTATGTTGTAATTCTACAGATTTGATCATCAAAGACCAGCAGTCTGAACTGGCTATTTATTTGATTGGCTACTTCTGAGTCCTGTGGAACTACATGACATGTTCTCAGGAAGGGATGTCTGCAGAGATCCAGATGGGGGTGTAGCGCTTTTTCTGTGCCCATGCCAGTTCGGGGGATAACTTCTGCTCATAAGCAGAGCTGATTCTGCCGCTCCAAAAAGGGAACCACACTCAAAAAAGCATTTGACAATAATCAGAGCAACATTTCAGTTTGATTCTCTGAAGTTAAAATGGTTCAATAAAGGTATAAACTTTTCTTGTAGTTTTTCTGGTAGTTCTGAGATGAAACTGCCATGTTATAAACAGACTCATGAGCAGAGAGGTATAGTAGAGGGAAAGGTGTGGTCAGGAAAGCCAGCTCTGCTCTTTACCTAGCTCCAAGGATATAGGCATGTTTTTAATTTCAAGGAGGCTCAGTTTTCTCTTGCAGAAAGTGGAGATGAGAAATATCTACCTTTTGGAAATAATCTCTGATATGTAATGGTCAAATATATTTGAGCAAAAATCAGTAAAAAACAAAAAATAAAATGAGGCTTCTTTACTTTTTGAGGGTTTGAATACATTAGTGTTGAAGATGTAAAATGGAGTGACGTGGCTTGGCCTGAGTTTCAAAAGGACGACTCTGGCAGGGTTAGGACAAATGGCTGGAAGGTGAAAAGACTGAACAGAGGGATGAGAAATGATGCAGGCCATGGGGATGGACATGATGGTGTGGACATAAGCAACACTGGAAAAGGCAGAATAGACAGTAGCTGGTGCCAGGTAAAATGTCAGGGGTGCAAGAAAGCGAGAAATCAGTTTCATTTTCCTTGGGATGTGGTGCTAAAATCCAAGATAAAAAACCATGAGAAAGGAATAATGTAATGAAGAGAAAGAGGAAGGAAGGGGAGAAAGAGGCAGATTCGTTGCCTTGAGTTCCTATTACGTACCAGAGATTTTTAATGTTTCATGGGACACTAGAAGTTAAGGACAGCACTTTGTGTATCACTTTTTAAAAAAGCTATGTAAAGCTTTTCTTGGCTCTTTAGAAGCATTGTCTCCCTCTTTCACTATCACTTCACTGGTGACAGTAAAGAGAAGTGTATGGCCAGATCGTTCATTGTTCATTGGTTTATTTTTAGGCTTTTAGTAAGCACTTACTCTATTCCAGGCATTATGTTATGCATTTTACTTGCACCAACTTGCTTAATCTTCCCCCAAACCCTATTAGGAAACAATGATTATTTTTCAGCATGGAAAAGAGGTGAGATAACCCTCCTATTGCTAGAATAGTGGAGCTGGGATATAAATAGAAATTGAGTTGATGCCAGTTTCAAACAGGCAGACTTATTCTGGTGTTTTGTTTACATTGAAAATGTTTGACATATACCAGGCCATTCACCAATCCAGCTGCCTTCTAGGGTGCACCTGCCCTGCTGTAACTAGGGAAGGGCCTCTGACACAAGCCATCCAAAATACTCAGGAGACTTTTAAGTGAAATAGTAAAAAAGACCAGCAAAAAGAATTTGTCCTCCTAACTCTGTTTTATTCTATATCTGCTTGTGCTCCAGCCACGTTGTAAATGAAATCAGTTATTTTCTCTTCTGTCTGAGTATCAGCCAAGAGCTAAAATGTCTACCCCTTTTTTTCTTAATGAGGGGTTTCTGGTTAAAAAGAATTTATCTCCTTTAGTTTAATAACAGGGAGTTGGGGTTATGGTCCTGGGTTTGGTAAGAAGTGAAGTGAAACCACATGGTCTGCAGGTTGAAGGAAGAGAGCAGTTACTCACACTGGTGTGAGGAAAGCTTGTCCGGGACCACACGCAGCTCCACTCATCCTTCTGACAGCTGTCTCGACCATCCCCGTGACACCAGGACACTGAGGGTCTCTCTTGCAGGTCACAGGACTGCTGGTCCACAGACCTTTTGTGTGTCTCTCTGACCACCCTGAAAGTCCTGAGTTGTTCCATCTCAGGCAAGTCACTTCATCTTTCTGGTTTCAGGTCTTTTATCCACAGAATGGGCTGCTCCAGTGACCCTGGTCTCCTCGCTTTTTGCTAAGCCCCTGGCCCTGGCCCCTTGCCTCCAGCTGCTGCTTCTCCCCATCATGCTATGGCCTCCAAATTGCACCATCTCATCTCCTCCTCTGGGAGGCTGACCCTGACGGCTCTCTCACCACACATGACCTTCCTGCCTCCTCACCCCTCACGACACTCCATCTCCCATTCCCCACTCTATCCTTTGTTTATTCTCAAACACCATCGTTGTTTAGCCTAATTTACTTAAAATATTTTTTTAAGCATTTTTTACATTTATATACAAATTGTACAGAAAATAAAGTTCTCGTAGAGCCCTCCCCACTTCACCCTATTATAAATATCTTGCATTAGTGTGGTACGTTTGTTATAATTGATGGAACAATTGATACATGATTATTAACTAAAGTCTGTAGGTTACATTAGGGTGCACTCTTTGTGTCCTACAGTTCTATGGGTTTTGACAAATGTATCTACCATTGCATAGAATACAGAATGGACCTACTACCCTAAAAATCCCCTATGCACCACCTATTCATCCATTTCTCCCTATGCCAAACTCCTGGCAACCACATATTACTTTTTCCAGAATGTCATACAGCTAGAATTCATACTGTATGTAGACTTTTCAGATTGGCTTTTTTCACTTAGCAATGTGCATTTAAGGTTCCTTCACGTCTTTTCATGGCTTGATAGCCCATTTCTCTTTATCACTGAATGGCAATCCATTGTATGGATGTATCACAGTTTGTTAATCCATTTACCTACCGAAGGGTATCTTAGTTGCTTCCAAGTTTTGGCAATTATGAATAATTTTCTATGAACATTCAATGGACAGGTTTTCTAATAGACATGAGTTTTCAACTCATTTGTGAAGATACCTAGGAACATGATTGCTGGATTGCATGGTAAGCCTATGTTTAGCTTTGTAAGAAATTGCCAAACCATCTTCCAAAATGGCTGTATTAATTTACTTTTTTACTTAATTTTTAAAAATTGAATGTCTTATTAGCAACTATAAAAGTGTGTGTTTTTTATAGCGTTCTCAACAAAGCAGTTTGCCAAACTTTAGAATATTTACCATTCTGATAAATAGAAAATTGTATTTCCAGGTAGTTTTAATTTATATTTCTCTTTTTATGAGTGAGTTTGGTATTTTTTCATATATTTCAGGATCACTTGGTTTTCTACTTAGTGAACTGGCAATTCATAGCTCTTGGCCATATTTCAATCAGGTTCTTGGTCTTTTTTGTATCTATTTCAACAGTCTATATATACTAAAGATGTAAATCTTTCAGCAGTGATATAAATTGCAAAGATTTCCCCATTTGACATCTGTCTTTTTACTTTACTTTTGGTGTTTTTCTTTTATTATAAGTTTTCTTTATTATAGTCAAATTTACAATCCTTTCTCTTATTATTTATTGATTTTGAGGCATAGTTAGAAAAATTTCCCCTTTTGAGGTTACAGAAAAATGTGTCCACTTCTTTTTAAAATCTGTGATCCATTTGGAATGTATCATGCTGTAAAGTGTGAAAAAAGATCAAATTTTATCATATTCCCTATGGTGATCCATGATCCTAATATCATTTATTAAAACGTCTGTACATTTTTCACTGATTTTTGAGATGTCACTTTTATATATGCCAAATTTCCAATTGCACTATTTCTGCATTTTGTTATTATTTTATTCATCTGTTAATTTATGCATGTACCAAAACACTGTTTTCTTTACAGATAATTTATAACATTTTAATATCTGGTAAGACATGTTCCCCCTTATTGCTGCAGAATAATATTTTTAATCAAATTTTGAGATATAATTTACATGCAATAAACTTCATCCATTTAGACAAATAATTCAATGCATTTGACAAACATATTCAGTTGTGAAACCACTGCTACAATCATGCCAATAATTTCCAACATCAGCAAATTTCCTGCTGCCCCTTTGCAGTCTATTCCTTCCTCTGCCCCTAGAAAGCCAATGATCTGCTTTTTGTCAATGTAGATTAGTTTGTATTTTTTTTAGAACTTAGTGTAAATGGAAACATGCTGTGTTTCTCTTTTATATCTCACTTCTTTTACTTAGCATAATTATTTTAGGATACATATTGTGTCAGTAGTTTGCTCTTTTTTATATTACCCATGATAACATATGGATAATATCATAATAATAATAATTTCTTATTACCCATAAACTACATTTTATTTATCCATTCACCTGTTGATGGACTTTTGCATGGCTTCCAGGTTAAAACTGTAACAGACAAGTGTTTGTGTGGACATATACTTTCACTTTTCTTAGGTAAATACTTGGAGGCATAAGTGTTTTCTTATATAAATACTTAGAAGGAGGTGTATGTTGAACTTTTTAAGAAACTGCAAAGAGTTTTCCAAAGTAACTGTACCATTTTACATTCCACCAGAGTTCCATTGTTCCATATCTTCACCAACACTCAGCATTGACAGTCTTTTTAATTTTGACTATTATAATGAATATGTACTAGTACCTTTTAGTGATGTATCTTCTTTTGGGAACAGTCATTTAAGTTTTTGTTTTTTAAAACATTGTTTCTTTTTTATGTTATTGAATTATATGAGTTCTGTATATATTCTGGGTAGAAATTCTTCATCAGATATATGTATTACAAACATTTTTTAATCATTCTGTGCTTTGTTTTTTATTTTCTTAAATAAACACAAACAACTTTTATTTCAATGCAGTTATAGTTATCATTTTCAGTGATTTGTGTGCTGTGTACAAGCTAAGAAATCTTCAGCTAAAGTTGTAAATGTTCCCCCACCTTTTCAGATTTTCACCTTTGACAATTATATCTATGATTTTTTTCTAGTAAATGCTGTTTATCGTGTGATGTAAGGGTCACTTTTCTCCCCATAGAAATGTCCAGTTGTTTCATCATGATTTGCAGTATAGAATTCTCATTCCCTATTGTCAAGAATCAATTGGTCATATATGTGTGAGTCTTTCTAGACTCTATTCGGTTCTATTTATCTGAATTTCTGTTCTCTCACCAATGCCATATAACCTTCAAATCGGGTAGTATAAATTTTACATCTTAATTCTTCTTTTTAAAATAAAACCCTTCTATCTGGTTTGAACTTCTATATACATTTTAGTACCAGGTTTCGAAGTCTGAACTTCTTTATTTTTCTTAGAAAAAAAATCTGGTACAATTTTGATTTGGATTAGATTGAACATTTAGCTCAATTTGGGGAAAAACACTGAGGGTTTTTTTTTAAATAAATTTATTTTTATTTTTGGCTGCCTTGGGTCTTTGTTGCTGTGCGCGGGCTTTTCTCTAGTTGCAGCGAGCAGAGGCTACTCTTCATTGCGGTGTGTGGGCTTCTCATTGGGTGGCTTCTCTTGTTGCAGAGCACAGGCTCTAGGTGTGTGGGCTTCAGTAGTTGTGGTACTTGGGCTCAGTAGTTGTGGCTCACGGACTCTAGAGCGCAGGCTCAGTAGTTGTGGCGCACGGGCTTAGTTGCTCCACGGCATGTGGGATCTTCCCAGAGCAGGGCTTGAACCCGTGTTCGCTGCATTGGCAGGCAGATTCTTAACCACTGAGTCACCAGGGAAGCCCAACACTCAGGTTTTTATTTCAAGAAAATAATACATTCCTCAATAATATATTCATTTAGGTCATCTTTAATATCCCTCAGCAATAATTTATAGTTCTCAGTGTAAATGACTTACATATCTCCTTCTAATTTTTCTAAATATCTTATGTTTTTTGATGATTTATTTCAGTTTCTAATTGTTTGGTGCTAGTATACAAAAATATATTTGATTTTGTATATTTACCTTGAATCTGAGACCTTTCTGAATTCACATTTTTAGTTCCAGTAGTTGTTTTGTAGATTTCTTAGAATTTATTATGTAAACAATCATGTCATCTTCAAATAGTGAGAGTTTTATTTCTTCCTTTCTACTCTTTATACATTTTATTTCTTGTTTTGGCCTTATTTCAGTAATTAGGATCTCTAATATAATACTTAACAAAAATGGTAAGTGTGGGAATCCTTATTCTATTCTTCCCATTATTTTAAAGCATTAAATATTTCATCTTTAAGTATGATATTATTGTAAGTTGTTTGCAGATGATCTTTATCAGGTTGAGAAACATCCCTTCTAATTATAGAATTTATGAAAATTTTCATCATTGTAATTTTTGTTATCGGTCAAATGCTTTTTTCTGTATCAATTGAAATTATCATGTGTTTTTCTCTTAAATTCTATAAATATGACAAATTATGACACTAATTGGAGACTCAGACACTTTATACTCATGGACCAGATTTATTATAGACAAACGATAGCGTGAAGCAACAGTTGAAGAAGGATACATGTTGGTAGAGGTCCAGGATCTCAGACACAGGGTCTTGGCTCTCCCACTGCTGTGTTGCCTTCAGCTCTCACACCACTACTGGCATGCAAGTGAAGTATTTCAGTAACAGGAAGCCCCCAAGGCTGCTCCTGATCACATAGGTACATTGTAACCATGTGCCCTGCTTTAATCTTTGAGGTCCTACATCCTCCCCCAACCCAACTAGGCTCTACTGAAACCTGGTGCAATTTATAAATCTAATTATTAATAAGCAATGTTGGCAAGCTGATAAAGTGTGCTCTGAAACAACTCATGTACAGATGTTTACAGAATATTATTGAAGTTTAATTAATAGGTTTCATAGCATTGGCTGAGAATCAGTAGCTCTGGCTATAAGCCTGTGGTCAATGCAGACTGACCAAAATACCCAATGCTATGTTATTACATTGATTCATTTTTGAATGTTAAAACAATCTTGTGTGCCTGGATAAACACTATTTGGTCATGCTCTATTATCTATCTAATATATATATCTTTTGGATTCAGTTTACTAGTAGTTTGTTACAATTTTTGCATCTGTGCTCATAAGTGATTTTATTCATTTGGGTAATGCACTTGTCAGATTTGAGGAGGATCCCCTCTTCTTCTGTTTTCTGAAAGCTTTTGTGTAATATAAATTATATCTACCTTGAGTGTTTGATAGAATTTACCACCGAAAACATTTTCTTGGTGGAAAAATTTTTGATATCAAATTTAATTTATTTATAAGTTTTGGGCTATTTAGATTTTCCATTTCGTCTTGTGTTTTTCAAGGAATGTGTCCATTTCATTGAAATTGTTTGTTTGGATAATGGGGCTATTATATTATCTTATTAATGTCTGACTCTGTGGTGATAACACTCGTTTCACTCCTGACATTGGTGAATTCTTGTTCTCTTTTTCCTTGCTCAGTCTAGTTAAGGGTTTACCAGTTTATTTACCTTTCAAAGAACTAATTTTTCTTTTTGTTATTTATCAACACTAGGTATCATTTATGCTGTAGACTTCAGGTGAAGTCCACCAACAGAATAATATACCCTATAAGACAAAGATAAAATGATAAAGATATATATTAAGCAGCTATATTTTTTAAAAGAAATGAGGACAAAAGGAAAATATCAATCATTTATATTTATTCAGATATTTACCATTTTTAATTCTTATTTCTTCAGAAGATCTGAGTTTCACTCTGGTATCATTACCCTTCAGCCTAAAGAAGTTTATCTACTATTCCTTATAGTGACGTGTGTAGCTCAGAAGACCCTTTAGTTTTTTTTTATTAAAAAAAAAATGTTTCTCGAAGGATATTTTCTTCACATATAGAATTCTGGATTAGGCTTTTGTTTTGTTTTGCTTTTCCTTTTAGCATCTCAAATATGATTTTGTAGTATTCACACTTATTACATATGAGGAGGAGTCATGTCATTGAAATTATTGTACATCTGTCATAAAGTGTCATTTTTCTCTGGCTGCTTTTAAGATTTTATCTGTATTTTTGGTTTTCAGCCGTTTGGCAATGATGTGCCTTGGTATACTCCTCATCATATTTGTCATTTTTAGAGTTTACCGAGATTCTTGAGTTTATACATTTACACCACCTATCAAATTTGAGAAACTTTGGCAATTATTTTTTCAAATATCGTTATCCTGTCCCCTCTGCCCTCCCATCGTCCCTTGTTCAACTCCACTTGCATGCATTTTAGATAAATTAATCTTAATCTATCTGTCTCTGAGGCTTAGTTTATTACTTCAGTGCTTTTCTCTCTCTCTTCAGATTTTATCATTTCTATTGATTTATCTTCAGGTCAATTGATTTTCTTCTCCATTTTCTCCATTCTGCTATTAAGCCCATTCAGTGATTTTTAAATTTTAGATATTGCATCTTTCACTTCTAGAATATCAGTGTGGTTCTTTCTTACATTTTCTTTTTCTCTCTCTGCTTTTGTTAGTTTTCCTAGCTTTTCATTATCATGAGTGCATTTTCCTTTATCTCATTGAGCATAGTAATGAAAACTGCTCTAAATTCTTTATCTGACAATTCCAACATTTGGATCATATCAGAATTGGTCTCTGTTTTTGGTCATTTTTATTGAGAGTGAGTAATATATTCCTAATACTTCAACTTTCAAGAAAATAAAAATTTTAAATAAAGACTATGAAATAACTATTTTAAAAGCAACATGTATAGATAATATATAGGTAATAACTGGATGAAAGAACACAAAAATGCCTATTTTGAAAACTGGAATTAGCAGTAATTTATGAAATATTAATTTTTTTCTTCTACAATAAGCATGTATTAGAATTGTAATTTGAAAGTAATCTTTAAGTTTTATGTGATGTTTTGTTTCAGTAACTTGACCATATATTTTTAAAGACAATGTAAACATGAAGGTAGTCCATAGAATCAGGAATAAGATAAGGATGTTTGCTACCTCCACTCTTATTCAATACAATTATGAATACCTTAGATGATAAAACAGGTAAAGGAAAAAAGAGTTGATGTTAACATATTAGAGAGAGGAAAAAAGTCTTTGCAGATTATCTGATGTCTACTTAAAAAATGGAACCAGCACTCAGCACTGGAGGCTACAGACTTTTGGTGGGGCTAATGACAGACTCTGGGAGGGCTCACATCAAGGAGTACTTCCCAGAACTTCTGCTGCCAGTGTCCTTGTTCCCACGGTGAGCCACAGCCACCCCACCTCTGCAGGAGACCCTCCTACACTAGCAGGTAGGTCTGTTTCGGTCTCCTATGGGGTCACTGCTCCTTCCCCTGGGTCCTGATTCGCACGCTACTTTGTGTGTGCCCTCCAACAGTGGAGTCTCTGTTTCCCCCCTTCCTGTCCAAGTCCTGCAACTAAATCGCACTGGTCTTCAAAGTCTGATTCTCTAGGAATTCCTCCTCTTGCTACCGGACCCCGAGGTTGGGAAGCCAGACATGGAGCTCAGAACCTTCAAGCCACTGGGTGGACTTTGGTGGTATAATTGCTCTCCAGTTTGTGAGTCACCCACCCAGCAATAATAGGATTTGATTTTATTGTGACTGTGCTCCTCCTACTGTCTCACTATGGCTTCTCCTTTGTCTTTGGATGTGGGGTATCTTTTTTGGTGAGTTCCAGTGTCTTCCTGTTGATGACTGTTCAGCAGTTAGTTGTGATTACAGTGCTCTCACAAGAGGGAGTGAGCCCCATTGATGATTATATCCCATCAAGAAGGAGATGAGAGGAGATCCTGAATTCATTGAGACTAAATTTCAAAGAGGAGATTCTAAGTACAATTAAGATTCATTTATTAAAAGACAAAGTAATATTTTTTCCATATCCATGTTTCTGAAACATGATTTTTAACTGCTATATGTACAAATTTAGGCATTTGAACACTAAATACTATAATGAAAATATTTAAATGTTAAATACTTTTATATAATGTATTTGACTATTGCATGAGTATGGCATTATGTGTGAGGCACAAAGCTAAGTGCTTATAGATGTATTAACTATTTTTTTAAAATTATTCTTTCTTAGAGAGAGATTGCAACTGTTCTTATGTTATTGACTATTTAAAGTATATAAGTGATATCATAAACTGTAAATTAAAATCATCTAAAAGTTACTGTATTAGTCAATTTGAGCTGCCATGACAAAATATCACAGACTGGGTGTCTTAAACAATAGGAATTAATTTTCTCACAGTCTGGAGGCTAGAAGTCCACAGCCAAGATCTGAACGGTCAATTTCTCCTACGGGAGCTTCCTGGCTTACGGACAACCCTTTCTTGCTATATCCTCAAGCGGCCTTTCTTTGTTGAGTGCACATGGGATCGGGGGACACACCACGTTGTCTCTTCTTTTAAGGACACCATCCAATCAGATCAGGTGCCCACATTTATGACTTCATTTAATCTTAATTACTTCCTTACTCTATATACAGCCACACTGGGGGTTAGGGCTTCAACTTATGAACTGGGAGTAACACAAAGATTCACTCTTTAATACTCACCACTCTGAGACTAAAAACAATAAATTTATAATTTTTTCATAAAAAAAAAAATGGAACCAAATTTAATACAATGACACAGACAAAAAAGATTAAAAATACATGTCATTATACGTTTGTCCAAGCCCATAGAAAGTACAATATCAAGAGTAAACCCTAATGTAAACTATAGACTTTGGTTATGTTGTGTCAATGTAAGCTCATCAATTGTAACAAATGTGCCAGTCTGGTGGGGGATCTTGTTAATGGGGGAGGCTATGCATGTTTTGGGGGAAGGGCTTGTATGGGAAATCTCAGTACCTTCCTCTTAATTTTTCTGTGAACCAAAAACTGCTCTAAAAAATTGTCTTAAAAACTAAAAATAAAGACGAGAGTTTGGTAATCCTATACATGATAAACACACCAATAGCTGTTCTATAAAGTAGCAATATCCAATAAGGAAATACAGAGGACAAGTCCATCCACATGAATAATAAAAATAATAAAGTATCTATAAATAAAACTAACAAAAATATGACCTAAATTGAAAAAAACTCAAAAATTTACTTAATAGACAAGTAAATGGATATATATTCCATATTTTGGATGGAAAAACTTATAATAATAAATGATAAAAATACTAATAGTTTACTAAGTACCAGGCACTATTAAATGCTGGCATATAGTAACTCATTTTATCTTCATAATATTGGCATGAGGCTTGTACTGTTAATTCCATTGTTTTATACACATAAAAACATAGAGAAATCTCTGTTTCCTAAGTCACTCACCTGCATGATCTGTGTTTTTTAATCAAGCTCCCAATAGAATATTTTATAGAATTTTTGGCCTAATATTTATCTTAAAAAAATTGCTCAAATATATATAGGACTATTGTGAAGCAAAAAGCAAATCAATAAAAAATTTTAAAAATAACTATATTTAGTCAAACAGGTGATATTAGAATATAATAAAGAATTTTCTGAAAGGGAGAAAATAGGAAATTTAGGTTTTGGTGTTACCCAAGAGTAAGAATAGATGGATTATTCATAATTAATATTGTGACAGTTTCTATCTCTGTGAAATAACCTCAGACCCATATCACAAAATGTATGTAAAATAAATTCCATACAGATGAAAGAACTAAACCTGAAGAATTATAGTGTTAGAATAAAATAGTTACATAGTTCAATAATAAGAAAGATCTTTCTAAGGACATAAAATCTAAAATCCTCCCCCACATAGTTTTGATGATATTCAATGAAAAACTTCATGAAAAAGATACTTCAAGCTCAAAATCAAGCAACAAATGGGGAAAATATTTGACATCTAGTAATTTGATAACATATTCTGAATATGTAAAAAGTTCCCGAGATCACAGTATGGGTGCAGGATCTCTGCACGTGGCCTGCCACTGCCATTTTGAACTGAGGTGTCGGTGCAGCCATTCCGCACAAGGGACTCTGCTGTGAAGTGCCTGGTGCGAGGCCTCCCCACACGGTACCCTGTGAGCAAGTGAAACAAGACTAAGCAAACAGGAAAAGAAAAAAAAAAAGCTTGCAGGATCTTGGTTTCCAGACTGGAGGTCATGCCCGAGCTCCTGTGGTGGGAGCTCCGAGTCCAAACCGCTGGACTAACAGAGAACCTCAGACCCCGGAGAATATCAATCAGAGTGAGGCCTCCTAGAGGTCCTCATCTCAGCACCAAAACCCAGCTCTATCCAACTGCCTGCAAACTCCAGTGCTGGACGTCGCAGGCCAAACAACCAGTAAGACAGGAATACAGCACCACCCATCAAAAATAAAAAATGGAATGACAAAAATATATGTTACATGGGCTTCCCTGGTGGCACAGTGGTTGAGAGCCTGCCTGCCAATGCAAGGGACACAGGTTCAAGCCCTGGTCTGGGAAGATCCCACATGCCGCGGAGCAACTGGGACCATGAGCCACAATTACTGAGCCTGCGTGTCTGGAGCCTGTGCTCTGCAACAAGAGAGGCCACGATAGTGAGAGGCCCATGCACTGTGATGAAGAGTGGCCCCCACTCGCCGCAACTAGAGAAAGCCCTCGCACAGAAACAAAGACCCAACACAGCCAAAAATAAATAAATTAATTAATTTAAAAAATATATGTTACAGACGAAGGAGCAAGGTAAAAACTTACAAGACCAAATAAATGAAGACAAAATAGGCAACCTACCTGAAAAATAATTCACAGTAATGATAGTAGAGATGATCCAAAATCTCGGAAACAGAATGGAGAAAATAAAAGAAACATTTAACAAGGATCTAGAAGAACTAAAGTGCAAACAAACAGTGATGAACAACACAATTACTGAAATTAAATATGCTCTAGAAGGAATCAATAACACAATAACTGAGGCAGAAGAATGGATAAGTCAGCTGGAAGATAAAATTGTGGAAATAACTGCTAGGGAGCAGAATAAAGAAAAAAGAAGGAAAAGAATTGAGAACAGTCTCAGAGGCCTCTGGGACAACATTAAACACACCAACAGTCAAATTATAGGGGTTCCAGAAGAAGAAGAGCAAAAGAAAGAGTCTGAGAAAATATTTGAAGAGATTATAGTTGAAAACTTCCCTAATATGGGAAAGGAAATAGTCAATCAAGTCCAGGAAACTCAGAGAGTACCATACAGTTTAAACCCAAAGAGAAACATGCTGAGACACACATTAATCAAACTATCAAATACTACATAGAAAGAAAAAATATTGAAAGCAACAAATAATATACAAGGCAATCCACATAAGGTTAACAGCTGATTTTTCAGCAGGAACTCTGCAAGCCAGAAGGGAGTGGCAGGACATATTTAAAGTGATGAAAGGGAAAAACCTACAAACAAGATTACTCTATCCAGCAAGGATGTCATTCAGATTCAACAGAGAAATTAAAACCTTTACAAATAAGCAAAAGCTAAGAGGATTCAGCACCACCAACCCAGCTTTACAACAAATGCTATAGGAACTCCTCTAGGCTGGAAACAAAGAGAAGGAAAAGACCTAAGCAAAAGCTAAGAGAATTCAGCACCACCAAACCAGCTTTACAATAAATGCTAAAGGAGCTCCTCTAGGCAGGAAACACAAAAGAAGGAAAAGACCTACAAAAATAAATGCAAAACAATTAAGAAAATGATAATAGGAACATACATATTGATAATTACCTTAAATATAAATGGATTAACTGCTCAACCAAAAGACATAGAGTGGCTGAATGGATACAAAAACAAGACGCATATATATGTTGTCTACAAGAGACCCACTTCAGACCTAGGGACATATACAGACTGAAAGAGAGGGGATGGAAAAAGATATTCTTTGCAAATGGAAATCAAAAGAAAGCTGGTGTAGCAATTCTCATATCAGACAAAATAGACTTTAAAATAAAGACTATTACAAGAGACAAACAAGGACACTACATAATGGTCAAGGGATCAATCCAAGAAGAAGAAGATAGAACAATTGTAAATATTTATGCACCCAACATAGGAGCACCTCAATACATGAGGCAAATGCTAACAGCCATAAAGGGGGAAATCGACAGTAACACCATCATAGTAGGAGACTTTAACACCTCACTTTCACCAATGGACAGATCATCCAAAATGAAAATAAATAAGGAAACACAAGTTTTAAATGACACATTAAACAAGATGGACTTAACTGATATTTATAGGACATTCTATCCAAAAACAACAGAATACACTTTCCTCTCAAGTGCTTATGCAACATTCTCCAGGATAGAGCATATCTTGGGTCACAAATCAAGCCTTGGTAAATTAAAAATTTGAAATTGTATCAAGCATCTTTTCCAACCACAATGTTATGAGCCTAGATATCAACTACAGGAAAAAAACTGTAAAAAATACAAACACATGGAGGCGAAACAATACACTACTAAATAACCAAGAGATTGCTGAAGAAATCAAAGAGGAAATTAAAAAATACCTAGAAACAAATGACAATGAAAACACATCAAGCAAAAACCTATGGGATGCAGCAAAAGCAGTTATAAGAGGGAAGTTTACAGCAATACAATCTTACCTCAAGAAACAAGAAACATCTCAAATAAACAACCTAACCTTGCACCTAAAGCAATTAGAGAAGGAAGAACAAAAAATACCCAAAGTTATCAGAAGGAAATAAATCATAAAGATCAGTTCAGAAATAAAGGAAAAAGAACTGAAGGAAACAATAGCAAAGATCAATAAAACTAAAAGCTGGATCTTTGAGAAGATAAACAAAATTGATAAGCCATTAGCCAGACTCATCAAGAAAAAAAGGGAGAAGACTCAAATCAACAGAATTAGAAATGAAAAAGGAGAAGTACCAACTGACACTGCAGAAATACAAAGGATCATGAGAGATTACTACAAGCAACTATATGCCAACCTGGAAGAAATGGACAAATTCTTAGAAAAGCACAACCTTCCGAGAGTGAAACAGGAAGAAATAGAAAATACAAACAGACCAATCACAAACACTGAAATTGAAACTGTGATTAAAAATCTTCCAACAAACAAAAGCCCAGGACCAGATGGCTTCACAGGTGAATTCTATCAAACATTTAGAGAAGAGCTAACACCTATCCTTCCCAAACTCTTCCAAAATATAGCAGAGGGAGGAACACACCCAAACTCATTCTATGAGGCCACCATCTCCCTAATACCAAAACCAGACAAAGATGTCACAAAAAAAGAAAACCACAGGCCAATATCTCTGATGAACATAGATGCAAAAACCCTCAACAAAATACTAGCAAACAGAATCCAACAGCACATTAAAAGGATCATACACCATGATCAAATGGAGTTTATCCCAGGAATGCAAGGATTCTTCAATATATGCAAATCAATCAATGTGATACACCATATTAACAAACTGAAGAATAAAAACCATATGATCATCTCAATAGATGCAGAAAAATCTTTTGACAAAATTCAACACCAATTTATGATAAGAACTCTCCAGAAAGTAGACATAGAGGGAACCTACCTCCACATAATAAAGGTCATACATGACAAACCCATAGCCAACATTTTTCTCAATGGTGAAAAACTGATACCATGTCCTCTAAGATCAGGAGCAAGATAAAGTTGCCCACTCTCACCACTATTATTCAACATAGTTTTGGAAGTTTTAGCAACAGCAATCAGAGAAGAAAAAGAAATAAAAGGAATCCAAATCAGAAAAAAAGAAGTAAAGCTGTCCCTATTTGCAGATGACATGATACTGTACTATACATAGAGAATCCTAAAGATGCTACCAGAAAACTACTAGAGCTAATCAATGAATTTGGTAAAGTAGCAGGATACAAAATTAATGCACAGAAATCTCTTGCATTCCTATACACAAATGATGAAAAATATGAAAGAGAATTTAAGGAAACACTCCCATTTACCATTGCAACAAAAAGAATAAAATATCTAGGAATAAACCTACCTAAGGAGACAAAAGACCTGTATGCAGAAAATTATAAGACACTGATGAAAGAAATTAAAGACAATACAAATAGATGGAGAGATATACCATGTTCCTGGATTGGAAGAATCAACATTGTGAAAATGACTCTACTACCCAAAGCAATCTACAGATTCAATGCAATCCCTATCAAACTACCACTGGCATTTTTCACAGAACTAGAACAAAAAATTTCACAATTTGTATGGAAACACAAAAGACCCCGAATAGCCAAAGCAATCTTGAGAACGAAAAATGGAGCTGGGGGAATCAGGCTCCCTGACTTCAGACTATATTACAAAGCTTCAGTAATCAAGACAGTTTGGTACTGGCACAAAAACAGAAATATAGATCAATGGAACAGGATAGAAAGCCCAGAGATAAACCCACACACATATGGTCACCTTATCTTTGATAAAGGAGGCAAGCATATACAGTGGAGAAAAGACAGCCTCTTCAATAAGTGGTATTGGGAAAATTGGACAGGTACATGTAAAAGTATGAAATTAGAACACTCCCTGACACCATGCACAAAAATAAACTCAAAATGGATTAAAGACCTAAGTGTAAGGGCAGACACTATCAAACTCTTAGAGGAAAACATAGGCAGAACACTCTATGACATACATCACAGCAAGATTCTTTTTGACCCAGCTCCCAGAGAAATGGAAATAAGAACACAAATAAACAAATGGGACCTAATGAAACTTAAAAGCTTTTGCACAGCAAAGGAAACCATAAACAAGACCAAAAGACAACCCTCAGAATGGGAGAAAATATTTGCAAATGAAGCAACTGACAAAGGATTAATCTCCAAGATTTACAAGCAGCTCATGCAGCTCAATAATAAAAAAAACGAACAACCCAATCCAAAAATGGGCAGAAGACCTAAATAGACCTTTCTCCAAAGAAGATATACAGATTGCCAACAGACACATGAAAGAATGCTCAACATCATTAATCATACAATGAGATATCATCTCACACCGATCAGAATGGTCATCATCAAAAAATCTAGAAACAATAAATGTTGGAGAGGGTGTGGAGGAAAGGGAACACTCTTGCACTGTTGGTGGGAATGTAAATTGATACAGCCACTATGGAGAACAGTATGGAGGTTCCTTAAAAAACTACAAATAGAACTACCATAGGACCCAGCAATCCCACTACTGGGCATATACCCTGAGAAAACCATAGTTCAAAAAGAGTCATGTACCAAAATGTTCATTGCAGCTCTATTTACAATAGCCAGGACAAGGAAGCAACCTAAATGTCCATCGACAGATGAATGGATAAAGAAGATGTGGCACATATATACAATGGAATATTACTCAGCCATAAAAAGAAATGAAATGGAGGTATTTGTAATGAGGTGGATGGAGTTAGAGTCTGTCATACAGAGTGAAGTAAGTCAGAAAGAGAAAAACAAATACAGTATGCTAACACATATATACGGAATCTAAGGAAAAAAAAAAAAAAAAGGGCCATGAAGAACCTAGTGGCAAGACGGGAATAAAGACACAGACCTACTAGAGAATGGACTTGAGGATATGGGGAGGGGGAGGGGTGAGATATGACAGGGTAAGAGAGTGTCATGGACATATATACACTACCAAATGTAAAATAGATAGCTAGTGGGAAGCAGCCACATAGCACAGGGAGATCAGCTCAGTGCTTTGTGACCACCTAGAGGGGTGGGATGGGGAGGGTGGGAGGGAGGGAGATGCAAGAGGGAAGAGATATGGGAACATATTGTATGTGTATAACTGATTCACTTTGTTATAAAGCAGAAGCTAACACACCATTATAAGGCAATTATACTTCAATAAAGATGTTTAAAAAAAAAAAAGAATCAACCCAATTTTGTATATATGACTACTTTGTCATTGGTAATAATTAAATCCATTTAATTGGATTAAATTAAATCCAAGTGACTAAGTGGAAAGTTATTTATTTTTTAAAGGTTTTCTGACGTATTAATACAACACAAATGGCACCAATATCTGCATACATCTCAGATATTTTTATTTGATATACACAAAAAGATAGCTTAAAGTTTATTAACACATGAGGAGCCAAGACCAGAAAATGGGTCTTAAGTGGCTACTTGGATACCAATCAGCATTCCAGTTGTCTTTCATATACCAACCAGATAATATGGTATATATAATGCAGAATAATCAACCACTTAAGAGTGCTACAGCATAGCATACACAGGAATGATTAAACTATTATGCTTTCTATTTCAAAGGAAACTCTTTTTTTCAACTCAACATGCCAATGAGGCATTCTAAAAAGAACCCCCTGAAAGGAATTGAGAGCTAAAGATGAAGATGAATTGAAAGTACAATGGTAAGATACATCAAATAGTCAACATATGGGTATAATTACAGAGAAACTAAGCCTTTCATGATACCATGTAATGTCTCTGATTATGGGCTAGTGTAATTTTCAGAGCCAGTAAGTTGAGACAAAAAGTCTTTGATTATGGATTTATTAAGTGGATATAGGTAAGGGATTCCAATCATTGCATGTCATTTAGGACATTTCAATACAGAGGTTTGTGATATATGCTTCAAAGGGAGCACAAGAGGAAATAAGATGACACAGCCCAGGTGTTATTAAATGACAAGGAATTTATGAAGCCTTGTGGACATTTACATATAGACCAAGATAGTTCAATAAGGAGGTGAGAAAAATGGGTGAAGGGAAAGCCAAACAGTGGTTAAGTGAGACACTCCCTTCCAGTAAATCTGATTTTACCTCTGTGACTTTCTAAGAGATGGATTTGTCATCATCGGGAAAGAGAGGCAAAGTAGGAGTGAGGCAAAGGGCCACGCATGTGCCAGGCAACAAATCCCTTCATAGATCTAAACTTTTTAAAGTCAGAATGGGGGTGGTGGTAGCTAACATGTGTGAAAACTGGATATTCTAGGGGTCTCTTTCTGTACCTAAACAAGTACTGATTATTTGAATGAAGATCTCTAACAAGTTCTTGAAATCACTTGTGTTGAAAACAATTGTTCTCTTTTTCCTGTTTCCCTTGCCTCATATTAATTGTTTTTTGATGGGATCTGGACAGTTTTTTGTTTGTTTTGTTTTTTAAAATTGTGACATTTACAACTCCAGACATTTTTGATGGATGAGAATGAAGCTGGGGACTGAGGTGCGTCCCCCCAGCTTGTCACTCCTGCCTCATCCCCTTCCCACTACAGCCCAGGCTCTGTGAAGTGCAGTTCCTCTTCTCCATCCAGGACCACCAGGAGAGTGGGGTCTCCCTGTCTTCATCTCAGCCCCCCACCCCAGCCCCCTTCTAACATCAACCAGCTCCAACTGACTCTGGTCTTGGGAGGCCAGGCTTCCCAGCCACCCCAAAGACTACTTGAAATAGAAAAGAGAAATTGAAAAGTAAAACCAGGAGTCAAAATCTATCCTCTTCAAGCCCCTCTTTCTAGCCTTTTTCTACTATTCTCTGCTTGGTTGAGGTTTATGGCCCTACAACAGAACAGGGAAGAGGCTAAAGTAGCCACCACTAAAAACTCAGCTGAAATTTTTTTATACCACTCCAATGTCAGCATTTTCCCATCTGTTAGAACTTGTTCCTCTCTTTTCCCACTCTCCCCAAGTATTGTATCAGGCCTCAAAATAGAGGAGCTATTCTTCAGACTTTTTTCTTCACATGTGGCAGATTCCTTTTATGAACCAGGCTGTCTAGTCAGGCCCCTCCCATTTTTAGGAGCTGGAGTCTGCGTTTACCAAGGGATTCTCATCTGTCAAATGGATCCTCATTTGTAAATCTTTGTAATCAATTTTGTTCTGCAGGACATTATTTTCCCTCTCCACAAGGCTGTAAAGAAGTAATCCATCTCAATCATGTCCATTTCCTTGGAGTCAGTGGGGTTCTTCCCTTGGTCCATCTTAGAAACCTGAGCTGGAAGCTCCACTGTGGTTTTGTTCTCATTTGAAATATTTTGACCACCCTTCCTTGAAAGAAAGATCTGGAACCAGAGGAGTAGACTGATTGAAGAGACAAAACTCCTGGCTTTCTGAAGCTGTGGACTTGGATGAATTGTTAGGGGTTTGGAGAGAAAGGTGACAAATTTCAGTACCTCTGGAATGCTGTACCAGGGAACTAGGAGTCCTGCTAACTTACGAGGTTACAAGTGACTCTTGTCACTTCTGGGTGGTTGAAAAGAGCAGGATTTGAGTAGCAAGGTAGAATGTTCCACTTGTGTCCTTCCTTAGTGGGTAATTACAAACTGGATTCATCTAGTCCCACCGTGGTTGGAGGTAGGTCTTTTCCTTCGGGCACTCAGAGGTTCCTTCCTATTTGATTCAGCTGAGTACTGATTAGCAAGGCTGGGGAAAGAACGACTGATAGGATTAGAGTGAATAATTACCAACACTCCCACAGGGAGATCAGTGGTTGCCAAGGGCTGGAAGGAGAAGGGGTAGAGTGACTGCTAATGGGTATAGGGTTTCTTTTTTGGTGATAAAAAATGATCTAAAACTAGATGTGATGAGGTTTGCATAAGTACGAGTGAAAACCACTGAATGGTACACTTTAAAATGATACATTTTACGGTTTGTGAATTACATCTCAATAAAGCTGTATTTTTTTAAAGAATGTGCTGTGTGGTTAAAAATAAAGCTGGAGTGTTTATATTAATATTAGGAGATGTGGTTTTCAGAACAAAGAATATTGCCAGGCATAAAAAAGTTAATTTCATGATAAAAAAAGCTGTCAATTCATCAAGAGGATGTAACATTCCTAAACACTTACGTATCTAATAACAGAGCTTCAAAATAAGTGAAGGAATACTGTTAGAACTACAAAGACAAGTATAGAAATTTGCAAATATTGTCAGCACAGTAACAAGTAGATAAAACATCAGTAATGATACTGAAGGTCTGAACAACAAAATCAACCAAATAGACCTAATTAATATTTATAGATTACTCCACTCAACAGCAGAATGCACATTTTTTTGGAGTACACATGGAACACTTGCCAAGATAGATCATACTCTGGATTCATATCATACCATATATGTTTTCTGAGCACAATAGAATTAAGTGAGAACTCAATAACAGAAGGATAAATTAAATAGAAAAAGCTAAATAAATTATTTAGCTTTGGGAAGCTAAATAATATTCCTCTAAAGAAGAAATTAAAAGACAAACTAGAAAATATTCTTATCAGAATGAAAACAGAAAATATAAAAATTTCTGGATTGATGTTAAACTGATACCTAGAAAAAAAATTTATAGACCTAAATACCTTTGTTAAAAAAAAAAGAAAATTCTCAAATAAATGACATTAGCTTTAACCTTAAGAAATAAAGAAAAAGAGCAAATAAAAATAGAAGGAGTAGAGGGAAGAAAATAATATGGATCAGAATATAAGTCAATAAAATAGAACAGAAAACAACAGAGAAAATTAAGTGTAATAAAAAAAAACTGGTTTGATTAATCTCTACCTAGACTGATCAAGAAAATAGCAAGAAGACACAACTAAGCATTGTTAAGAAAAAAAGAAGTCGCATATACTATGGAGTTTGCAGATAGTAAATGAATAAGAGATTATTATGAATAACTTCATGCTCATAAATTAAAGATTTAGATGAAATGGACAAAGTCTTTGAAATACAGAAAAAAACAAAGCTCATTCAAACAGAAATACATACCCTGGATCTTCTTATATCAGACAAAGAAATAGAATTTGTAGTAAAAATAAAACTTCCTAAAAAGAAAGTTCAGGTTGAGGTGACTTCAGAAATATGGCAAAAGCTACTAAACTTTTAGAGAAGAAATAATACCAATTCTACACAAATTCTTCCAGAAAATTAAAGATGAGGAAATATTTATCAACTTGTTCTATGAGATCAATATATCCTTGATATCAAGTCTAGACAAAGACATTACAATAAAGATAAAAGAAAACTAGGGACGTAAATGTCACAGAAGCATAGACACAAAAATTTTAAGCACAATATAACTAATTTAAATTAAAAGACAGATTTTGACATAATGAATAAAAAAAGGAGAGACTTACTTTAGATCCAAAGGCACAAGTAGATTGTAAGTGAAAGGATGAAAACAGATATTCCTTACAAATAGTAATCAAAAGAGAGCAGGGATGACTATACTAACATCAGATTAATTAGACTTTAAATTTTAAAAAGTTACAAAAGACAAAGAAAGACATCATATATTAATAAAAGGTTTACTACAGCAAGAAGATATAACAATTATAAACATTTACACACCTAATTACATACCATAAAAATATATGAAGAAAAAAACCTGAGAATTGAAGGGATAGATAGTTCTACAATCACAGTTGGAGACTTCAGTATTGCACTCTCAATAATGTATAGAAAAACCAGACAGAAGATAAGTAAGAAAGTAGAGGACTCAACACCATAAACCAACAAACTCAAACAGACATATAGAGAATACTCTACCCAAAACAGCATCATAAACATTCTTCTCAAGTGATGAATAGGGGATATTTTCCAGGATAAACCATATGTTAGGCTGCACACACACAAAAATAGATATCATACAAAGTATCTTCTCCAACCATAATGGAACGAAGTCAGAAATCAAGAGCAAAAGTAAAACTGGAAATTGCTTAAAATCAAAACTAATAGCATTCACGGTAATGAAACAAATCAATTCATTCTATTTAGCAAAAATCCTATGTCCACTTGAAACGTTGGGTTGGGTTATGTTCTTTGTATTTTGGGAAATTTCAATGAATTTGAATTTCTCCAATGGGCGCAATCACCATGGTGAATCAACTTGGGAAAATATACCTTGTGTAACAGATATAAGGTAATCAAGCCTGAGTAAAAGAAATGTTGACATGATCATAGTTCAAGACCTCAGTTACTACAACATAGAACAATGTCATATTTCTTCTGGGTAACTCCAGAGATAAGGATTAAGACTTGGAGAAGTGAACTCTGATATAAAAATGTTTCCCCCAACACAGTAAAATGGAAAGATGAGTTTTCTTAAGAAGCATCCCCATCTTGATGGTGTGTATAGCCATTGGATGGCATTGTAGAGGATATCCTAGAATTTTGGTTATTTTGATCAATAATTTTTAAGATCTCATCCTACTCAATAAGATAAAAATGAAAGAATAAGCTACTTCTGCAATCAAACAAAATTGTATATATAATTATATGTAAGGACAGAGTAATGGATGACAGGTGCAATATAAAAACTAACCAAATTTGTTGAATTTACTACTAATCAAGGATTCATGCATAATTTCAACTATACCTACAGCTACACTATGAGATAGGTATTATCTTTATCTTCCTTTCTCAATAGGGGGAATGAGAACAAGAAAAGGTATAAATTGCCCAAGGATACACAGCTAATAAGTGGTGGAATTGGAATTTGAACTCAGGCTCTTCTAACTCTAGCTTCTTCAGAGTTCTGAATCACTGCACTTTATTGAGAATTTGTTGATAAATTTATTGATGTATTGGTAACTGTGAGCATAAATGAAAGTTATAGATATATAATAAAATAGAAAGGAAACATTAAGGAGTAAGTAATTCCTGGCTTGAGTAATAAAGGAAGAATTTAAGGGTATGATATTTGGATTAGGCCTTAAGGAACAGGAAGACAAGAAGCTGGCTTTTCATGTGTGAGAAATGACCCCCACAAAGCACAACTTTCTTTGACCTAGAGTAATGGTATAATGTGAATGGAACATAGTACAGAAAGATTGAAAATAGAGCTTGAAAAGTTTGCTGAACACAGATTTTTCTTTTTTTGACTTTAAAAGCAGAGATGTAAACTTTGGCTTGTTTTTTTATAAACACTGGTTCATTGGGACAGTTTGAGTAAGGTGTAGACATGATGAAAAGCAAGACTTTAAAAGGAGGATACTGACACCAATCATTATTTTTCACCTTCCTACACACTGGTGGTGTGTAGAAAATATTGAAAATAGTGTTGTGGATACCAAACACTGGAAAATTCCATGCTCAAAGGGTTCAGACCCCAGAGAATTGGGTGGCAGTAAGAATAGAAAAGAAGGCCAGAATTCTAAAAAAAAATCAGGAAAGGAAGTAGAAAGAGTAAAAAATTCCTTACATCATAACAGGTGGAGTGCTGCTTTATGATGATGTTGATCTTAAAGAGTAAAAAAAAAAAATCTTGGGGCTGGAAATATCAATAGCCTCAGCCTCACTGCCAAGGTTAGTGTCATCTCTATAACATTGTCCCATCTCAGTCTGGTCATTAAGAGGTCACTGATCCTCAAGCCTACCCATCTGTAAAGAAGAGACAGACTGTATTACCCAAAGCAATCTACAGATTCAATGCAATCCCTATCAAACTACCACTGGCATTTTTCACAGAACTAGAACAAAAAATCTCACAATTTGTATGGAAACACAAAAGACCCCGAATAGCTAAAGAAATCTTTTTTTTTTTTAATGGTATCTCATTGTGGTTTTTTTTTTAATTATTTATTTATTTATTTATTTATTTATTTATTTATTTATTTATTTATGGCTGTGTTGGGTCTTCTTTTCTGTGCGAGGGCTTTCTCCAGTTGCGGCAAGTGGGGGTCACTCTTCATCGCGGTGCATGGGTCTCTCATTATCGTGGCCTATCTTGTTGCGTAGCACAGGCTCCAGACGCGCAGGCTCAGTAATTGTGGCTCACGGGCCCAGTTGCTCTGCGGCATGTGGGATCTTCCCAGACCAGGGCTCGAACTGTGTCCGCTGCATTGGCAGGCAGATTCTCCACCACTGCGCCACCAGGGAAGCCCCCGCCAAAGAAATCTTGAGAAAGAAAACAGAGCTGGAGGAATCAGGCTCCTTGACTTCAGACTATACTACAAAGCTACAGTAATCAAGAGAGTATGGTACTGGCACAAAAACAGAAATATAGATCAATGGAACAGGATAGAAAGCACAGAGATAAACCCATGCACATATGGTCATCTTATCTTTGATAAAGGAGGCAAGAATATACAGTGGAGAAAAGACAGCCTTTTCAATAAGTGGTGCTGGGACAACTGGACAGCTACATGTAGGAGAATGAAATTAGAACATTCCTTAGCACCATACACAAAAATAAACTCAAAATGGATTAGAGACCTAAATGTAAGACCAGATACTATAAAACTCTTAGAGGAAAACATAGGAAGAACACTCTTTGACATAAATCACAGCAAGGTCTTCTTTCATCCACCTACTAGAGTAATGGAAATAAAAAGTAACCAATGGGACCTAATGACACTTAAAAGCTTTTGCAAAGGGCTTCCCTGGTGGTACAGTGGTTGAGAATCTGCCTGCCAATGCAGGGGACACGGATTCGAGCCCTGGTCTGGGAAGATCCCACATGCCGCGGAGCAACTGGGCCCGTGAGCCACAATTACTGAGCCTGTGCGTCTGGAGCCTGTGCTCTGCAACAAGAGAGGCCGCGATAATGAGAGGCCCACACACCGCGATGAAGAGTGACCCCTACTTGCTGCAACTGGAGAAAGCCCTCGCACAGAAATGAAGACCTAACACAGCCATAAATAAATAAATAAATGTAAAAATCCCAAAGTTTAAAAAAAAAAAAAGCTTTTGCAAAGCAAAGGAAACTACAAACAAGACGAAATGACAACCCTCAGAATGGGAGAAAATATTTGTAAACGAAACAATGGACAAAGGATTAATCTCCAGAATATACAAGCAGCTCATGCATCTCAATATCAAAAAAACAAACAACCCAATCCAAAAATGGGTGGAAGACCTAAATAGATATTTCTCCAAAGAAGATATACATATTGCCAACAAACACATGAAAGGATTCTCAACATCACTAATCATTAGAGAAATGTAAATCAAAACTACAATGAGGTATTACCTCACACCGGTCAGATTGTCCATCATCAAAAAATCTACAAACAATAAATGCTGGAGTGGGTGTGGAGAAAAGGGAACCCTCTTGCCCTGTTGGTGGGAATGTAAATTGATACAGCCACTATGGAGTACAGTATGGAGGTTCCTTAAAAGACTAAAAAATAGAACTACCATACGACCAAGCAATCCCACTACTGGGCATATACCCTGAGAAAACCATAATTCAAAAAGAGTCATGTACCACAATGTTCATTGCAGCTCTATTTACAATAGCCAGGACATGGAAGCAATCTAAGTGTCCACCAACAGATGAATGGGTAAAGAAGATGTGGCACATATATACAATGGAATATTACTCAGCCATAAAAGGAAATGAAATTGAGTTATTTGTAGTGAGGTGGATTGACCTAGAGTCTGTCATACAGAGTGAAGTAAGTCAGAAAGAGAAAAACAAATACCGTATGCTAACACATATATATGGAATCTAAGAAAAAAAAAGGTCATGAAGAACCTAGGGGCAAGATGGGAATAAAGACACAGACCAACTAGAGAATGGACTTGAGGATATGGGGAAAGGGAAGGGGAAGCTGGGACAAAATGAGAGAGTGGCATGGACATATGTACACTACCAAATGTAAAATAGATAGCTAGTGGGAAGGAGCTGCGTAGCACAGGGAGATCAGCTCAGTGCTTTGTGACCAATTAGAGGGGTGGGATACGGAGGGTGGGTGGGAGGGATATGCAAGAGGGAAGAGATATGGGGATATATGTATATGTATAACTGATTCACTTTTGTTATAAAGCAGAAACTAACACACCATTGTAAAGCAATTATACTCCAATAAAGATGTTAAAAAAAAAGAAGAGACAGCTAACTGTTCACAAAATTCATTTTCCATCCTTCTGCAGAAGTACCATTCTAGCCATGCATATGACTCCTTAGTTTGTTGACACTTTGAGCCTCCCTTGTAGTTAGATGTGTCATCTGATTGTGCTATTTCCCATGGAAAATGAATGGAAGAGATTTGTACTGCTTCAAGGTCTAAAGCATAAGGCATCTGAGGGATTTCCTTCAATCCTTAAATCCACGGTGACTGGTCTCAACTATGAAGATGACAGCAAGTCCCTAGGCAACAGTGGAACAATAGGGAAAAAGGGGCCTTAGACCTTGGATCTTCACAGGAAGCAGCACCACATTCTCACCTGAGATGCTCACCTGGGAATGATATGTGAGACAGATAAATTCCTGAATACTCTGCACTAGTGTGAGATCTTTTTGTTACATTAGCCTGGCCTCATCCAAATGAATTATGCCACCCTGTTTTAATATGGGAAGATGGCCTTTTAATGACAAAGGGAGTGGAGCTCCCTGAACAAAATGAGAGTTATAGATACTTATATAACTGATTGATGGGGAGAACATTATGTACAACATATTGTATCCAGTTATTTCACCTCATTTGGAAAAATTCTGTTTAAATAGCCCTTACCAGCATTGAACCAAGCAAGCAAGACTCACCAATAGGTGTGACGTGTGTAAACATATGTAATGTGCGCTCTTTGGGGATTTCAGATTCATTTTGTGTGAACATTTCAGAGTCTTTACTAACATACATTAAGAATTCCTATGGAAGAGATCTTGTAGGGTGTTTCCCACATGTGTTGACCTTGGAACTATTTTCTTTTCTTTTGGAGTTTCTTCAGAGAAGGATGTTCCATATTCAACAGTGGAGTTTTTTCATCAGTAACTCACATCAGATTCTTATCATTTCATTCTCTTCCTTCCTCTGCCTTACTATAAATAAGGCATGGGACATATATACTGGTTGTCCTAGACCTGTTTTCCCTTTGTAGTTATTAATAATGCCCTTTTCATTCTAAAAAAGAGCTTAGGTTTGGATGACAATTTATATGGTCTGGTTTACCTCTAGGCAATTACAATCTAGGTTGGCATCTCTCTGTTTTCTCCTTCTCTTCCTTGTTCCTTACTCCTTAGGTAAAGAAGTTAGTTTCATGGGATAACAATAGTTAATGCTGGATAGAAATTCACTGGATTTAAAGAGATAAAGTGAGGTTTTTGGTAGAAATAATGATTTAATATCCAAGGAAGCCAAAACAGTACATTAGTTGATAATTTTAGTCAAAATTCCATCTCATTCAGTGAAAAAAAAGAAAATAACTACCCATATTAATTATGGAACTGTACTGGTAATTCAAGGACTATCAGAAGCAGCCAATAAAAATTTCAGGCTCCAAATGTCAAAAACCACCATATGAGGTATGAAAATGAGAAATCAACAGAGTACATCAGAGCAGTAGGATATTAGCTGGGACCAAGCGAAGGACATTTCTGAAACTTTTTATGGAAGAATGGACTTATTTTGGCATTATTAATTTATTCAACAAGTACATAGTGGACATTTAGCATATTCCAGAAAGTGTGCTAGGAAATGGGACTGGAGAAGCTAACTGAGACATGGCCTGGACTTCAAGAAACTTATGGTCCAGTGAGATAAGACAGATTATTACATGATGTGATAATTGTTTAACAGAGGCAAGAGAAGCTAAAATTTCAGGAGAGAATGTGATCAACTAATATAATAAGAAATATCATTACCACTACTGTTATACTGATATTATTACATGTAAAGATTATCTAATGGGCCAGACTTCACCTGCACTATTTCAAGGATTTCTTCTGATAGTGGTGTAATGTGAGTATTACCCCATTTTACATATTAGAAAACTGAGTTTTAGGGAATTAAAATTACTTATACCAAAGGTCATTGATTTTGAAGACTGAACGTTAAGTGGAGAAAGAACTTCTTCCTGTCTTATACTCTTTTGAGTTGGCTATGGGAGAAGGAAGAAGGAAGTTTGGTTAAACTTGTATTAATGATAAGAAAAGAGAATATATTATCTAAGTACACTCCACAAGTCTGTTAGTCCCACAAATGTTAAGATTTAATGTTCTTTTTTTCAGACTTCTGAGCATTTCTGGGTTTTTTTCTGCTCATTAAACAACTAATGCAAAATAATTACATTTCAGTTTTGGTAATATAGTCATATTTACACATATTTTACTATTGTCTCTAACATGGTATCCAGAAGCCACAGAGGCCACATTTATTTCATGGGGGAGGTGGGGTTTGTGCTAGAGGGTCACCAGGTGGAAAGCAACAATTTAAAAAAATAGAGAGGCCCAGATTCCTCCTCACTCAGGTCTGCTGAGGAGAAAAAGGGCTGTGGAGCTCTTACACCTGTCTGCATCTGTGCTTCTGCCTAGGTGCTCCTGGGAGAACTCTTGCAACCCACTTCTAGCTTAATTGCATGCATTCAGAGATGCCCACAAATTGTTCAAAAGGGATGAAAAATGAAACCAAATTTGACATAATTGAAACAAGAACTGCACTGAAGAACATTTCATTTTAATTTTTCAAGATTCTGAGAAATGCAAAGTACAAATGAAGGAAGAACATGGTATTTAATTGAATTCAGCATTTATTTGAATAGCACTGCAGAAAGCCTAATTCACAGCAGGGCTTTGTGTATTTTGTAAAGGTAACCCACCTCCATTTGTAACTGACTTTGCTGCGCGTGATATGCAGAGACGGCTGATATCAGTAGCCCGTCCGTCCATAGGTGCAGTGAGCTGCTTTGACACTGTGTTGAGCTGAATAATTAATCACACTGGAATCTGAAAAACACAGTTCAGATGACCCATGCTAACAGCTGCAGAAAAACAGTTACCAACAGAAAGAAACTAAGGATCATCTCAATCAAAATAATAACAAATGCTGACACTAACAAGAGGAGCTCATCACCTGGCATTTAAGAGTGTGGATAGACCTAGAGTCTGTCATACAGAGTGAAGTAAGTCAGAAAGAGAAAAACAAATATCGTATATTAATGCGTATATGTGGAATCTAGAAAAATGGTACAGATGAACCTATTTGCAGGGCAGGAATAGAGATGCAGATGCAGAGAATGGACGTGTGGACACGGCCAGTGGGGGAAAAGGGAGGTGGGATGAATTGGGAGATTGGGATTGACATATATACACTACCATGTGTAAAACAGATAGCTAGTGGGAACCTGCTGTATAGCACAGAGAGTTCAGTTCGGTGCTCTGTGGTGACCTAGATGGGTGGGATGGAGGGGAAAGGAGGTCCAAGAAGGAGGGGATATATGTATGCATATAGCTGATTCACTTCGTTGTATAGCAGAAACTAACAAAACACTGTAAAGCAACTGTACCCCAATTAAAAAACAAAAACAAAAACAGTGTGTGTTTACTGTGCCCATTCTTGAGGATGTTGATAATCATGCTATTAACTTAGTAGAGTCTGATATCTTGTCTTCTGGTAGTCACTCTCCCTAGATGTACATTTATCTAGTTCACATAATCAGTCTCATGTTATGGACTTCAGGAACTTTCTTTTTGAAAAAATTTTAGGATCGAGTAATTTGATTTTGTTACAAATGTTAAAAACAAACCAACAACAAAATAACTGTCCTTAACTTCTTTTTGCTTGCGCTGATGGATATAACACAAAACTTCTCTCCAGCTTCCATGATTTCAGTCCAAATAAGGTAGCATGGTACTTCTCAACACATCAGCGTCACCTGGGAACCCATTAGAAATGCACATTCAGGGGCTCCAGCTTGGATGTACTTAATCAGAAAGCCCGGGGGCATCTCTGCATTGCAGAATCCTCCAGTTAATTCTGATGCACACAGTGGTTCTCAGTGGTTCTGAGAACCACTGCAGCTGCATCATGCTTAGTGGAGAAAAGCTAGGATGATCTGAAACTCACTAGAATGTATGGACAGCTTTCAAAATATCACACCTATATCAGTAAAATATCTGCTTATCTGCACTTGCCTCTCAAAATAAGATGTTATTTTTTTTTTTTTCTCCTAAGAGGATTGAGAAATGGAAGGGAAGGGTAAATGAAACTTGCATTTATTCAATGTCTGGTATGTTCCCAAATTTGTCCTAAGGATTCTTACTTTAATATCTCTACTCCTCACCAACAATCATATGAATCAATCAACATTAATTTTATTTTAAGACCAGGAGCCTGAGCAATTTTAACTTGTCCAAATGACAGAGCTAGTACATTTCTTTTCTGAGGTCAAAACTGAAATGCTTAAAGAAGTCAGATAGGTAATATAAATGAGTGAAAAAAGACCAATAAATGACAAAAAGTACAAACGTGATGGAAAAGGCAACTGATCCTCAGCATTGATTTTGGGGAAAATTAGAGAGTGTGGGGAACAATGCATCTTCTAAAGGCAGTACCTTCTAAATCTTCCTCCACTCTTCCAGATTGTAGTCAAAAGTATTTTGCACCTAATGTTGCCTGATCTGATTTGTTTTTCCCAGAAAAGACTAATATTAAATTTTACATAAAATCTTCTGGTTTTTAACATTGATGTTTAAAATATGTACATTCAAAGTATTTTGAATACCAAACCAAACACATCTGCTGGCTGAGTGTGACCAGGTGGCAGCCTCTGATACATTATAACATCAAAACCAGTCTGCTTGCCCCAACAGTCTGTTTCTGACATCCCTGCTGTCTGCCAGCTTGATAGAAATACTATAGAAAACTCCGCATTGGTATTTATTTTACATTTGTTCAGGCTCATGTCTAGTATTTCATCCCCTGGGGAAGAAATATAGACTTCTATTTCTAACAAAGTTCACAATGCTCAGCATATCAGGGTTTGAGGGGCAGCTGTCATGGGGAAGGGCATCTAATGGGATCACTTCTTCAGTCCTCTGGACCAACAGGATATTTGTACCAGGATGCAGGTCTCCACACTGGCAAGACTCATTCCTATCTCACTGTCAACCAGCAGGAGCAGCAATCAATATTTCTGTAATTACTATGCTTCCTCTTTGACATAGCTAAAATCCAGTCCTGTGCTAGCTTTGCAAACAAAGCTTTTCTCAATTCTTCTTTTTAATCCTTCTTTACATATTTATTAGACCATTTTGGACTGCTCCATGCAAACTGGCTGAGAGTAACCAGCAGAATGAGCCCCACTGCTGCCTGCTCTCCCCGGACTATCAAACCATCAATGGAGATTGGACAGGTCCTGATGAAATAAATGTTGGCTGCTGACTCTTCCAATTTTTCTGCATTCTTCCATGTCACTAGTGCAGGCTTGTCCAAGATTGAGATATTTGCAAACTGTCATCTTTCATAAATATCTGCCTTGAGTGACACTTACTCCCTCCAACACTTCTCTTTGAAATGCACCTGGCGGGCTGCTAGCCTGAGAAATTTCATTGCTTGTGATATGTGATTAGCAGAGATGTTTCCTCCTCCTGGTTTCTATGCCTCCTCTCCCCCACCCTCATCCCACCCCTTCTTGACCTTTCCCCTTTCTTGCCTTCTTCCCACCACCTTTGGAAAAGGCTCGAGTCACAGCTCTAAAACGCTAAAGACAGCAAATTGGTCAGAATTGTTAGGATGCTAACTCCAAAAACACTTTTGTTCAACTTGCCAAAACTACAGTGAATTGTAAACAATCTAAAGTTTGTCAAAGCTTTTCAGGTTAATTTAACCTCCTCTTAACATGCAATCCTCTAAAATCTCCAGGCGGGATTTCCGAATGTTAATATGTTTACAGGAATGGGTCTTGTCTTCTTTTTTTTTTTTTTTTTAACATCTTTATTGGAGTATAATTGCTTTACAATGGTGTGTTAGTTTCTGCTGTATAACAAATTTCCTTTTGTCTCTAACCTCCAACAGAAAGGGAAACAGCATGTTTTAATGACAAAGTTAGTAACAATATTTATTATCATGTCCGTAGCCTGTATTTTTTAAGATTGTTGTAAGAGCCCCCTGCAGCAGCCAACCCCGCCACCACATCAAACTCAAATCTCCAACTGGAAAAGGATCACTACATTAAATGAAATTACCCCTTATTAGAAATGAATATATAAAGATTACAGGATAATCAAACATTCTGCATTCCTATTATATCTGATCATGTTTTCCATGCATAATTTATCTGAAAGAGGTTTAATATCTTAATGTAGGATTATTTTTTTATATATTTGGATAGAAGAAATTTTAATCAGTAGAATTAAGAGAAATTATAATTTTCAGCATAATCTTGGTAGGTTTTTAAAGCCCATAAAATATAATTTAGCATATAAAACTTTTAACAACTTATTTTGCTGCAAAATTTTGCAGTGTTTCTATCTATTATCAACTGAAAATTATTTTAAATCTAGTGATTAATGAATCAATTTTCTCTCTAGGTTATATGAGAGTTATAAAATACAGTTTTGCTCAGTTATCAAAAGATATAAAAACAAAAGTACAGTTTTGGTCAGTGTATCAAGTTGTAGTGTCTTACAGTTTTGATTTTCAATGCAAACTTGTGCCAAAAACAATGTGATGAATGTAATACGATGTAATGTAATATTATGCTATACTATATACTATACTAACTATACTACATTATAATATGGCACAGTAATATGAGGTATATGCTGGAATTGGCTTGATTTCCACTAGGATTTTCTCATTTGCTATATAACTATTATTTATATAATGTGATTAACAAGTAATTAATATAAGCTTATATGTCTTACAATATGCATTTTAAAATTTATTTTTAAGCTTTTCAAATTTTATCATATATGAGTAGATATTTTTTTATGGTCTATGATATACTTTAATTATATTTTTGACTCATATTAGACAATTACGGATTTAGAGTGAGCAATTGATGGAAACTTAAGGAATCTTTCATTTGATCTCAGGAATATAACTTAATCATGCTCTGCAGATAAAAATTATGAATATCATGGGAAAAGAAACATTCATAAACATTAATTAATTTTCCCATGTCTCATTGTTTATAGAGATATTTTATCATATCTAATTAAAATTTCCATATTAACAGGTAATTTCTTTTCAGTTAATTCTATCCATACTAGATGACAGAAATGAGATTTCTAACTATGAAGTCACATTCAATTGAGAAATTTTGGAGTTTCAATCATTGATCATTCTAAGCACTGTCACAAATTTTATCTCACGTATTCTTCACAATCACTCCCCATGGAAAGTAAGTACTACAATTCCCATTTTGTAAGTACTTAAACTCTACTTCAAAGACTTTAAGAAACTTGCCTTCAATGAAAAAAATATGCATATGGCTGGCTGGCAGAGGTGGGCAACAGACCTGGCCTCCTGATCACCACACCTAGGTTTTCATACTTCTCAACATAATTCCTTTCTTATTTTCTTTGGAATAATTGGCCATCATTACTGTGCCAACTCAGCACAGTACAAAAATCTAGAGCTCTAGCAATTCTAAACTTTATGTATACATATTAATTTACTTTTAATCAAATTTGAGGCTTTCTAAAGCCTGTACAATTTTTAAGGCTTTATTTATTTTTTATTTTAGTTTAGTCTTAGTTTCACAGCAAAATTGAGCAGAAAGCACAGAGATTTCCCATATTCCCCTGTCCCTACACATGCCTCGCCTCCCCTACTATCATCATCCCTCACCAGACTGGTATGTTTGTTACAATTGATGGACCTACATTGATACATCATAATCACTGAAAGTTGGTAGTTTACATTAGGGTTCACTCTTGGTGTTGTACATTCTATAGGTTTGGACAAATATATAATGACACGTTTCCATCATTATAATATCATACAGAGTGTTTTCACTGCCCTAACAATCCTCTGTGCTTTACCTTTTTATCCCTCCCCCATTCCCCAACCCCTGGCAATCACTGATCTTTTTACTGTCTCCATAGTTTTGCCTTTTGTATAATGTTATACAGTTGTAATCATATAGTATGTAGCCTTTTCAGATTAAGCCTGTGTATTTTTTATCCCTCCAGGATTTTGTTTTTGAGGCTTTGATGGCTCTAGAATACATTTTCTTGCTAAACCCCTGATGATGCAAGACATGAACATAATCTTTTTACAATGTGCAATAACTGGTCTAGTGATAGTTATTCATTGTTTCTAGACATATATGATGAAAAGTTATATGACCACCTATCAGGAATAGCAGAGAAGCGATTTCTGAACCAAAACAGGAGGTGACAAATTTAGACTTAGATAGCTTCTGAGATCCTTCCAACTCTATGACTGTAAGTCTATAGGAAGGTATGTTTATAATTTTCCTTCATTAATCCTTTAATAAAACTTGCATTTATGTATTTCATAAAGCATTTCCCAATGATTCAGTGGAACTTTTATGCTACTGACTTGAATTTCCATGAGTAGTTTGGATACTTAAAAATTTTAGTCTCCATTTATTTGTCTGACTTGGAAGCACTAAAAGACTTGAAAGAAGGTGGAACAAACTTCTCCTACAGTAAATCATCTCCTACAGTAAATCAATAGTAAACCCATTAAAGAGATCATTTTTTGTCTGTCTTTATTTCTTTCAATTTAATTCTGAGATTTGTTATTTAATAATTATCTTTGTATCATAGAAATGGCATATGTCAATTCAATGATGAATTTCCACCAACAATGGGGTGAGTATTAGAATATACCCTTTGAATATACCCTTGAGCTATCATCAACCTAATAATACATGCTTATCAACTGCCTTCATTGGTGGATTTTAATTAGTCATTTTGTAATTTTGTTGTTCATTTTTCTTGGAAGTTACTCAATCCACTTTTTAAAACTTGAGCATTTTGCTTCAATGTGAAAAGCCAAATGAGGAAAGTACCTCTTTCAATTTTCTTGTTCAGAAATCACCTCATAAAAATATGGCAAAGTAATTTAAAAATATTTAATATGATGACATTAATGATTGGAGGAAGGGCTAAAGTCTCTCTAGCAAGTTATTTCACATCAACTAGACTGACACTATCTCTGGACTGATAGTTCTAAGTTGATTTAAAAAGTTGAGACCACTACGATAATTTGCCTGGGTTGCTAGCTAGCAAACTTTAGAAAGGCCTTTTTGTCTCCACTGTTCACAGACTGAAGGAGTAAAGGCAGTGTTACTTTAGGAGAGGAAAAACAAACAAACAAAACAAACAAACAAAAAACAAAACAAAACCTCAAGTTGTTACCGAACCCAGGTTTGGCTGCTCCCACTCATAAGCCAGTAATTTGAGAGGCAAGTGTCAGTAGAAAGGAAAGGTGCTGTAATCAGAAAATTTGGCAACCTGGGGAGAAGTTGGACTTGTGTCATGAGACCAACTCCAAAGATTCTGCCCAGCCATGACAGTTTTCAAAAGGGAAAATGCTGGGGGGGAGGAAGAGTCTCAGTGAGTCATCTAGGCAGGAGGTTGGGTTCTGCTTCATTCTCTGTTGTGTGCAGGCTGCCTGACTCTCTCTTCAGATGTTATATTGCCTGAATGATCTGCCTGCAGGATCGCTTAAGGGAGCTGTTGGGTGTAGGGAGCTAGTCATTTTTTTAACTGCTTAATTCTTCATTCTTACTTCTTTTTATTAGGAAAAGAATAAGCAGGTTAGACAAGGCATGGTGTGCATTCAGGAGAGCACACGTCCGGAGTTACGTTAAGTTGCCTAGTGATCTCATTCCTATAATTAGGTTCTTTAAATGTTAGAGGGGAATAGAAATGTGCAAATGGGAAAGGGGCAAAAAAGCTGCTTTCAGTGGTTCTTTGAAATACTGTTTACCAATGTTAGTCAAGCTTACCTAAAACCTTTGACATAATAATTAACTTGTTTATTGAAAAGTAAGTTGAGCAACTGAAGCCACTGATATAGGAAGAATGTTTTCCCCACCTCTTTCAGCTAAGAGAACAATGAAAATTGGGTAGAAATCACAGTGTAAGTTTAGCACTTTGTTGACCCAGAAGAGCCCCTCATTTAATATTAATTGAATAAAGAAATAAATTAATCAATTAAAGCATGTTTTGGAATTCCTGATTAGTTAGAAAATGTCTTATGTACCATTTCATTTTATCTTTCAATATCGTATCAATTTTACTTTCAATTCATGACCATGTTTATTTGTAGAACATCTACTGCATGAAAGGCTTTTCATTATGTGCCAGTGTGGATATAAAAATAAATGAGACACAGTTCTTCGTCTCAAGGAGCTTACAGAATAACATTTATTTTTCTTTAATAGGGTATAGTCAATCTTGAAAAGAACCTGAATTCTACTGCAAAAAAAAAATAGCAGCTGTAATTGTTGGGTAGAGTCTCTGGACTCATGAGTTTGCAACCTGTTTCTTTTGTGGGTCCACTGTTATCAAATAGAACATTTGATATTTATTTTGCAATGAGAATCTTCAATTCATTGCCTGCATTTGGAAATCTCATTTGCAAATGTGGCCGCCTGATTTCCAGTGTCCAGATGGATCCTGACTACATGCCAAATAATGTTTAGGGCCCATGAAATTCATTAGGACTATTACTTCTGGCATGATTTTAGGGGAAGAAAAAGTCCTTGCCCAAGAATAAACCTCATTTCTTGCCTTTATCTGGCTTTCTGAGTCACCAACGAAAAGTTGTAAGTGTCTGATCTGAATGCATGGGGATACCAGATGAACTCCAGGGTCCCTTCTTGCTTCATATTTTGACATATGAATGCCCCCATAATTGTCCATTGTTTAATGTATTTTGCTTGCATAAAACTGCAGGCATACTGCTTTATTCTTACTGCTATGCCCCATACATTGGTGCTTGTTTTGGTGTGAATAGGCCACTCTGCTAAGCTGAACTTGTATTGTCATTCGAAAACATGCACTCCTAGCTTTAAAGTAATGTGATTATGGGTCTCAAATCTATCTCTGTGTATGTAGAGGCACTTTACATCTGAATACCTCTTCCTCAACACACAAACACAGACATACACAAAGACCCACACGTATGCCATTTCTCCTCCAAGTTAATCAAATTTAAAGGGTTGACCTGGAAGTAAATTCAACATCATGGGAGAAATGTCTGGCCCTTAGAACACAAAAAAGACTGCTCATTCACATGAAAAGTGGAATGAAATCCCCAAAAAATTACATTTCAAGCGACAGTTCATCCATTACCATTATTAGACTTGAAACTTTGTTTCCTGTTTCTTTTGTATTTTTCCTGGGTTATTTTCTCACGTGTGATGAAAATAAACATAAAAACAAGGAATACAGATATAATGTAATATTTTTCTAATGTTTTCAATTAAGCAGCAGCTGCTGTTACCAAGCTGTCATCTCTGTTGCTATGGGGGTTGTATGTCTGTGCCAGCGTAGGACTGGTTACTTTAATATACTCATCCTATTGCTAGTGCTGTTATACAGAATCTCTGTTAATATTGTTAACCTAGTGGGGTTCTGAAAGAGGTTCTGTCTTCTTTATTAAATCTGCCCATAGTTGGGAGCTCAAGATTTCTTTATATGAAACTGAAGAAGATCTCATGTGTCAGATGAGACTTACAGGACAAAGAGAATCCAAGACTTAATAATCTTGTTGGTGTTTTGAGATGCACTGAGTCTGCTATGATGCCTTGGCTTCCCTAGTATAACTGAGCACAGCATAGTACAAAGGTACCTATAGTAAAGCAAGTACACATCTTTCAGAGCACAATGGATGACAGCTCTCACTCCATGTGTGCAGTGTTACCCTACAGCAACGGACCTCCCAGAGAGCCGATATAATTCAAGAGCTAAACTTCATTGATCCAGCTCTTGGCACAAAGTCTGGTATACCAGAAGATCTGTTAGAAAAGATCTTTGCTGAATGAATGAATTTGTTGAATGAACTTTGTGTTATAACCCAGCCTTTCAGCTTCTTTGAAATGGTGAGTAATTCTCTCCTCACACTCAAGCTCTTGCCCCTTCATCTAGACTTGTAAAATCCAGAAAGTAGCAAACTGCTACATTCATGAAAGGATAGACTTTTTCCTTTAGCCTGGGCTTTTTAATCCCCAGGTCCCAGAACACACTTCAAAACTGACACAAGGGTATCTCTTTCCCATCCCACAGTAAAGTGAGTCTCACTGGGTTTTGAGGGTGCAGATGTAGTATCTGAGAGCTGGTCTGTTCTGTCCTTCAGCTGAACAAAGCAACCAAGGTAAAGCCTCAGATAAAATACTGGGAGATAGTACTGATAGACTTTATACTTGACATCTTTTTGTGACTGGCTTGCCATCTCATTGAGAGCAGGAGTTATGCCTTATGCTTCTTTATACATCCTATGTTGTCTTGCATAAAACAAATGCTTAGTAAACATTCATTGTGTGAAGTTAGAGAAGAGGTTGTAGGGGTACCTCCTATACTGTCCTACTTTTCTTTGTGGCCATAGTCACTAACATTGTTCCAGGCTTCTCAGCCTTTACCTTGGCCATTTAAAAACAGCCTTCTTTCTTTTTGCAGTTTCCTTTCAGTTTCAAAGCACTTGAAGACCTAATATAATTTTATCATTGGAACAAATCTTGTGTCTGTAAGTGTTTTATGAACAAATGGCTTTCCCTACACTGATTTTTGATAGACCATGGCTAGGACTAAGTTTCTTGAATGTACATGGGGATGTGAGTGAGAAATCAACCTTTGCTGCAATAAGGCCCGCTTCTGTGACTGTTTGTTAGAGAAGAATAACCTATAGTTTTTCCTGGCTAATATAGTTTTTTTCAACCACACTATTTTGTTATTTATTCATAATACGTTTGTACTTTAGTTAGTTCTATGTCATCTGTGTCTTTACTTCTGTTCTTGCTTACCAAGTATATAACCATTAAGAAAAGTGATTAGTTTAAAATATCTCTGCCTAACTAGAGATATAACTATAGGTAAACAAATGTTATTAGCCAAAATCCCTCTATTGTAATCATCTTTAAATATATTAAATTCACTTATGAATTTAATTCTGTCCTATTCTCCTTCAAAGTACTAGAGTGAATTTGAAGATAATAGAAACAGGAGCAATAGCTTGAGGTAAGTTGGACTTGGTTGGTTCCCAGGTCCACTTATTAATCTGTGATAATGAGCTAAATATCCAAGTTTCAAGTTTTCTCTTCTGTAAAATGGGAGTGATCCTATTGTTTCCTTACTTTATGGAATTAGGAAATCAGAAGAAAGAATATATGTAAGCACTGTCTGTATAGTGTAAAGTCCTATATAAATATAATGTCATATCTTGTATTTCCTGTCTTCTCTCCTTCCAGCCACATAGTGAGAAGTTAAAGGTGGTCCTGTAGCTTGCTATGGCCAATGGAATGCGAGCCAAAGCAGGACATGCCACTTCTGGGCAGAAGATTTAAAACCCAGTGATTGATTCTTTAGTCCTTTTTATTTGCCATGGTATGCAGCAGTACTCCAGATGGTAGTTGTTCCTTCAACAAGGACATAAATTTCATCTCAGAATAAGTGGTGGCTTCCTGTAGTGCTAACTTGTAGGTTGTTAGATTGCATTCAGAGTCAGCTGGGAGAGTGAGGTGATTGATTAGTAATGTCGGTCAAGAGTGAGAAAAGTGACCTAATACAAATGCTATTGTATTCACCAAGCAGGAGTCCACAACCTGCTTTTTAAAAATGGGAAGCTGAAACCCAAAGAAGATCAGTGACTTGTTTAGGGTTGCATAGTCAGACAAGGGTAAAGTTGGAATATTATTATTTATTTACTAGTTGTGCTCTCTGCTTCCATTAGAATGTAGAGGTAGTTTAGAAGATAAGGTATGTATGTGTATGATCATATAATCTGAACGGAAGTAGAAGGCTTACAGTCAAGGAAATTGAAAGGAACAAGACTTGCCAAATGCAAAGTCTGCTGGTGTGGTTATTGTGACTAAGTAATGTATCTAATTCTGAGGTTCCTAGAAGTCAAGGTCCTTCTAAGTTATTGGTGCTTAAATCTGGCTTTAGCTCTCTTCAGTAACTCACTTTATCATGTGCCTGAACAGAGAGATACAATTATGGGTTTGGCCTAGTTTTACCAGAAAAGACTGTAAAACCAGTGGCATCAAAAAAGCAAGGGAGACAGATGCACACAAGAGAACATCTTAAGATAAAGGCAGAGATCTCGGATTAACCAAGATGGCGGAGTAGAAGGACGTGCTCTCACTCCCTCTTGCGAGAGCACCAGAATCACAACTGGCTGCTGGACAATCATTGACAGGAAGACCCTGGACTTCACCAAGGAGGATACCCCACGTCCAAGGACAGAGGAGAAGCCACAGTGAGACGGTAGGAGGGGCGCAATCAGAGTAAAATCAAATCCCATAACTGCTGGGTGGGTGACTCACAAAGTGGAGAACACTTATACCACAGAAGTCCACCCACTGGAGTGAAGGTTCTGAGCCCCACGTCAGGCTTCCCAACCTGGGGGTCCGGCAACGGGAGGAGGAATTCCTAGAGAATCAGACTTTGAAGCCTAGTGGGAATTGATTGCAGGACTTTGACAGGACTGGGGGAAACAGAGGCCCCACTCTTGGAGGGCACACACAAAGTAATGTGTGCATCGGGACGCAGGGGAAGGAGCAGTGACCCTGGGGGAGACTGAACCAGACCTACCTGCTGGTGTTGGGGGGTCTCCTGCAGAGGCAGGTGGTGGCTCTGTTTCACCGTGGGGATAAGGACACTGGCAGCAGAGTTTCTGTGAAGTTCTCCTTGGCGTGAGCCCTCCCAGAGTCTGCCATTAACCCCACCAAAGAGTACGGGTAGGCTCCAGTGCTGGGTTGCCTCAGGCAAAACAACCAACAGGGAGGGAACCCAGCCCCACCCATCAACAGTCAAGTGGATTAAGGTTTTACTGAGCTCTGACTGCCACAGCAACAGTCAGCTCTACCCACCACCAGAGCCTCCCATCAAGCCTCTTAGATAGCCTCAACCACCAGAGGGCAGAGAGCAGAAGCAAGAAAAACTACAATCCTGCAGCCTGTGGACCAAAAACCACAGTTACAGAAAGATAGAGAAGATGAAAAGGCAGAGGGCTATGTACCAGATGAAGGAACAAGAAAAAACCCCAGAAAAACAACTAAATGAAGTGGAGATAGGCAACCTCCCAGAGAAAGAATTCAGAATAATGATAGTGAAGATGATCCAGGACCTTGGAATAAGAATGGAGGCAAAGATTGAGAAGATGCAAGAAATGATTAACAAAGACCTAGAAGAATTAAAGAACAAACAAACAGAGATAACCAATACAATAACTGAAATGAAAACTACACTAGAAGGAATCAATAGCAGAATAACTGAGGCAGAAGAACGGATAAGTGACCTGGAAGACAGAATGGTGGAATTCACTGCTGCGGAACAGACTAAAGAAAAAAGAATGAAAAGAAATGAAGACAGCCTAAGAGACCTCTGGGACAACATTAAACGCAACAACATTCGCATTATAGGGGTCCCAGAAGGAGAAGAGAGAGCGAAAGGACCAGAGAAAATATTTGAAGAGATTATAGTCGAAAACTTCCCTACCATGGGAAAGGAAATAGCCACCTAAGTCCAGGAAGCACAGAGAGTCCCATACAGAATAAACCCAAGGAGAAACACGCCGAGACACATAGTAATCAAAGTGGCAAAAATTAAAGACAAAGAAAAATTATTGAAAGCAGCAAGGGAAAAATGACAAATAACATACAAGGGAACTCCCATAAGGTTAACAGCTGATTTCTCAGCAGAAACTCTGCAAGCCAGAAGGGAGTGGCATGATATACTTAAAGTGATGAAAGGGAAGAACCTACAACCAAGATTACTCTACCCGGCAAGGATCTCATTTAGATTTGATGGAGAAATCAAAAGCTTTACAGACAAGCAAAAGCTAAGAGAATTCAGCACCACCAAACCAGCTCTACAACAAATGCTAAAGGAACTTCTCTAAGTGGGAAACACAAGAGAAGAAAAGGACCTACAAAAACAAACCCAAAACAATTAAGAAAATGGTCATAGGAACATACATATCGATAATTACCTTAAACGTGAATGGATTAAATGCCCCAGCCAAAAGACATAGACTGGCTGAATGGATACAAAAACAAGACCCATATATATGTTGTCTACAAGAGACCCACTTTAGACCTAGGGACACATACAGACTGAAAGTGAGGGGATGGAAAAAGATATTCCATTCAAATGGAAATCAAAAGAAAGCTGGAGTAGCTATACTCATATCAGATAAAATAGACGTTAAAATAAAGAATGTTACAAGAGACAAGGAAGGACACTACATAATGATCCAGGGATCAATCCAAGAAGAAGATATAACAATTATAAATATATATGCACCCAACATAGGAGCACCTCAATACATAATGCAACTGCTAACAGCTATAAAAGAGGAAATCGACAGTAACAAAATAATAGTGGGGGACTTTAACACCTCACTTACACCAATGGACAGATCATCCAAAATGAAAATAAATAAGGAAACAGAAGCTTTAAATGACACAATAGACCAGATAGATTTAATTGATATATATAGGACATTCCATCCAAAAACAGCAGGTTACATGTTCTTCTCAAGTGCGCACGGAACATTCTCCAGGATAGATCACATCTTGGGTCACAAATCAAGCCTCAGTAAATTTAAGAAAATTGAAATCATATCAAGCATCTTTTCTGACCACAATGCTATGAGATTAGAAATGAATTACAGGGAAAAAAACGTAAAAAAGACAAACACATGGAGGCTAAACAATACGTTACTAAATAACCAAGAGATCACCGAAGAAATCAAAGAGGAAATAAAAAAATACCTAGAGACAAATGACAATGAAAACACGACGACTCAAAACCTATGGGATGCAGCAAAAGCGGTTCTAAGAGGGAAGTTTATAGCTATACAAGCCTACCTAAAGAAACAAGAAAAATCTCAAGTAAACAATCTAACCTTACACCTAAAGAAACTAGAGAAAGAAGAACAAACAAAACCCAACGTTAGCAGAAGGAAAGAAATCATAAAGATCAGAGCAGAAATAAATGAAATAGAAACAAAGAAAACAATAGCAAAGATCAGTAAAACTAAAAGTTGGTTCTTTGAGAAGATAAACAAAATTGATAAGCCATTAGCCAGACTCATCAAGAAAAAGAGGGAGACGACTCAAATCAATAAAATCAGAAATGAAAAAGGAGAAGTTACAACAGAAACCGCAGAAATACAAAGCATCCTAAGAGACTACTACAAGCAACTTTATGCCAATAAAATGGACAACCTGGAAGAAATGGACCAATTTTTAGAAAGGTATAACCTTCCAAGACTGAACCAGGAAGAAACAGAAAATATGAACAGACCAATCACAAGTAATGAAATTGAAACTGTGATTAAAAATCTTCCAACAAACAAAAGTCCAGGACCAGATGGCTTCACAGGTGAATTCTATCAAACATTTAGAGAAGAGCTAACACCCATCCTTCTCAAACTCTTCCAAAAAATTGCAGAGGAAGGAACACTCCCAAACTCATTCTATGAGGCCACCATCACCCTGATACCAAAACCAGACAAAGACACTACAAAAAAAGAAAATTACAGACCAATATCACTGATGAATATAGATGCAAAAATCCTCAACAAAATACTAGCAAACAGAATCCAACAACACATTAAAAGGATCATACACCACGATCAAGTGGGATTTATCCCAGGGATTCAAGGATTCTTCAATATACGCAAATCAATCAATGTGATACACCATATTAACAAACTGAAGAATAAAAACCATATGATCATCTCAATAGATGCAGAAAAAGCTTTTGACAAAATTCAACACCCATTTCTGATAAAAACTCTCCAGAAAGTGGGCATAGAGGGAACCTACCTCAACATAATAAAGGCCATATATGAAAAACCCACAGCAAACATCATTCTCAATGGTGAAAAATTGAAAGCATTTCCTCTAAGATCAGGAACAAGACAAGGATGTCCACTCTCACCACTATTATTCAACATAGTTTTGGAAGTCCTAGCCATGGCAAGCAGAGAAGAAAAAGAAATAAAAGGAATACAAATTGGAAAAGAAGAAGTAAAACTGTCACTGTTTGCGGATGACATGATACTATACATAGAGAATCCTAAAACTGCCACCAGAAAACTGCTAGAGCTAATTAATGAATATGGTAAAGTTGCAGGATACAAAATTAATGCACAGAAATCTCTTGCATTCCTATATACTAATGATGAAAAATCTGAAAGAGAAATTATGGAAACACTCCCATTTACCATTGCAACAAAAAGAATAAAATACCTAGGAATAAACCTACCTAGGGAGACAAAAGACCTGTATGCAGAAAACTATAAGACACTGATGAAAGAAATTAAAGATGCTACCAACAGATGGAGAGATATACCATGTTCTTGGATTGGAAGAATCAACATTGTGAAAATGAGTGTACTACCCAAAGCAATCTACAGATTCAATGCAATCCCTATCAAATTACCAATGGCATTTTTTACGGAGCTAGAACAAATCATCTTAAAATTTGTATGGAGACACAAAAGACCCCGAATAGCCAAAGCAGTCTTGAGGGAAAAAAATGGAGCTGGAGGAATCAGACTCCCTGACTTCAGACTATACTACAAAGCTACAGTAATCAAGACAATATGGTACTGGCACAAAAACAGAAACATAGATCAATGGAACAAGATAGAAAGCCCAGAGATTAACCCACGCACCTATGGTCAACTAATCTATGACAAAGGAGGCAAAGATATACAATGGAGAAAAGAAAGTCTCTTCAATAAGTGGTGCTGGGAAAACTGGACAGCTACATGTAAAAGAATGAAATTAGAATACTCCCTAACACCATACACAAAAATAAACTCAAAATGGATTAGAGACTTAAATATAAGACCAGACACTATAAAACTCTTAGAGGAAAACATAGGAAGAACACTCTTTGACATAAATCACAGCAAGATCTTTTTTGATCCACCTCCTAGAGTAATGGAAATAAAAACAAAAATAAACAAGTGGGACCTAATGAAACTTCAAAGCTTTTGCACAGCAAAGGAAACCATAAACAAGACGAAAAGACAACCCTCAGAATGGGAGAAAATATTTGCAAATGAATCAATGGACAAAGGATTAATCTCCAAAATATATAAACAGCTCATTCAGCTCAATATTAAAGAAACAAACACCCCAATCCAAAAATGGGCAGAAGACCTAAATAGACATTTCTCCAAAGAAGACATACAGACAGCCACGAAGCACATGAAAAGATGCTCAACATCACTAATTATTAGAGAAATGAAAATCAAAACTACAATGAGGTATCACCTCAATTCTGTTAGAATGGGCATCATCAGAAAATCTACAAACAACAAATGCTGGAGAGGGTGTGGAGAAAAGGGAACCCTCTTGCACTGTTGGTGGGAATGTAAATTGATACAGCCACTATGGAGAACAATATGGAGGTTCCTTAAAAAACTAAAAATAGAATTACCATATGACCCAGCAATCCCACTACTGGGCATATACCCAGAGAAAACCGTAATTCAAAAAGACACATGCACCCGAATGTTCATTGCAGCACTATTTACAATAGCCAGGTCATGGAAGCAACCTAAATGCCCATCAACAGACGAATGGATAAAGAAGTAGTGGTACATATATACAATGGAATATTACTCAGCCATAAAAAGGAACGAAATTGAGTCATTTGTTGAGACGTGGATGGATCTAGAGACTGTCATACAGAGTGAAGTAAGTCAGAAAGAGAAAAACAAATATCGTATATTAATGCATGTATGTGGAACCTAGAAAAATGGTACAGATGAGCCAGTTTGCAGGGCAGAAGTTGAGACACAGATGTAGAGAATGGACATATGGACACCAAGGGGGGAAAACTGCGGTGGGGTGGGGATGGTGGTGTGCTGAATTGGGCGATTGGGATTGAAATGTATACACTGATGTGTATAAAATTGATGCCTAATAAGAACTTGCAGTATAAAAAAACAAACAAAACAACTAATACTAAACTTTCATTGGGCTATTTGTATGGAAATATGTTAATATAAATGTTACAGACAGTACATGAAATTTCTAAAAATCTTATATGTTCTGGTATAATGTTATAAGTAATAATCCTAGTTATTACTTTAAAATGTATATCTCAGAAATAACTAATTTTCTTGTCAACTGCATTATTATGAACTTTCATCAAATCTTTAACCGTGGTCATTTTTAAGTCTTTTGTCATTTACAGACAGTTCTGGGTGTACTCTGATGATTTTGCAAATATGTTCCTATAAAAGGGTTTCATCTTCAAGAAAGTCATGGAAAAGACTCTGACAAGTACAGGTTTCTGGTAACTGACTGTACTGCTGAACTGAATGAATAAGCATTTTCAGAACTCTAATGAAAAACTGATGAACTCATAAAAGTGCTAACAAAAGATCAAGATGAAAAAAAAAATTAATTACATGGGACTGAGTGAACTGATGAGGATGAGTATAATTTTTGTGACTTTCTGTCTGAATTAAAAAAAAAAAAAATCCCACAAGGACTCAGAGGCAAAGAATGTACAAATCAATTTTCACTGCAAAGTAAAGGAGCTGTTACAGTGGAGGATTACTGGACTGAATGTCAATATTATGACATAGCATGAGTGTGTTTCATGTTTGGTAATTGCAATCATTGTTGCTTTTGTTGTGGTTATCCATGTACAATGCTTGGTGTCAGTCTATTTATCTCTTGTAAAAATAAAATACAGTGTGTGTGTGTGAAAAAAAAAAAAAAAAAAAAGCAAGGGAGCCTAAGACTCAGGAATGAGTTAGCTGGAAGTTACTAGGTCATTCTAAAGCTGGTTAGTATACCTGTTCCTGAGGAAATATAATTCAAAACCTGATTGAATTTGTGGGTTATTTAACAATATTTGTTGAGTTTTGAAAGGAGCACAGTTACCATGTTAGCAACTGGAGAAGGGTTCATTCAGTAGCTCTACAATTCTGCTGCTGTGCTAGATTCAGGAGGATGCTCAGAACCTGTCAATTAAATGACAATCTCTTCTCCTTACCATTCTGATGGCCTGTCTCAGGGAATTCAACTTCAGCAAAGCTGCAAACAAGCCTCAAAATTTGTGGAAAAAAAGTGTTAGAATTGGAAATAAGCCCAATCATCACCTCAGTGAAACAACTGACTCAATTTATCATTAGCCAACTTTAGTGTACATTTTTAAAAGTTAAGAATTCTCCGGGCTTCCCTGGTGGCGCAGTGGTTGAGAATCTGCCTGCCAATGCAGGGGACATGGGTTCGAGCCCCGGTCTGGGAAGATCCCACATGCCGCGGAGCAACTGGGCCGTGAGCCACAATTACTGAGCCTGCGCGTTTGGAGCCTGTGCTCCACAACAAGAGAGGCCACTATAGTGAGAGGCCCACGCACCGCGATGAAGAGTGGCCCCCTCTTGCCACAACTAGAGAAAGCCCTCGCACAGAAACGAAGACCCAACACAGCCATAAATAAAAAAAAAAAAAAAAAAAGTTAAGAATTCTTCAAAAAATCTTAACACAATACTATTATAAAACCTAAGGAAATCAATAATAATTTCTTACTATTATCAAATATCTCTCAGTGTTCATATATCCTTAATTGTATCATAATTTCTTTTTAGGTTGGTTGGTTCAAAGAGTATTCTTCCAAAAGACATACAGTTGTGGAATCTCTCTCTCCTTTTTTTTTTTGTTGTGGTAAGAATACTTAACATGACATCTATCCTCTTAACAAAATTTTTAGTGTACAATACAATATTATTAACCATAGGTACTATGTGGTGCAGCAGATTCTCTAGAACTTATTCATCTTGCATAACTATGCAACAACATGGATGAATCTCAAGGACATTAGGCTAAGTGACATTAGCCAGTCACAGAAGAACAAATCATGCATGGTTCCACTTATATGAGGTATAGAACATAGTCAAACATATAGAAGCAGAGTAGAATGGTGGTTGCTAGTGGCTGGGGGGAGGAGAAAAGGGGAATTGTACAGTCTATTTCAATCTATAGATTTCTCTCCATATATTTTTTCCTTGCAATTTACCTTTAATGACCCCGGTATTTTTTTTCCTATAAAATTTTCCACATTCAGAACTTTGCTAATTTTATCTTTGTTCTCTCATGTCTGTATTTCCTGTTCATAGGTTGTTGGATCAGTGGATGATCAGATTCAGGTTCAATTATTTAGCAAAAAATATTTCATAGGTACTACCATGCATTACCATCAGGAAACACATAATATCTAGATATGTGTGTGTGGGGGTGTGTGTGTATGTGTGATGTTTGTGTTTACCTGTTTATTTTAAAATTCCCTGTCACCTCTCACCTAGGGGTAAAGTTACCCCTCTGGGGAGTAAGAGCCTCTAAGATCTCATAGCTGATAACCAGGTAGACATTTCCAACCAAATAAGTGCTTGTGCCAAGTTGAGTGATTTCTTATAAATTAATCATGAAATTTCCCAATAATAGGAAAAAATTATCACACCAATGTACAAGCCATGTTGATTCACTCACTACAAGCGCTCTTTTGCTATTGATTAAGGATTATAGGTAAAAAATAAATAAAATAATGCCAAAAGTTATCATTTATTTAGCACTCATTATATTCCAGAGATTGTTCTAAGCTCTTTATGTGAATTACATTTCCTTCCTTTTTAATTCTGATAAAGTTTTCCAGCCAGGATTTCTTCATCTACTTACCAAGGATTATTGAGTAACTACTATCAACCAGGCACAGTTCTATGAACTGGGTTCATAAAGGTTCAATCACTCACCCAAGGTCACAGACAGGATTTAAACTGTAGGGGATTGATTAAATAGGCTGAAGTATATCCACACAGTGGAATCCTATACAGCTATAACAAGAAAGGAGACATTATTTTCACATCCTTGTGTGGTTGATCTTGTGTGGTTCATCCTTGTGTGGTTAAGGAAAGAAAGAAAATTGGGGCAAAGTGTTTATAACATTTATGTCTTAGACATCGTAATACCTAAAGAAGATGAAGGGTAAATTAAAACCAAAAAGAGGAAAAAATATGCTTAGAGCTAGAGGAGGGACAGAACAAGGTGAGGGGATAGGAGAGGTAGTTAGTCTTCTTTAATCATATTTATTTTGCAGCCTTGTAAAAGGATGGAATCACCTCTATGGACAATATCATGGAACAGAAGGGAAAGGGAGAAACTAGGAGAAGGCAGAGCTAATTAAGTAAAAAGGATTTTAATATAATTAATTATTATAATTTAGAATACTATAAACATTAATTATATATTATATTATATTAACTTTGTATACATATGCATTATATATTATTTTATATTAAATTAATATTCTTGGAGAGACATGGAAAATGATACACCCATAAAAACACAACCATCCAAAAATCTGAGAAATTTCACATTTTCTTATTACTTAAAACATTAAGTAAATAAATAGGTAAATGGCAAAGGGGCACAAATGAAGAGAAATTAATGAGCTCAAAGTTCATTCTGAGGTGTTTCTACTAGAACACAGTGCAAAAGAATAAAGCAATGCAAAAAAATATTGAAGAAAATTTAAGAAATCCTTAGAAATCTTCACTTCCTTTAACAAAGAGTTCAAAAGGAGCAGGTAGAAACTATTGGATGCAGGGAGGAAGTACTTGAAGCAACAGTGAGGGAATATTCCTCATGGTTAAGAAAAGACAGAGCCGCCCACTGAAGGAGCTCACCCAATTCCAGAAAAAAAGAACAGGAGGGAGAATATATATATATATATACATACTCTTAAAACACAACAGATAATACACAAAAGAAAAGGAATCTACTTTTTGTGCCTGGCCTTTCCTATGAGACCAGATAAGCACAAGTCTTAGTTGTTGGTGCTTCACCATGGCACTCAGCATAAAACCTGCCATCTAGCAGGGGATCAGTCAATGCTTATTACAGGAAGAGTGCATAAAACCAGAAGGCTGAAGCTCTGAAGACAGCCTCCATTGATTCATAGCTTGCTGTGGGACTGGTGGCCTCCTCCCAGCGAGGGACCATCACAGTGCAGAGGAAGATACATTACAGGGGGTCAGGAAGCATGGCTGTTGGGTTTGGTCTTCCCATCAAATAGCTGTGTGACTTTGGGCAAATTTCTATCCCCTGCTAAGCTCCCATTTCCTTGCCTATAAATGTAGGAGTTGAATTTGGCAATCTCTGAAGTCCATTCTAGCTTTATCTGTCCATGTCCAGTGAAGCTCATCCGCTCCTCCAGCTGTTATTTTTCACAAAGTTTTACCCACTTGTGAAGCTGCTTTGATATGGCTGCCATCATGCTTTCTTCCAAGTTTAGGGGATTTTCTGCTTTCTTACTTTACTAGACAATCCATTTTGTTCAAGGCTGACTCTTCTTAGATAAGTGTCAAGCATTTTCCTTAAGATTCTGTGCTGACAAAAAGTTTTACCTCCTGTAACTTGAGAATTTCTCCAATGGAAGATATCTGTTTTAAAAAACACAGCTAACAGTGTGTGATGTTTTCCAATGCTCAGAAACTAAACGCTATTGCTTCTCATGCACTAAACTACGCATTAGGGCCCCTCTTGCCCTTTGGCTATCTTTCCATCTATTTATGATTCTAGGTGTAGAGGTGTAATGGCATGCTATTTTTTAAGGTCATATTTCATGTTGATATGATTCTACAGGAATAGAGAAAATGATTGAGTGATTGCTTACTGAGTACCTTCTATGTGCCAGACACTTTGATAATGAAAGTCCTTGGCAGCTTGGGGAGGTAGGTATTATTTCTTCTTTAGAGGTACTGAAATTAAAGGTCAGAATGCTAGACATTGGGCCCACCAAAATCTCTGCTCCATCCTCCCTCTTCAGAGCTACAAAGTTACAGTGTGTCCTCAAAATGATAATTCCCAGTAGGGGAGCTCTTTTTCTTAACACTTAGGAGAGTGCAAGGCTCTAGATTTAAATAAACAACTTTCTCTTGTATGGTTTCTTACCATGGACTGTAGCACATTTTGAATATCACTTAAAACATTTCTTTGACCAATATCAAGATGGCATTTAACATAATAAGATAAGCATTGTTTTTTTCAATGAAATCTGCCTAACAATTTCTTTCTAACCTGTAGGCATAGAGCCAAGACAAGAAAGGGTCCCTGTAAGAAAAACTTTTACACAATCCGTGCTCTTGTCTGTAGTGTTCTATTTTCTGAGTGATGGATTGATTTGGGGAGCCCATCCCCATTCTCTTATTATTGAAATGATGTGCTCAGTTTCTGCTTTAAATTTCTTAAGTGTGGACCATGTTTCTTTAACAAGATGCATTCTTAATGCTTTTTGTTTTAAAATTGGATGATGCCTCTTGACACTTTGTTGAGTGATGCCATTTTGCGGCTGATCAATGTGTTGCAGCTATTTAATAAAGGCCAGAAACAGGTGAGACATGGTGCTCAACATCCTCCAAGAAGATCATCTTAAATTTTTGTCGATGTTGGTGAAACAGAAGTAGAGACAGGTCAGGTTAAATTTCTTCACCGCAGAAAGTCATTAAAAGAGGTTTTCTAAGTTACCTCACCTTTAATAAAATGAAGTCATCTTATATATTAATATATTAATATTACAGTTGGATTTAAACTCATGTAGACCAAGCTTTACTTAATAGCTAAATCAAATTGAATCTCAGATTTTATTAGTGATAAAATGACAATAAAACAGGTCTGGTCAGTAAAGATAATAACTTGATTCAGTACTTTGGATGTAAGTGTTTAAGGTTTCCATGATAAAACTGTAATTTTATACCCCAAAGTGTGTTAATAACATTAAGTGAGGTAATAGGCAAAGTGCACTGACAATGCAATACCCGCAGGACCACAGTAATAGAAATAATTTATAATGTATCAGCAATAAAATCTTTAATGTTATCTCAATTCAGGCCAGGCACATAACTGAAGTTTCAGATTACACATGTCCCTTCCCTCCCCCTGCTTTGGACACAAGTGTTAACCTAAAATAATTAAGAAAATGGTTTTCAGAGTGCAGAACCCTATCACAATTATGGGCATAATGACCAGCCTATTAACTATTTCCACCCCGATCCGTTTATGTTTGATTGATAGAACTTGATTCAAAAGTAAGTAAGTAAGCATTTCTAAAAATAATCCTCTGAAGTCTTGTAATTCACTCTTGGCTTCCTTTATTTCAAACAGAACCCATTTCTATTTTGACTTATACAAAGGAATATTTTTGAAGACAGAAGAACTGGTTATTTGTATGACCATAAAATTATTTTATTTTGTAAAATCCTAGCTCAATGGTTTTATGGTTCAGAAGCTAGTCCCACAAATTGTATCTTTCTGGAATCAACCAAAAAAGAATGTTTTTCTAATGATCAAAAATTAAACAATTTTATTGGGTGACTTTACTCACTGTAACTTATATGAGGAGTATATCAGTTGATAACAACTTGCTCCACAGTGTGTGCACAAGGTCGCGATTAAAGAGCTAATCCATAAAGCACAGACCTCATAGGACAATCATTTCCTGCATGGTTTAAAAGTACATTTATAAATAGATGGGAAATCTTGAGATGCAGTTCCTATAGTTTCATCCTGTGTTTTTTGAGTGTATTCTAAATATTCATCTCATTGACTCTAAAATCTTTGGAGGAAGCCTCAGAAATTTCATGCTTGGGTATTCGAACTAACTATAATAATGGTAACGATCATGATAATAACCTATGTTTACTGAGTTTACTATGAACTCGTTTTAAATTACTAATTTGATTTTGTAAAAATGCTGTCATTATCCCAATTGTGTGTGAGAGGAAACTGTTAAGGAGAATCCTAAATTACTCCACCAAGTCCTTGGGCAGTAGGTGACCGAGTCACTAGTGAGGTAAGACTGTTTCAATTTAGAGGTGATGTTGTTGGACCACACATCACACTGCCTGGCTGTCTGTTACAGAAGCTGTTTTACAATTCTTTGGGTAAATGGCTTTAAAGATAAGGTTATCATACCTAAAGGTAACAGAAATACCTTTCATAGGTGACACCCTTAGCAGGAAATCCATAACATCTTCAAATACTAGTTTGCCTATTGATTATCTATAAAAGGTGGAATGCATAGAAAGCATATGGAAGGCTAGGGGAAGATCTCCAGAAACACATTCTATCAGCCTTCCTGACACCTTGTGTCTATAAACTTCTTTTTACTTTCAAAGGGCCTTTGCCTCCAGGTACAACCCAAATGCTGGGGCTGATGGTCCATGGGAGGGAAAGCAGAAACACAAAGTCAATTGTGCAGGAGATTCAGCAATAAATCCACTTCCTGGCAATCTTACTCAGACCTTCTTTGTCTCCCCCACTCTCACCCCGCCATGAACCTCAGTCCCAGGAAAGAAGGATCCTACTCATATATCCCAAATTCTGAGTTTCTATCCAGAGGGCTTTCCCAGAACTTTGTTTATACAAGACTGCAACTCTGCACTCTTATGCTGCGTTTTCTCTTCCAGAGAAATGGAACTGTGCTCTTGGGTCTAAGGCCTAGAACTTGCCTGTTGCCAAATGTCTCTAATTGCTGCTTCTGGACTGCTTGCATAAATGTTTGCATGTTGTCTGAAGAGGTGATGTTGATAATATAATAACTTCGCTTTGTAATCTGGCTATATTCCTGGTCCTATATCCTGCCGCTGTGGATGGATTTTTCTCTTTAGTTTTATAGCTGGATCTTTCTCTGGAAGATGGAGGGATGGGTGAGAGTGAACTGATTGACTCCAGTTCTTATAATGAGGGTAAGCTGAGAGGAATCCAAGGAACATGGCTTTGGTCAGATGCATGAGCTCAAACCTGGTTCTGCCACTTATTTTCTGAGGGACCTTGGCAAACTCTGAATCTGAGTTACTTCATCCTTAAAACAGAGATAATAATTCTTACCTCTGAGGGCTGCTTTGAGGTTGACATGTTTGGTGATTAGCACATGGTGGATGTCCCCATCCTGGTGCTTCTTATCTTTTTCCTCCAGTTTTCTGGATCTCATGGTCTGAAGCCACCCACTGGCAACTGAACTCCCAGGCACTGTTACAGATTAAAACCCCTCCACTAAGGAGATAAGCGATTCTGAGCTAACTGCAGACTAGCCCTGGGGTTTGGAATCTAGAAGCACAGGGTGTAAAAGTTCATGCCATATGACTTGCTCATAAGACTCATCTGAATGCAACTATCAACATGGAAAGCCAAAATGAAAGAAGCAAACCATTCATAGATTTCTTCTTCTTCTTTTCAGAATTCTGCGGCCTGAACTGAAGCTCCAAGTGTTGGTTGGTGAAAACTCTGTGCTGACTATGCAGTGGCCACTTCCCATTGATTCAGGCTTCGAGGAAACATGTGAGCAAGTTTAGAGAGGATGCTGTGTGGTTACAAAACAGAACATCTCCCACCACATGTCAACTGGATCTGATTGTTGTTAGTCTTGGTCTCATTTATTTTGCCTGCAGGTGTACTAACTGAGAAAACCACACCCATCAGCCTAGGAGTACTTTCTCCAATTTCTGAACCATCAGAATTGGAGCAGGAAGTTTATCAGCAAACTCAGCATAACCATTTTTGGATTTCACATACAAACTTATGAATGCCGTGCCAAGGTTGACCTGAAACCTCCATGCTACAGTTTAACCCTGCTATATCCTGGAGGTCACTTGTCAACTGGGCTTTAGATTCAATTCTCTGAACTTGTAGGCTATGTGAATTATTTTTTACATTTTAAAAAGTATTTAAAAAATTATTTTATTGAAGTATAGTTGATTTACAATGTTGTATTAGTTTGTGGTATACAGCAAAGTGATTCAGTTATACATACATATATATTATTTTTCATACTCTTTTCCACAATGGTTTATTACAGGATAGTGAATGTAATTCTCTGTGCTATACAGTAGGACCTTGTTGTTTATCCATTCTATATATAATAGCTTGCATTGCTATGTGAATTCTTAAAAATATTCCTGGAGAACACAGACTGCAAAAGCACAGCTTTTTGCTTTTGTATCTGCATCCAGAGTCACTGAGAACAGTTGTTCAGATAGATGGTCAATATACAAGTGTATGATGTTCACATAGACTCTTTTGTGAATGATGTTCCCTGGAATTGGGCAGTGCACAACTTGCCCAATGGTACATGGTGGGCTACTGGGCTCTAACCCAATGTCTGGTACCCAAAAGAAGTGGTGGTTTTCAAGGATTTTTTGAATGACACTCCACTTCCTGATCAGGACTCACATACATACTACCTGATACCAATACTTTCTTAAACTCTACCTGAATTTTTCAAACTCTCTGTCCATTTTTCATGGGCCAGCTCTATTTACTCACACTCATATCTGTTCCATCCAGGTGGTTTCCTCCTTTTTTCAGATCTGCCTTACTCTAATGCCAGCCTGCCTAATTCTTGAGTCTGCTCCTCTCATGAGACCCACACTCTTGAATTTATCTAGTGGATCTGACACTATGGATTACAAATAAAGTTGTGTTTTCGTCAACATAAAGACAATAAATGTATCATTCAATTGGGCATCCTTTCAAAGAAGAGGTCTGAGATTTCTCAGATCTGAGAAATGCTTTGTGCACACAAAACTGCAACAAGCTGAGCAACATCATTTCAGAAGGAGCACTTTGCAGACTATAACCTTGGCATATATCAGGAGGAAACCATAATTCAAAAAGATACATGCAGCCCAGTATTCACTGCAGCACTATTTACAATAGCCAAGAAATGGAAGCAACCTAAATGTCCATCGACAGAGGAATGGATAAAGATGTGGTACATATATAAAATGGAATATTACTCAGCCATTAAAAAGAATGAAATAATGCCATTTGCAACAACATGGATAAACCTGGAGATTATCATACTGAGTAAAGTGAGTCAGACAGAGAAAGACAAATGTCGTATGATATCGCTTATATGTAGAATCTAAAAGAAAAATGATACAAATGAACTTATTTACAAAACAGAAACAGACTCACAGATTTCGAGAATGAATTTACGTCTACCAGGGGAGAATGGTGGGGGGAGGAATAGATTGGGAATTTGGGATTGACATGTACACACTGCTATATTTAAAATAGATAACCAACAAGGACCTACTGTATAGCACAGTTAATTCTGCTCAATATTCTGTAATAACCTATATGGGAAAAAAATCTGAAAAAGAATGAAAATATGTATATGTATAACTGAATCACTATGCTGTGCAGCAGAAATTAACACAACATTGTAAATCAACCATACTCCAATAAAATTTTTAAAAATACTAAAAAAAAACCCAGAAAAACAAAAAACAAATGGAGCTTCTCAGATCAGAAATAAAAGAAGGAGAACTTTGCAGATGATAACCTTCTATTCAGCTCTGACACCAGCAAAGTTACCTGCAGGGACAGAATAATTCCCAACTGAGGGTCTCTTTCCCTCTTTATTGTTTTTCTTCTTTGTCCAAACATTTTTATCCAAAATTCTGACATATTACATTTATTGCCTACATATTTAGAAACACAATCTCTCCCAGGTCTTACATATGCCACCTGCATTCCGATTCTGAAGGTGCATGCTGACTGTGTATACTGACAGAGAACACGATTCTTGATCTGTTCCTTCAGGTGGCTCAGACTAGCTAAGAAAAAAATCATAATCTTATCTCCTCAGAGCCTCGAAATGTAAAAATAGCCTGGCCGTTTATTGCACCAGGCTTTTAGACCCAGGTATATCAGAGGAGTGGGGAAAGTGGATTGTCACTTTCCTGGCTGGACAGAATGGCTTCAAAGGAAACAGAGAGGCATAGATTAAAGGCCGCACTCAGCCTTCTCCAAGAAGGCTTAAAGGCCCCTCACGTAGGATCTTATCAGGCTGGAAGGGGGGTGCAGAAGATAAACTTTAAAAATAAATGCCAAAAAAATCCCGATTATCGTCTCTGCCTCTTCTGCTGTGTCTGGTCAGCAATGTGTTAAGTGAATTGAAACTAGATCGTGGAGAGACAGTCACAACCTGGTTATCAGTGGCAGTAAATGGAAGATAATAGCCCCACTAGAGAGTTATGAAATGGCTTGTCTTTGAGCTGCCAAAGTGTTTAGTCTCTCTTTTATTATATTCACAGCAGTAATCCGATATGTCCTGACTTCTGTCATCTGTATGTAATGCTTATCAACTCTCTGTCAGTGATTCACCCTCTTGTCAGGGACAATTATTCCTCAAAGTGCCGAGGTTATGACTGAAGCAATATTATGACTGGGAAGAAAATATGAAAGGTGTAGCACATCACAGCAAGCAATCTGGGAGCTGACGTCAAAGTAAAGGAAAACATTGTCGATAAAAGGAGAACATAAGGCGACGTTTTGTTCTCTGCGCCAGGGGCACGGCTGGCATGGCTGAGGTCAGATGGGCGGAGGATGTCCTCCCCAAGATGTTTTACCGATTCATGATGGTGGAACGCCGGTGCCTCTGCCCTCACAGCTGTGTCACCATTTCCATTTTACATCTCCATGTACCGGGGCCTGGAATTACTTTGTTAAAGTGTCCGATTGGTGAAGAGAGTTAAAGGGAAATAGGCTGACACGGAAACTCTGTTTTATAACAGAGATGAAAGCCGGCTGCTCTGTGTACCGCCCATCCTGTCTTAAGATCGTCACTTATACCTAGGACTTGTTTTAAACGATGCGTATCCCCACATCATACATGAGAATTGAACAAGAGTGTGGTGGTGACAGCTGGGGTTTGAGAAGGAGCCAGACCAAGATTAAACCATAGAGCAGTCAGATGGCAGAGTGATAAAGAGAATTGGAGTTTAAAATATTAAAGAATTAAAAGTTTGACAGTCAGACAGAATTCATGAATGTTGCTTTTGACCTTTGATAGTTGCCTGACCTTGAACAAGCTACCTATTGCCTGTGGCCTAAGTTCTTCTATAAAAGGATAAAATAGTTTCTGATAATACCTGTTTTGTAGTATGGTTGGAGAATCCAGAGATGATGTATATAAAGAGCTTGAGTAAAGGCTCAGTAGATATGATATGATAAATAGTAGCATGTAACCAGAAATAAGATACGGTTTATTTTCTTAGAGTCTCATTTCCTCATGTGTAAATATTTCAGCCCCTGACATAGGCAGAGCAGAAAGATGGGGGTACAATAATAAAGCCTTGACTTTGGTGCTGTGAAAAAGCAGTCCCCTGAGAATTCCTGTGACTGTAGAGCAAGAATGCTGCCAGGGTCCTTGATGATTATATGACTAGAGCACTTTGTGCTAGGAGCTTTAGTTGGGACCAAGGCAGCAATGATGATTTTTCTTTTTCTTTCATATCAGGAATACTGTTTCTGCCCAGCCATTGGCTTGTATTTTATTTAAATTTCCTGTGCATTGTCTAACTTCTTATGCTATGCAATTGCATGACTGCTGCAGAATTCATAGCTCACTATGTGGTAGGTGCATGGACAAGAGTGATATTCAAAATATTTAACAACAAGTCGTGCATGGGCCTGTGGTCCATTTAGAGTGAATGCCGGCTTCTGTCTTCTGTCTTCTGAACCCTGTCTTCTAGGCCTTCTGCTATACTGGGCAAGAATCCTAAATTGCTGGTGAAAGCTGGTGGTCTAGAAATGGGGCTCAGCAGCTTGAGCACTGGTCAGGAGCACCTGGGAGATTGAGAAGCAAGCATCTCCCCTAATACAGAGGTATTTCACATTTTTACAACCTGTCTGGCTGTACCGGTTCATACCTGATGATGATCAGCCCTGTCTATATGACCAATTCAAACTTTATAATAGGCACATTTACATAAGCTTCCATTGACCATATTTTATTTTATTTTTTAAAAAAATATTTGTACGTTATTATTAAAGGTTACTTATTAGATCATTGTAAAGGTGAAAAATGGTCATTGTGACATATTTAGAAAATAGAGATAATCAGGAAAAAAGAAATCGTCTATAAACCTCAGCACTCAACAATCACCGTCATCCACTTCTTGATACATTTCTCTGATCCTCTCTTGGTGTGTACATCTTTGACATGTTCTTGATTTTAATGAGAATGCACTTCATATTTTACCATTAGACATGAATTTCATGGTTGGTTTCAGAAAGAAATTCTGTAAGCTATTTTGGAATATCAGTATTTAGTGTCAGTAATTAATTTAATAGTTTTTCTTTTTTTAATTAAAAAAGTGTGGAATTTTAGAAAATAACCTTTTGGTATTTGTCAGGATTCCTACATGGAATTTCTTCTCTGACATAATGAATTATTTAACTTGGATCTGTAATTTTGAACCATCTTCACATTTATCTAGTAAACCCTATTTAATTATGGTGTACTGATTAGAAGAACTAAATTATTTTAGAACTTTTTGTGGGGGGCTTGTGTTGTCTTTGAGATCAGCGTTGTGTTTGCTTTGGAAAAAGAAGTGGGGAGTTTTAATTTTTTCTATGCTCTGGACAAGTTCATAGAGGCATGACCATGACCATGACCATGATCTGAAGTATAAGAATTTAAACGTTTGAAGCATGAAAAAAAATCTGAATCTGAGCTTTAGATTTGGAGCCTTGATAGTTTCAATTTATTTTATAGTTATTGGCTTATTCACATTTCTTTTTTTCTTTCTAGTCGAATCTTAACACTTATTTCTCTCCACAAAACATTTTGTTATGTTCACATTTCTTTATTTTTTAGGATAGAATTGCACACAGTTTTCTCTTACTATAAAATGATCTCAGTAAATGGGGTGATTTTCCATTTCTTATTAATATTATAAGTTATCTCTTTTTACTTACTTTTCCTTAGGCAAACTATGTCCTTTGATTGGTATTTTATTTATTTATTTACTTATTTTTATTTTTATTTTTTTAAACATCTTTATTGAAGTATAATTGCCTTACAATGGTGTATTAGCTTCTGCTTTATAACAAAGTTAATCAGTTATACATATACAATATGTTCCCATATCTCTTCCCTCTTGCATCTACCTCCCTCCCACCCTCCCCATCCCAGCTCTCTAGGTGGTCACAAAGAACCGAGCTGATCTCCATGTGCTATGCAGCTGCTTCCCACTAGCTATCTATTTTACATTTGGTAGTGTATATATGTCCATGACACTCTCTCACCCTGTCACATCTCACCCCACCACCTCCCCATATCCTCAAGTCCATTCTCTAGTAGGTCTGTGTCTTTATTCCCGTCTTGCCACTCGGTTCTTCATGGCTTTTTTTTTTTTTTTTTTCCTTAGATTCCGTATATATGTGTTAGCATACTGTATTTGTTTTTCTCTTTCTGACTTACTTCACTCCGTATGACAGACTCTAACTCCATCCACCTCATTACAAATACCTCCATTTCATTTCTTTTTATGGCTGAATAATATTCCATTGTATATATGTGCCACATCTTCTTTATCCATTCATCTGTCGATGGACATTTAGGTTGCTTCCATGTCCTGGCTATTGTAAATAGAGCTGCAATGAACATTTTGGTACATGTCTCTTTTTGAACTATGGTTTTCTCAGGGTATATGCCCAGTAGTGGGATTGCTGGGTCCTATGGTAGTTCTATTTGTAGTTTTTTAAGGAACCTCCATACTGTTCTCCATAGTGGCTGTATCAATTTACATTCCCACCAACAGTGCAAGAGTGTTCCCTTTCCTCCACACCCTCTCCAGCATTTATTGTTTCTAGATTTTTTGATGATGGCCATTCTGACCGGTGTGAGATGATATTTCATTGTAGTTTTGATTTGCATTTCTCTAATGATTAATGATGTTGAGCATTCTTTCATGTGTCTGCTGGCAATCTGTATATCTTCTTTGGAGAAATGTCTATTTAGGTCTTCTGCCCATTTTTGGATTGGGTTGTTCGTTTTTTTGTTATTGAGCTGCGTGATATGCTTGTAAATCTTGGAGATTAATCCTTTGTCAGTTGCTTCATTTGCAAATATTTTCTCCCATTCTGAGGGTTGTCTTTTGGTCTTGTTTATGGTTTCCTTTGCTGTGCAAAAGCTTTTAAGTTTCATTAGGTCCCATTTGTTTATTTGTGTTCTTATTTCCATTTCTCTGGGAGCTGGGTCAAAAAGAATCTTGCTGTGATGTATGTCATAGAGTGTTCTGCCTATGTTTTCCTCTAAGAGTTTGATAGTGTCTGCCCTTACACTTAGGTCTTTAATCCATTTTGAGTTTATTTTTGTGCATGGTGTCAGGGAGTGTTCTAATTTCATACTTTTACATGTATCTGTCCAATTTTCCCAGCACCACTTATTGAAGAGGCTGTCTTTTCTCCACTGTATATGCTTGCCTCCTTTATCAAAGATAAGGTGACCATATGTGTGTGGGTTTATCTCTGGGCTTTCTATCCTGTTCCATTGATCTATATTTCTGTTTTTGTGCCAGTACCAAACTGTCTTGATTACTGTAGCTTTGTAATATAGTCTGAAGTCAGGGAGCCTGATTCCCCCAGCTCCATTTTTTGTTCTCAAGATTGCTTTGGCTATTCGGGGTCTTTGTGTTTCCATACAAATTGTGAAATTTTTTGTTCTAGTTCTGTGAAAAATGCCAGTGGTAGTTTGATAGGGATTGCATTGAATCTGTAGATTGCTTTGGGTAGTAGAGTCATTTTCACAATGTTGATTCTTCCAGTCAAGGAACATGGTATATCTCTCCATCTATTTGTATCATCTTTAATTTCTTTCATCAGTGTCTTATAATTTTCTGCATACAGGTCTTTTGTCTCCTTAGGTAGGTTTATTCCTAGATATTTTATTCTTTTTGTTGCAATGGTAAACGGGAGTGTTTTCTTAATTTCACTTTCAGATTTTTCGTCATTAGTGTATAGAAATGCAAGAGATTTCAGTGCATTAATTTTGTATCCTGCTACTTACCAAATTCATTGATTAGCTCTAGGAGTCTTCTGGTAGCATCTTTAGGATTCTCTATGTATAGTATCATGTCATCTGCAAATAGTGACAGCTTTACTTCTTCTTTTCCGATTTGGTTTCCTTTTATTTCTTTGTCTTCTCTGATTGCTGTGGCTAACACTTCCAAAACTATGTTGAATAATAGTGGTGAGAGTGGACAACCTTGTCTTGTTCCTGATCTTAGTAGAAATGGTTTCGGTTTTTCACCATTGAGGACAATGTTGGCTGTGGGTTTGTCATATATGGCCTTTATTATGTTGAGGAAAGTTCCCTGTATGCCTACTTTCTGCAGGGCTTTTATCATAAATGGGTGTTGAATTTTGTCGAAAGCTTTCTCTGCATCTATTGAGATGATCATATGGTTTTTCTCCTTCAATTTGTTAAATGGTGTATCACCTTGATTGATTTGCGTATATTGAAGAATCCTTGCATTCCTGGGATAAACCTCACTTGATCATTGTGTATGATCCTTTTAATGTGCTGTTGGATTCTGTTTGCTAGTATTTTGTTGAGGATTTTTGCATCTATGTTCATCAGTGATATTGGCCTGTAGTTTTCTTTCTTTGTGACATCTTTGTCTGGTTTTGGTATCAGGGTGATGGTGGCCTCGTAGAATGAGTTTGGGAGTGTTCCTCCCTCTGCAATATTTTGGAAGAGTTTGAGAAGGATAGGTGTTAGCTCTTCTCTAAATGTTTGATAGAATTCACCTGTGAAGCCATCTGGTCCTGGGCTTCTGTTTGTTGGAAGGTTTTTAATCACAGTTTCAATTTCAGTGCTTGTGATTGGTCCGTTCATATTTTCTATTTCTTCCTGGTTCAATCTCGGCAGTTTGTGCATTTCTAAGAATCTGTCCATTTCTTCCAGGTTGTCCATTTTATTGGCATAGAGTTGTTTGTAGTAATCTCTCATGATCTTTTGTATTTCTGCAGTGTCAGTGGTTACTTCTCCTTTTTCATTTCTAATTCTATTGATTTGAGTCTTCTCCCTTTTCTCTTGATGAGTCTGGCTAATGGTTTATCAATTTTGTTTATCTTCTCAAAGAACCAGCTTTTAGTTTCATTGATTTTTGCTATTGTTTCCTTCATTTCTTTTTCATTTATTTCTGACCTGATGTTTATGATTTCTTTCCTTCTGCTAGCTTTGGCGTTTTTTTGTTCTTCTTTCTCTAATTGCTTTAGGTGCAAGGTTAGGTTGTTTATTCGAGATGTTTCTTGTTTCTTGAGGTAGGCTTGTATTGCTATAAACTTCCCTCTTAGCACTGCTTTTGCTGTGTCCCATGGGTTTTGGGTCGTCGTATCTCCATTGTCATTTGTTTCTAGGTATTTTTTGATTTCCTCTTTGATTTCTTCAGTGATCATTTCGTTATTAAGTAGTGTATTGTGTAGCCTCCATGTGTTTGTATCTTTTTCACATCTTTCCTTTAATTGATATCTAGTCTCATAGCTTTGTGGTCGGAAAGGATACTTGATACGATTTCAATTTTCTTAAATTTACCAAGGCTTGATTTGTGACCCAAGATATGATCTATCCTGGAGAATCTTCCATGAGCACTTGAGAAAAATGTCTATTCTGTTGTTTTTGGGTGGAATGTCCTATAAATATCAATTAAGTCCATCTTGTTTAATGTATCATTTAAAGTTTGTGTTTCCTTATTTATTTTCATTTTGGATCATGTGTCCATTGGTGAAAGTGGGGTGTTAAAGTCCCCTGCTATGATTGTGTTGCTGTCGATTTCCCCTTTCATGGCTGTTAGTATTTGCCTTATGTATTGAGGTGCTCCTATGTTGGGTGCATAAATATTTACAATTGTTATACCTTCCTCTTGGATCAATCCCTTGATCATTATATAGTGTCCTTCTTTGTCTCTTATAATATTCTTTATTTTAAAGTCTATTTTGTCTGATATGAGAATTGCTACTCCAGCTTTCTTTTGATTTCCATTTGCATGGAATATCTTTTTCTGTCCCCTCACTTTCAGTCTGTATGTGTCTCTAGGTCTGAAGTGGGTCTCTTGTAGACAGCATATATATGGGTCTTGTTTTTGTATCCATTCAGCCAGCCTGTGTCTTTTGGTGGGAGCATTTAATCCATTTACATTCAAGGTAATTATCGATATGTATGTTCCTATTCCCATTTTCTTAAATGTTTTGGGTTTGTTATTGTAGGTGTTTTCCTTCTCTTGTGTTTCTTGCCTAGAGAAGTTCCTTTAGCATTTGTTGTAAAGCTGGTTTGGTGGTGCTGAACTCTCTCAGCTTTTGCTTGGCTGTAAAGGTTTTAATGTCTCCATCACATCTGAATGAGATCCTTGCTGGGTAGAGTAATCTTGGTTGTAGGTTTTTCTCCTTCATCACTTTAAGTATATCCTGCCACTCCCTTCTGGCTTGCAGAGTTTCTGCTGAAAGATCAGATGTTAACCTTATGGGGATTCCCTTGTGTGTTATTTGTTGTTTTTCCCTTGCTGCTTTTAATATGTTTTCTTTATATTTAATTTTTGACAGTTTGATTAATATGTGCCTTGGCGTGTTTCTCCTTGGGTTTATCCTGTATGGGACTCTCTGTGCTTCCTGTACTTGATTAACTATTTCCTTTCCCATGTTAGGGAAGTTTTCAACTATAATCTCTTCAAATATTTTCTCAGTCCCTTTCTTTTTCTGTTTTTCTTCTGGGACCCCTATAATTCGAATGTTGGTGCGTTTAATGTTGTCCCAGAGGTCTCTGAGACTGTCCTCAGTTCTTTTCATTCTTTTTTCTTTATCCTGCTCTGCAGTAGTTATTTCCACCATTTTATCTTCCAGGTCACTTATCCTTTCTTCTGCCTCGGTTATTCTGCTATTGATCCCATCTAGAGTATTTTTAATTTCATTTATTGTGTTTTTCATCGTTGCTTGGTTCCTCTTTAGTTCTTCTACATCCTTGTTAAATGTTTCTTGCATCTTGTCTATTCTACTTCCAAGATTTTGGATCATCCTTACTATCATTATTCTGAATTCTTTTTCAGGTAGACTACCTATTTCCTCTTCATTTGTTAGGTCTGGTGTGTTTTGACCCTGCTCCTTCATCTGCTGTGTGTTTTTCTGTCATCTATTTTGCTTATCTTACTGTGTTTGGGGTCTCCTTTTCACAGGCTGCAAGTTCGTAGTTCCCGTTGTTTTTGGTATCTGTCCCCAGTGGCTAAGGTTGGTTCAGTGGGTTGTGTAGGCTTCCTGGTGGAGGGGACTATTGCCTGTGTTCTGGTGGATGAGGTTGGATCTTGTCTTTCTGGTGGGCACGTCCACGTCTGGTGGTGCGTTTTGGGGTGTCTGTGGCCTTATGATTTTAAGCAGCCTCTCTGCTAATGGATGGGGCTGTGTTCCTGTCTTGCTAGTTGTTTGGCATAGGGTGTCCAGCACTGTAGCTTGCTGGTCGTTGAGTGAAGCTGGGTCTTGATGTTGAGATAGAGATATTTGAGAGATTTTCGCCATTTGGTATTACGTGGAGCTGGTAGGTCTCTTGTGGACCAGTGTCCTGAAGTTGGCTCTCCCACGTCAGAGGCACAGCCCTGATGCCTGGCTGGAGCACCAAGAGCCTTTCATCCGCACAGCTCAGAATATAGGGGAGAAAAAAATAGAAAGAAAGAAAGAGGATAAAATAAAATAAAATAAAGCTATTATAATAAAAAATAAGAAAAAAAATTATTAAGAGTAAATGTATTCAGAAAGTTTTTTTAATTTTTAATAATAGATTTATTAATTTTTTATAGTAAAAATAAGAAAAAATTATTAAAAAAATTTATTAAGAAAGAAAAAAAAATTAATTTTTTTAAAAATAAAAAATATGAAAAAACTTATTAAATTTTTTTTAATTTCTAAAAATAGAAAATATAGAAAAAATTATTAAGAAAACATATATTAGGAAAAAAATTTTTTTTTAAGTAAAAAAAAAAACAAACAAAAAAACGGACGGACCTAACCCTAGGACTAATGGTGAAAGCAAAGCTATACAGACAAAATCTCACCCAGAAGCATATACATATACACTCACAAAAAAAGGAAAAGGGGAAAAATTAATATATCCTGCTCCTAAAGTCCACCTCTTGAATTTGGGATGATTCGTTGTCTATTCAGGTATTCAACATATGCAGGCATATCAAGTTGTTTGTGGAGCTTTAATCCGCTGCTTCTGAGGCTGCTGGGAGAAATTTCCCTTTCTCTTCTTTGTTCGTACAGCTCCCAGGGTTCAGCTTTGGATTTGGACCCGCCTCTGCATGTAGGTTGCCTGAGGGCATTTGTTCCCCGCCCAGACAGAATGGGGTTAAAGGAGCAGCTGCTTCGGAGGCTCTGGCTCACTCAGCCCTCGGGGAGGGAGAGGTACGGAGGAGGCGGGGCGAGCCTGCGGTGGCAGAGGCCAGCGTGACGTTGCACCAGCCTGAGGCGTTCTGTGCGTTCTCCCGGGGAAGTTGTCCTCGGATCACGGGAGCCTGGCAGTGGCGAGCTGCACCGGCTCCTGGGAGGGGCGGTGTGGAGAGTGACCTGTGCTCACACACAGGCTTCTTGGTGGTGGCAGCAGCAGCCTTAGCATCTCCTACCAGTCTCTGGGGTCTGCGCTGTTAGCCGCGGCTTGCACCTGTCTCTGGAGTTCATCTACGCGGCACTCTGAATCCCCTCTCTTTGCGCGCCGCGAAAGAAAGAGGCAAGAAAAAGTCTCTTGCCTCTTCGGCGGCTGCAGACCTCCTCTCGGGCTCCCTCCCAGCTAGCCGCGGCGCGCCATCCCCTTCAGGCTGTGTTCACGCTGCCGGCCCCAGTCCTCTCCCTGTGATCCTACTGAAGCCCGCGCCTCGGCTCCCAGCCCCCGCCCGCCCCGGCGGGTGAGCAGACAAGCCTCTCGGGCTGGTGAGCGCTGCTCCGCGCCGAGCCTCTGTGCGGGAATCTCTCCGTTTTTCCCTCTGCACCCCTGTTGCTGTGGGATCCGCGCTGATAGCCGCGGCTCGCGCCCATCTCTGGAGCTCATTTAGGCGGCGCTCTGAATCCCCTCTCCTTGCACGCCGCGAAACAAAGAGGCAAGAAAAAGTGTCTTGCCTCTTCGGCAGCTGCAGACTTTTTCCCGGACTCCCTCCCGGCTAGCACCGAAGCCCGAGCCTCAGCTCCCAGTCCCCGCCCGCCCCGGCGGGTGAGCAGACAAGCCTCTCGGGCTGCTGAGTGCTGGTTGGCACCGATCCTCCGTGCGGGAACCTCTCCGCTTTGCCCTCCGCACCCCTGTGGCTGCACTCTCCTCCATGGCTCCGAAGCTTCCCCCCTCTGCCACCCGCAGTCTCTGCCCGCGAAGGGGCTTCCTAGTGCCTGGAAACCTTTCCTCCTTCACGGCTCCCTCCCACTGGCGCAGGTCCCGTCCCTATTCTTTTGTCTCTGTTATTTCTTTTTTCTTTTACCCTACCCAAGTACGTGGGGATTTTCTTGCCTTTTGGGAGGTCTGACGTCTTCTGCCAGCGTTCAGTGGGTGTTCTGTAGGAGCAGTTCCACGTGTGGATGTATTTCTACTGTATCTGTGGGAAGGAAGGTGATCTCCACGTCTTACTCTTCCGCCATCTTGCCCCTCTATATTGATTGGTATTTTAAAAGAAGACAAACTATCTCTTGAATTTGTCATTTGAAATTTTTTTTTCTAATTCATTTTTTAACCTTATACATTTCCTCTTGCTTTCCTTGGACATCTAGTTGCTTTCAGTAAAATGTTATAACCAGATGCTCTGCTTGATTGTTTATTATTTTTGCTTAATAATGAAAACATTTAGGATATGGCTCTGCATCTGCCTTTAAATATCTGTTTATTAGTCTACATGTTATTATTATTTTCTAACTGCTATTTTGATTTCCACTGTGATCCAGAAATTATATTTTTAAAGACTACCTACTAATTTCTAGTGGATGGGGCTTTTACTTAAAATTTTGATATTAGTTTCTAGTTTGTTATTGTGTTCTGTGAATGTTACTACTGCACATTCTACTTTGGACAATTTGTTAAGATTTTATTTTTGGACTGTAACAATTTTTGTAAATATCTACTGCTATGAAAGCAGCAACTGAGTTAACTACAATAGCAATAGAAATTCAAGCCATCCTTCCTACCACCCTTCTTATTTTTGTTATCTTGCTATATGTTATGAAGTCCTGTAAGTAGGGAAGCCAGTTAATTTATCATCCTAATGGGTACATTTCTGAGAGTAAAAAGAGGGCTGTTAATAATTATTTCTGGACAGCAAGCTAAACTGTGATATGCTGGGCAAACTGGAACTTAAGGTCACACAGTCCATAACCCACATTTAATTCTTTCTGAGATAATGTGAAACATTAATTAAATAAAGAAACCTTGCAGGTATTATTTGTTATAAGGCTTAAATAATATTGAGATAGTATTTGTGATTTAACATATGACTGCTTATAAGTAATCACTCAGTGCTGAAAACAAAAGTCCCAACATCTTAATTGGCTATTTAGATGCATTTTTATATATCACTGAAAGCAACTTCGAGTACTTCCAATGGAAAAGGTCTAATATTAATTAAATAATTAGGGACTTCCATATCTACTGTAAGGTTTAGCTGATCAATGTGCAAAATATCTGATTCTGCTTCTGGTGTATAATAGTTGCATGAGACTTTTACATATATAATATATATTATATTTTTATTTCCTTAAGTGAAAAGTTATATGCATGATGTGTAGCATAATTAAAATATATCTAGATATGGTCATTTTTATCTTGATATGGCTTAGAATTTTAGAAATGGTTGAATCATGTTTATAAGACTATGGTATCTAATTTCATTTCTTACATGGTTTTCAATGCCAGTAAACATGCTTTTGAAACTTGAAAGAAGATTTATGTTTTAGTTGTAGAAAGCTATGTTCATTTTCCAGAAAGTAAAACATTTAAGTGAGGTTTTAAAAGTGTAATTCTCAAATAGTATTAAGCTATTAAATGTAAAACATTGGTCTTTAAAAGTATAAAATTAAAAGGAGTTGAACAAACATAGTTGATGAAATACATACGAATAAAAATGGTTTCAATGTTTAATACATCTTGAGATTCAGGCCTACACCAAGACAAATTTTAGGAATAAATGAAGTTTCTTTTCTCATTCCTGTACCTCTCTACCAACTGTTTATTAAATTTGTAAATGAATACCTAATTTCACTTAGCATAAATATGTATTAAAAACTACCTAAATGTCAAACAATTAAGCATGAATATAATATATATATGTATATACATCATATTGATTTATACACTTTATACATAGTGAGACACACATTTGTAGTTGTAAAATTATTGTACAATACTTTCTCTATACAAAGTCAGAGACAGAAATTTATTTTTCTTTTGGAGGTGGGGATAAATTTGGGTAATTCATTACCTTGTGAAAAGTAAGGAATGGACAAAGGACTATGTCCAATCATTAATAAAACATCTCAGGTCATATTTCTTACAGTGGATTTCAATCTGATTAGAAATTTGAAATGTTGCTGTGCATATATACAGGCATGGTAATGAATACTCTTGAGGAGGTATAAACACTCTGGAGGACATCAGAAGCACAGCTAGCTGATGGCAGGCAATGCTAGTGGGTATCTAGCCACTATTTAATTCTGTCCTTTGATCCTCTCTTAGGAGCCCACCAGAAAACAACAACATTAAACAAGGTTGATAACAAAAATGGTGTCCTAAATTCCTTAGTTCCTGACCACCTTCCTCTATTTAGCCCCACTTTTCAGTTTCCCCGGCACTGAAACTCCACATCAGCAGTAGCACTAACAATGCAGGCTCCCTTCTCCCTGCCTGTTGTGATGAAGTCAGGGTTTGGGACCTGCAGCTGCAGGTTGTGGGAGACCTACAGCAGGTTTCTGTGGCAACTGACTAATCCACAAGTAAAATGTGATGGGGCGCCTCAGACTCCAGAACTTTCTTTTGAAAGTTCTTATCACTCTTGTATTCTGTGGTGTGAATTAATTGTGGAAGATCACGGTGGGTGAAAAGTCTTTACAAACTGGTTACAGGCATGTAACCTTGGTGAGAAAGTGTGTTTGATGTTTATAGATACCAACTGTATCAGCCAGGGTTCTACCAGAGAAACAGAACCTATATATCTATAGATAGATAGATAGATAGATAAGGAGAGAGACAGAGAGACAGAGGCAGAGATTTTAGTGCAAGAAGTTGTCGTACTTGATTGTGGGGACTGATGAGGCAAATCTGTCATCTGTAAGACAGGACAGAAGGTTGGACATTCTCTGGCAGGAGCTGATGCTACAACTCACAGGCTGCATTTCTTCTTTCTTAGGGAAACCCCAGTTTTGTTCTTAAGACATTTCAATTGACTGGATGAGACCTACTCTGATTATTGAGGATAATCTCCTTTGCTTAAAATTAGTTGATTGTAGATATTCATCATTTCTACAAAGTACCCTAGTTTAGTGTTTAATTGCTTAACTGTGTACTGTAGCCTAGCCAAGATGACCCATAAAACTAACCATCACACCAACCATAGGTATTCTGTGGTCCACTCATTTGAGTGTTTGGGGACTGTCATCAAAATATATGGCTGTCATCAGCTCAGGTTGATTATGAATTAGGGGCAAGGAGAATAGGTAATTTTTATTTTTTCTTTCTGAGTCAAGTTACTTGTGAAGGTAGAGTCAAGGACATTGTAGTAAGCTTCTCTGATGAAACCATAGGAGTTGATGCAGGCTAGTCAGCTGCCTTGGGTTTTGGACAACAGTGGCTGTGCAAGCTTCCAGCAGGAGGTATGACAAGCAAAAGTACTTTCTAAGCTCTGTTACTTCCAATAGTCCTGAGCTCCAAGCATCAACCAGAACAGTGATTATTTGGGGTCATGGGGAACCTGAGTCCCTTGAACCGGCATCATACGCCAAAGGGACTGAAACCACTTACTTGTGAGGAAGAAACTCCCCATTAGCTGCTGGGCTAAAGTTGTTTATGAGAGGAATGGATGAGGGAGGAGTAGGGGGACTCATGCTGCATTTTATTTTCTTGCTTTCACCATAACTGATTAAAGCCATTCTTCATACAGCTATGTGGTTAATCCAAGGACTCTGGAGTCAGACAGTCTGAGTTAGTGCCCTGACATCACCACGTACCCTGATAGTGATCTCAGCACAGCAATCTGGAACATGGGGAGCAGGAATGCACTAACTTAAAGGTAGTTGTGAGGAAGACATGAGTAAGTACATGTCAAGCCTGTCACCCATGTAGAATAGTGTTGCACATGTGGCAGGTAAGTACCCAGTCAATCGTGTGGTACCTAGTATTGATTCTGGTGGTGGAACGGCTGGAAGAAGGACCTCAGTCCTTGTCTTCTTTGAAGAAAGAATTCAGCAAAGAGACCAAGACTGTGAAATAGAGACAGCATTTATTGGAAGCAGAGTATGTGTAGAAGAGCACATGGGTGAACGCAGAGTGAGTTGCACACAATAGGGGTGGCTTAGGTTGCTTATATGAGTGCAGTTTTCCAGGTTGTCTCCAGGCAATCATCTCAACGTGTCGGCAGGAAACCAGTTGCAACTGCTCAGCCTGGGGCCTATCTCCTACCTCAGGATTGCAGATGCAATTGTTGATGCTTCCCTATGCAGGCACTGCAGAAGCTTCATCCTGTTAAAGCCTCACAATATGCTTATGGGATCTTCAGCAGCAAAGCGACTGAGGATCAGAGAGGTTATGAGCTTCCCTACGACCACAGAGGTAGTAAGTGGAAGCATTTGAATGGCAAACAATTTCAAAGCTGATGATCTGAATTGCTATGCTGGTTTTCTGACAGATAATTGAAATATCAGGAAGGAACTGTACATTTCTGATTAACAGAAAAATTCTCTAATATGCTACTTTCAATCCCTTGTTTCTGTTTAGTATCATTTATATTCAGTCTTTGTCCATCTTATAATTTTTAACAGTATGCGCTCAGAAACCAGGAGGGTCACTCATTGAGGACAGAGCCCGTGGCATTTATTATTGCATCTCCAGTGCTATCAAGGTATCAATGTATCTGAATATGGATAAGTTATCTTTTTCATGGTAAACCAGAATTTTAGTAAAGGTATCATAAATATGACCTTTATCTGGTAGTACATAACTTGTTTTTATTCTATTGACAGGGAGAAGCTGAGAAGTCCACTATCCTGTGAGGGAAGAAAGATGGGAGCACAGACCTAATAGAAGAGTGACAGAAGAATCAATCTGAAAAGTGCAGGTTTTCAAACAGACTTCTTCAAAAAAAAAGAAAATGCAGTAGTGGAATAACCAAAAAATGAGGGTGACAGAAAACTGACAGGCTAATGCCAGCTCCAAAGGAGCTCAGGGACAAGAGTACATGATAAAGATAATCAAAACAGTCTGTCCCCCGGCTCCCTGATTTGGTTCCATTCAGAGCTGGAAAATGGGGCCGCTGTTTACACTGTGATGTCCTCAGCGGGTGCAAAGAAAATGTAGACATTGTCAACTCCTGTTTCACATCTGTACTCTCTATGAAGAGCTCTGGAGTCAACTTGTGCACAGTGAGTGACGATGAAGGGGAACAATCTCCTTACTGAAGGGAAAATGACTTGAATGTTTCCAGGAGGATAAAATGAAATAGCTGAAGGTGTGAATGTCTTTGAGACAAGTTTGATACTGCGATGGGTGTCTTATTCCCTTGTCTTTGGGGGACCAGGAAACAGGTTGGAAGGCAAACACACATTAGTTGTTCCTCCCTTTAAAAGGGTGGAGGAGAACTCCACAAAGGAGAGACTGGGAAAACTGATACTGATTCTGACTAAGGTTCTGGAACTAATTGTTGAAGACAGTCAATATAAATCCCTAAGTACAGTCACATAAGGACTCTGTCTGCTTTTTTTCTTTTTTCCCCACACAAAGTTAATATAGCAGCCATAATACAGATGGGTTTCAATAAAGTATATACACACCTTCTCTGGAAGAACCTATAAACAAAAAGGGGGACATGTATGGGTAGTGCTGCAGTTAGGAGACTGAATTATTGCATCATGAGTTGTAGAATGGTGAATTTGAGGTCAAACTGAAATGTGATTTCCAGTCGTGTGTTACAGGGATCTGTCCTCAGCTGCACCTGTGCTATTCGACATTAAATGGAAATATTGAAAAATTTGGAGAAATCAAAACTGCAGAGTTCACAAATTGGGGCAAAATAGAAAACATTTCATAACAGACTCAGGGCCTTGAAAGATCATGACCAGCTAATCGTTAGGCTGAGTAAAATTAGACAAAATTTAATGGGGATCAGGGTCGTGACCAAAACTTGGACCCCCAAAATTCATAGCACAAGCCCAGGAGGGGGATGGAGTGATTGTGTAGAATCCTACTTAGGTGACCCTAGCTTCATGCATGAGAAGGCAAGGCAGTGATCTGCATGCCAGACTTCTGATTTGGACTTCAGCTGTTTCAAAGGAGTATAGAATCTATCTCAAGTAATGAGAGAGCTGCTTAGACCTATGAAATATTTCTATCATATCTGGAATTTGGAATCTATTTTATACATTTTATAAACTCTAGAGTCTGATAGACCAGGACTTGAGTCCTGATTCTTTACTTCTATGTTTTCTTGGGCAAACAACTCAATTCCTCTTTGTTTCTTGGTCTGAAAAATGAGGGTAAGAAGACATCACCCATTATGTTCTTGTGAGTGTTGTAAGTATGTTAAAGAACTTTACACGTAATAAATACCCAATGAATGTTAGTGAAAGTATGATTCAGAATGGTATTGTTTCCTCAAGTACTTCCATGTTGGCATGGAGTGGGAGTTCAGAGCAGGAACCCAAAGAAAATCCTAATCTGCCTTGAAGTCGACACTAACTCTTTTGTTATGGTCACTCTCCACCCTATGCCCTCCCTCTCCCTCACATCCATCCTCTTATCTGAGCCTGTGAGAACAGAGAGGAAAAGAAATCAGGCAGCTGATCTAGATTTGGAGGCAAGACAAGTATTCAATAGTGTGTTACCAGAAATATATCACTGGAACCAGAATTTCATGGCCAGAATCAGAGTCATTTTGCTGAACCTGAAAGTGACTAACCTCCATGTGTTGGGGTCTAAGTCCCTGGGATGGGATCCTGATTTGGGTTCACCAGTGCCCACCTTACTCCTTTCTTGATACTTTCTCCTCTCTCTCAAGGTGTATGATACTTGCATCTCTAGAGAGAGAAGAGGTTAACCTAAAACTTTCATGGAAAGGTTCTTTGGGTTACTAAAAGGAAGATACTATCCAACAGAGTTGTTCAAGGGTGGAATAAGCCACCTCATAATGTAGTGAATTCCCTGTTGCTAGATGTGTGCAGGCAGAGGCTGTATAATTACTTGACTCAGGCATCAGAAGGGAGCACGGGCACTAATGCTAAAAGATCTTTCCAGGATAGAATTCCATGATTCTAGTTACATGAGCGAACATTGTGCTATCTGCGTTGATTCACGCCTTAGCTTTTTAAAATTTGAATTGACAGAATATTCTTTTTTTTTAAATTTTTATTGGAGTATAGTTGCTTTACAATGTTGTGTTAGTTTGAATTGACAGCTCTTTAACAATTTATTCAATATTCGTACATAATCTTTTAATATTTTGCAAATAGCCATAATATTTTCACTAGTTGATGTATTGTATACTCTGAAACAAATTCATATATACTACCCACAAGTAGGTAGATCACTGATTGTCACAACTCTTACATAAAACTATCGTTAAATTTTTGGTCCACCATAATAAGTTTTTTCGTCAAATCACAGACATCATGTCATTTCATCCCTGCCTATATCAATATGCATCTGTGTTTTTTAAAAAAGGACTTTTCTTATGTAACCATTATGCCATGGTTCTAATCTTACAGAATTCATTACTGCACTTATTGTATTATTATTGTACAATATGTGTTGTATTATTATTATAGTAAATAATTGATATCGTCTAGGACCCAGATTATATTTAAATACTACAGATTTTCTCCAAAATATCACTTTATTTGATATTATATTAATGTACCATAGTTTATTCAATCAGTGCTTTATTGAAGGTTATTTGGAGTGTTTTGTATATCTTGCTTTTAAAAATAATTTCGCAAAGAATAATCTTGTAAGTAATATCTTACTTTTGCCAGGTAAAATTGGGATAGATTTCTAAAACTGAGGTTATTCAGTCAAAAAGAAATTGTGTATGTGATTTTGCTAGATATGATCAATATTTTTCCATATGTGTATGTACCATTTTGCATTCCCACCATCAATGCAAGAAGGTGTCAGTTGGCTCACTATTCTTCCTATTGAGATGGTGTCAAAGCTTTGGTGAGATGCAGTCTACTTTAAATTTGCATTTCTCTTATTATAAATGAGAATGAACATTTATTATATGTTTCCTGGCCATTTATATTTCTTCTACTTTGAAATAACTTTTCATATTACCTTTCCAATTTTCTATCAGCTTGTTGATCTTATTTTGGGATTTTTGTGGCCTCTCCTCTCTGATTCTCTCTTTGATATAAGTTGCAAATAGTTTTTTCCTGTATCATTTGTCTTTGACTTTGCTTTTGTTTGTTTGTTTTCCATGCAAATACTTTTGGAAAAAAATTAGTTGAACTTAACAATCCTTTCAATATAATAGCTTCTTGATTTTGAGTAATTGTTAGGAAGACATTTTCTCCTCCACTCACAAAATAGAAATGTACTCACCTATGTTTTCTTCTACTTGTCTGATTTCACATTTTCACATTTAGATCTCTGATTTATTTGGATTTTATCCTGGTTTACTATATGACCTATACTATTATATCTTTACATATATAGCTATTATATGGCTATGCAGTTGTCCCAGCATGATTTGTTAAAAATGTATCTGATTTGAGGTGCCATATTTATCACATACTAAATTTTCATGACACTTGAATATATTTCTGGGTTTTCTATTCTGTTTCATTGGACTGGCTATACATGTGCTAATACTCTTTGATGTGATTAAAGTGGCTTTATGCCCTTACATTCCCCTTTTTTTTTAAGTGTTAATCTGGTTATTCTTGCTTATTTACTGTTTTCAATTGAAATTTATTAGCAATGTTTTAACTCCAAGAAGAAGATATCTTTTGATATTATTATTGAGATTGTGTTAAATAAACAAATTATCTTGGAGGATATTATGTTCATGACATCTTTCTATTCCAAAACATGATATGTTTCTCAATTTGTTCTTGTCAACTTTTGTGTCTTTCCATAGTGTTATAAAACTTTCTTTGTACAGGTTTTGCATAGCCTTTGTATAAATGTATCCCTAAAGAAATTTATCATGTTTGTTTGTCTGTTTTTAAATGTGTTATTTTATTCCATTATTGTATATAATAATATTTGTATTGATTTTCTTGAATTTTTACAGATATACAATCATCCTAAATAAAGATTATTTGCCTCTCTATTTCCAATTATTATGTCTCTAAGTGCTTTCTTTTATCTAGTTGCGTTGGTTATTTCCTCTAATGTCATTTTTATAAAGTCATGGCAGTATAAATACAGATGGACAAAGTCGATTGAAAGCATTACTTATAAGTATACATTATAATTTAATTACTTATAAAATTGAAACATTTTTTCCCTAAATTCTACCAATTCATTCTTTGTTATTTAGAAAACTTTGTTGAGTGCTTTTCCTTAACACGCCCTCTAAGCATTTACAGAATAAAATCTAGTAAACATACTAGATTATAGGTTGTTTAACATTGTAGAAAGAGCCTGGGCTTGATTCTTGGTTCTGCCACTCACTAGCTCTTTCACTGTGGACATAGAACTTGTTGAAGTAAGTTTTCACAGTCATAAAATGAGAAATTCTGTAAAGAATAAATTGATTTGGAAAATTGTGCATAAAATGCCCAATAAAATATCCAGCACTCACACACATCAGTTAATATTACTTTCCTGCATCCTTCCATGAGGGCAGGTACAGTGTCTAGCTAATCACAGCATCCTAGTAGAACAGAACACCTTGACCGTGCAGGTGTTCCAAATATGTTTTCTGAATTAAATTTTTGCAGATGGAAAATGTCTGCTGAACATGATCACTTTTCTAGTTTTTCTAAGATATAGTAAAGAAATAAGGAAGAAGTGAAGGAAAATTTTTTTTGCATGAGAACTTTGTGTCCTCACTTTTTATCCAACAACAAACCTGACATGCAGCAATCATACTTCTTTTACAAATGGCGTAACTCTGGCTCAGACAAATTAAGTCAAACTAGCAAGAGTTAGGTCTAAGAATTGAACCCATTATATTGCTTCACTTTTTAAAACATGTCCAAGGATTCCTTTTAGGATGAATTTAAAGAAACCTGACCACCTACCTCCTGCTGCTCTTGCCTGCCACCAGCTCACTCTGCTGTGTTCTTTGCCCATAGGAATCACTGTCAGTTCTGGACTAGGCTACACACTCTTGTATCTCTTGGCCCTCTCATCTGATATTCTCTTTGCTTGGAACACCACAAGTTCTTCTCTTCCATCTCTGTCCATTTGAAAGATTTCTATTCATCCTATAAGTTTCTATTTAAATGTTACTTCTTCCCAAAAGACTTCCTGACCCGCATTTCTCAATAGATGCTCCTATTTCCACAAATGCTATAAGAGTTGTGATTGTATCTATATTACTTATTCTAGTGTCCAGTATATCACTCCACACATGATAACTGTTCCACCAACATGGGCCAAATGAAAGTTTTCCATTATAGTGTTATTTGCAATAGTAAAACATTGAAGATAGTGTAAATTTTCAAAGATATGAACATAGTTACCCGTATTTTAGCACATCCAGATTATGAAATCTTATGCAATGATTTAAGAAGTGTCATATTTTGAAACACTTTTAATGACAAGATTTTACAGAAAAATATAGGTTAAAAAACAATTTGTAATATATTCCCAATTTTATCATGAAAATAGCTAATATTTTGGAGATTGCATCTGCAAATATTGTGCTGAATCTTTTAAATCAATTGTCTTGTTTAATTATTATAAATACAAAATAAAATGGTTACTATTATTATCTTCATTATAGAATTGGGGGTCACCCAAGTAGACGGTGATTGAGTAAAAGTAACTTTCATTACTCATGGATTCAAAATCTGGTTTTTTCTGATAGATGGATAGGTAGAGCTTTGTGTATACCCACATACACACACGCAGGTGCACTTCAAATGTAATATTTTCCTATTGTTCAGCTTAGTTGTGGGGAACATAGTAACCTGTTAACAGTTCTTAACTCTGGATGTGACTCTAATATTTTTTATAATTTTCTCCTCCTCCCACTTTTCCCACATGAATATGCATTATCTAATAAAGGAATTAAAATAATATATTAAAAAAAGAAATCTCTTTGTTATTAATCCTCTAACTCAAAGCTTTTCTATCTCATTTGTAGACCTGCAAAGGAGCTCTTTGGGTTTCAAAGGTGAGACTCCCATTTCCTCTTGCATATCATCGTTTATGAACACATCTATTATCCAGTCTTGGGCATGTGAGTTACGGTTATCCAAATCATCTGATTGATAGAGATCGTGTCATGAACAGATGGAATATGGTCATGCATATAATCCTGGGTGTGCTGCTCTCTATGGACTGCATTTAGGTCTCATTCAAATGAACAGAGCCAAATATTTGATTCAAAGAGTGAGAATTGGGATTTTTTCATTCATTCACTGTTACTTGACCAATATCTTTTGAACACTTTATATGCCAGAATTGATGCAAGGATCTAGGGATATGGAGAAAAGAGTCAGATTTCTGCCCTGGAGAGAAGAAGTTCATAATAGTGTTGGGAAGAAATTAATATAAGCAGAGATAAAGAGAGCATAATGATTGGTATGAAGGAGATGCGAGGAGGAGGTTGGAGAGCAGAGAAGAGGGGTACTCAGTTCAAACTTTGGAGTAAGCTTTGGTGGGCCTGGTAAGAACTGAAGTCCCCCTACTGTATGTAATACCAGTCCTTTTAGAGTGCCTTCAATGAGGTTTATATTTTATTTCAGGTGATACTCTCAGCATATGGCTCAGTTAACATTGGTGTGAATAGTATAGCCACCTTCTCCTCTTCTGGAAATATGCAAATTTACAACACATTCTTTGCCCTCACTGGTTTGTGTCAGAGTTGGTGTAGAGGTCAGTTTTTACCTGTTCCTCTTTCTTGCCCCTGACCCTCTGGACCTTTTGAAGACTTAATTGTGTCCAGCTGGGTGTACTTTGCCCTTTCCCTGAATAGGACAAAGGAATACTTACCCTCACCCATTTTCAAAGGCTTTCCCTTTCCCTTTGGATTTGTGGTTCAACAAACCACATCTTCCTTGACTCAGCTCCCAAATTACCTTAATAGCCTATGGCATCCAAAGGGTGACCTCCACCCTGTCCTGGCTTCTCTGGTGCCTTTAAGTCACACCTGCAGCCATTTAAAACAGTGTCACCAAGCTGTGGTCAATTCCTGGCACCAGCTGCTAAGCAGCATTCAAACCTTTCCTTCCTTACTGGACAGAACCATGATTTACAATTAAGAGTTCTTTGTCCTCCACTCTCAAATATTAAAAACAAATTACTCCTAAACTCTCTACTCTCTTCTTTCTTTCCTTTGTTTCTCTCTCTCTCTCTTCCTTACCCACAACCTCATAGCTTCATAGTCCAATGAAAAGAGCCTCTGTTGACTTCAGAATCTTGGGTTTCAGCCTCAGACCTCATAGTCTCCATTGTCACTGCAAAGCCTCAGTTTCCTGACCTGTAAAATAAATAACAGTTTAGGTTTGAGGGAAGACATAGGGAAATAACATAATGTTCAGAGTAATAGTCATTATAAATAAAAATAAAAGTAAGGGAACAGAGAGTATTGGTGGTTAGCGTTAGACTTAGGAGTCAGGAAAGGACTCTGTGAGGATGTGACATTTGGAGGAGAGGTCAAAAAGAGTGATGGAATGAGCTATGAAATTATCTGGGAAAAGAGCATTCCAGACACAGAGGATAACAAATGTGTGTGACTTCCCTAAGGAGAGCTTGCTTGGTATGATCAAGGGACAGTAAACCAACAGGTATGGCTCAAAAGCAGTGAGTGAGAGGGTCATGTCATACATGGGCTTAGAGCCAAGAGAAAGGTTTTGGATTGGGGTCTTAAAAGCCATTTGAGAATTTTTAGCAGAAGGGGGGGATGACATGATAACATTTTTATATTAAGAGGAACACTGTGCTGCATGGAACATAGATTGACAATTGACAGGAGACAGAAATAGAAGCTGGGAGACAAGGTTGACACTCTTGCAGCCTACCAGATGAGTGATGACAGGGGCTTGGATTGGGTGTTTATTGTGGCATCCTGGATCATGTGATTCAGGATGGGGTGTGAGAGAGAGGAATTGTCAGAACTATGAGGCTTTTGTCCTGAGCAATTGGGTGAATGGAGTTGAGCCATTTACTGAGACAGGTGAAACTAAGGGAGATTGGTTTATTGGGCTGGAAATCAAAAGGCTGACTTTAAAATATATTATGTTTGATGTGATTAACAGATGCTCAAGTGGAGATTCAGAAGAGGAAGCTATATATATGCAAGTTCATTTCAGAGATAGTGCTAGAGAACAAAATCTGGAGTCATTACATCAAATGCTGTGAAGCCATCTGGTAAGACTGAGGCTCAGAACTTGAGTTGTTGGTGACTGAGACATGTTTGAACTGAAGCGGAGGGTACCAGCTCAACAGGATTTTGTTCTAGAAAAAATGTGGAGTTTCTGCAACTAGTGTGGTTGGCTAAATTGATGAGTTTTGAGATTCAAGGGATGATGCCCACTAATAAAATAGAAATTTTCTATGTTAAAAGTAGGTGGTATGGAAATACAACTTAATATTATAATGATAAACAGAAAAGTCTGGCAACATTTTTTCAGTCATTCAGATCACAATTAGATGAAACTATACAAAGACCCTGGAAGAAAATACTTCCCAAGTATCAGGGGTGTTTTTTTAATTTTATGGATGTGTTACCAAACTCAGGTTCGGCAGCTTGTCACTCAAGAATCCAATACTGAGAGACAAGTGTTGGATGAAAGGAAAGGTAGCTTTATTGAGAAATCCAGCCATCCTGGGGAGAAGGTAGACTCATGCCCCAAAGAACCAACCTCACTGCCTATCAGGGGCAAGAGCTTTTAAAGGGGAATTTCAGGGGTGTATAGGCGAAGGGAGAGGGCTACGTGCAGAACAGCACTGTCAGCTCTGACAATCATCTTGAAATTAGTCATAGGTTTTCTGATCAGCATCTTCTTGATTGTTTTAAGTACAGTTAATCTTTAGTTTCAGGGTTGGTTTGTTCTCATTTTCTTGAGGCCAGTTCCTAGAATTGTTCAAGCAGGAGCAGCTTATGTTGTGGTTACTGTCTGGTTATCATGTAGTTAACTTCTTCCACCTGGAGGGAGTTTCAGTATCTGTAAAACAGTTCAAAAGACATGGCTCAGAATATTATCTTTAGCCCTTGAGGAGGAAATAAAGGTCCTTGACTTTGTTTCATTGCTAAACTATTATAATTTTGTCTTATTTGATTATTTTCTTTTGTTTCTGCAGTTTCTCATTTCTCTGATTAAATTTATTCTTTGGCTAAAGCTTTTCTACAGCTAAGAGGAAGGTGGAGGGCATGGCAGTAGGCGGCGGTGGGGTGGGGGGGTGTCAGACCTGAGAAGGCCTCATAGGGTCCTGCTTGGTTACAAAGGGATTATGGATGATGTAGGTTTTTATTCTTCTTCTTTCTTATCATGCATATACCCTGCTTTCAATTTTTATTAATTTTTATTAAAATGCATGACTCCATCTCCCTTTTAATAACTAAAGCATTGTAGTTAAATTTAATTTGATCAATATTCCCGATTCTCTATCAAAATATATTCCAGTGTCCTCCCTCAGATATAACACTATTGTGGATTTGGACAGTATTCTTCCTAACCTTTTCTTTATATTGTCTAACTACTTAAGTACCTCTAGTGTCTTAAATATAATTTTTAGTCTTGAATTTATCAGTATTTATATCTTACATCTGAGTAAACTTGTCCTCTCTTTGCTCACCCCACACCTTTCATATGTATTCTACTCTTTAGATTAACATTGTGGAATAAATTTTGCAATTGATAAAAACATGCTATTGTTTTATATTTTTATTTAAAATAATTCATGAATATCCCTTCTTCCATTTTTATCATGGAGTAACTTTTCTTATAGTTCTTTCAGAGTAGGTCCATAAACTGTAAAGTTTCTATGTCTGAAAAATGTCTTTATTATTCCCTTCCTTCTTAAATTGTGGTTTGGATGGTTTGGCTGAATATAGCATGCTGGGTTCAAAATATTTTTCTCAGAACTTGGAAGATGTTACTTTGTTGTGTTCTTGTATTCAGCACTGCTGATGAGAAATCTGGTGTCAAAATGATTTCCATTCCCTTGTAAATAACCATTCTTTTTCTTCTGGCATCTTCTAAGAATATTTTTCCTTCAGTATTAATATAATGAAGTTTCATTTCATTGTGTTTCAGTGTGAGTTTTTGGTTTGTTTTTGGTTAAATTTATCCTGCTCAGTAGCCTGTGTACTCAGTTTGTTTGAGAATATATGTCATTTATGTATGTATATATCATTATTTATGTAACAGTTCTGGGATATTTCAAATAGTCTTCTTCCTCATTCTTTCTTTACTCAACATACAAATGTTTTTAGAAGGATGTTAGAAATTTGGTATCTATCTTTAAAACATTTAGATTTTAGTTCACACTTCCGTTTCTATTTTGTGTTTGTTCTGTAATCCACAAACGTTTCCCAGTTTAGCTTTAGATCTTTTCGATTTGCTGTTCAATACTATACTTGCTATTCAGTACATATAAATAATTATTTAGACATGATTATTTATACAATTATAGATAGTAATCATTATAGAACATATTTTTTATTTGCAAAATCTCTATTTTATTCTTTTTATCATGACTTGCTTCATCACATACTTTTTTCTTTTAATGACAGTCATCCCACACTTTACAGCTCCTAATTTAAGGATTTTTGGGGGGTGTATTTGCTCCATTACCTTTGTTATCCTGGGTATAAATTTTTCTTATCTTCGGATTTACTCTTTCTCTTTCATGTAAGCAGCCTTTCTCAAATGTTTGGCAAACTCTGATTCTGTATTCAGCTTCTGTGACAGACTTCTCCTGCTTATTTCCTGGTCAATGGCAATTTCCCCTGATGTGAAAAACTTAGCTTCCCACTATGGCTTGTTGCCTACTTTCTTCTTTATGTGATGCCTCATAGCTTTGTGCTCACTGTGATTTCTCCATTGTTTTTCAAATTTTTGTATTATCATTTTTTCATACCTAGTTTATTAGTTAATTTCATATATCTTGTTGATATCTTCTTTATTGATTTTTATGAATCAACTCAGCATCTTAAAACCACGAAGAGATGGACATACTCTTGGTGGTAGGTAATCCCACCATTGATGCCATCTCCAGTGACTTTATGTGCTCCTGCTGTTCTCTTGGTCTCTTTTTCCTGATGCCAATGTGTGTGCCACAATCTAGGTATTCCATCTTGTCACCAGTACCTTAATCAGGGAAGGACAGAATTGGAACAAAAAGGTTTCTCCTTCTCAGAAACATCTTATTCTCTTATACTTCACAGTCCAGAAATGGTGGCATGTGCACTCTTCACTTCAAGGGAAACTGAGAAATAAACATTGTTTGCTAAAAAAGAATGATATTATAATTACTGGCTCTAGTCAACCATGCCTGATCTGTTGGGTATGGGCAATTGCAATTCCAAAGTAATATACTTTGTGTTTTTATTAAAAAGAGGGGGTGTGTGGATTCTGGATAAATAAAATATTGCCATATTAGACATTCTCGCCTAGTTTCTTAAAATCCTAGATTTAAAAAAAAATTATTTTATATTCTTAAAATTCTAGATTTAGAAAATCCAGTGGCTTCACTTTTATGATTATTATCTCTGCAACATGCTTCAGAAATAATAAAATAAAAATCTATTTGTAAGACTCATTTTGAATCTGTCAGTTTGACTTTAAGTTTCTCATCTAATTGTAATCGTTATTTTACGTAGTGAAAGAAAGTCTTTGCTTGGAGACTGCTGGACATAATGAGGACTTTATAAATGAAGAAATCCAACTCTAGCCTTAAGTCTGCCTTCCTTTCCAACCAGAAGGTAACATTTGCTTCAAAATACATTATTTGTGTTTAGGTCAGCCAGGATTTAACTTATTTGCCTGGCCTATATGGATCTTTCAATGACTATCTGTTGACTGAATGAAGTTTGGGCAGAATTGTGTGTGTGGATAGTGTAAGCTTTATTTCAGTTCCAAAGAGTAATAACATTGCTTTCCAATGGGAGAGCTCATAAAGGAAAAGTGTTATCATTTTGACAAAATTAAGAGAAAATTTTTTTCTGCATTGAAAAATAGCATAAAACAAATTAAAAGACTTTATAAAACTGGAAGAAATTATTCTGTGCAAGTAAAATATCTAAAAAGTTAGTGGTCTTAATATTTTAATAAGCTACACAAATCTTTAGAAATGAATGAATAAGTAAATGGGAAATGGAATGAAGAGACTAGTCAGAGGAGAAGAATAGAAATAACTAAAATAAAACCAGATTCATAAGTTACTAAATAATTGCAAAGGAAAAAAATGAGAACATTAATTTTTAAACATCTAAATATGCAATGCTGACAAGGAATGCTGAAACAGATTCACTCACACGTTGATGATGGGGTTATAAATTAGTGCAGCTTTTAAGAAATTAGCTTGGAATTATGAATCAAAAGCTTTGATGGTGCTTATATATTTTGATCCAATAATGTCATTCTTACATATCACTGATTAAAAATTTTGAAATCCAGACAAAGTTTTATGCATAAAGCTAAAAATTATAAGTGAGGCATCTATAAATTGAAATAACATGCAGTCTTTATATTTATGGAAACTTTTTAAAAACATAGCAAAATTATTTTGAAAACTAGAATCTCCAGATATAAAATTATTTCTAATTCATCACCTCATTATATAAAAGGTAATTCAGAGAGACAACTTAAAATTTTACATGACTTCTCTCTAGGAATTTCTTTTTGCTTACCTGTATTTTTCTACTGGTTCCAACATTTCCACCTTAAGGAGAGGTTCCTTTGACAAATTGTAAAATCCAAACAATAACAATAGCAAAAGAATGTCTGTGGTTCACATTTGTCAACATATTTCAGGCTTTAAGATCCTTCTGCTTTGATTTTGTTCTCCTAATCCTGTGAGTACGAAAAAGAAAACATTACTTTCTTTATCTTGAGTTAAGGAGCATGAGTTTCAAGTGTGTCATTCACACCGAGTGACTTCCCTGGGTCATCTAACTAGTATGTGACAGGACCTCAATGCTTGCTGCTTGGTTTCTAGTTCGAAGTTTACTCCACTCATCCAAGATGTTTCTTTCCTTTGTATGAAGTGTGTAACTTATTGTTAGGAGACTTCATTGTAGATTATTTGTGTTTTGAATCTCCCTTCTGGGTTCCAAGTAAACACTCCTAAATTATTCCAGGAGTCTTCTCAGTAACATAGCTAGGACGGGGTTTTCTGTGACACAATAAGAGAATATGGAGTCTGTCTACAGGACCAGGTCTGCATATAAATAGAGAGGAATGCTCTGGATTGGTGCCCACCCTGGAATCCTTTGAGAAGCCATTTTGACAATCTGGAGAAAAGTAACCTAGAGCAGGTCAGGAATACTTTCTTCCTGTCACCATGACCTAAACATCTGTGTGCTCCATTCCCTTTAAAATTGGGGAAAACTTCTATTCATCTGGCATCCTGGGATGGCATGAAAATTAATCATATTTTTACCTAAAGTTTCCTCTTCAAAACAGAAATGCCTGTGGATGCAATAAAATGTAAACTTATGAAAAAAATCGTTTCCCCTTGGTCTTTATGGTCTAATGAGTACTGCATTAGCACATGTCCTCTGGAACTATTAGCCTTTGTGTAATGTATTATTTCAAGAAAATCTAACTATAGTAAGTATCATTACATGTTCATAAAATTATAGAAAGATGCCCTGAAGAATCAATGATTTGAAAAAAAATTTGCCATATTTTATAAAATAAAGAAAATATATGAATATAAATAGCCAGAAATAGTTCTGAATTTGGTCAGTCTTCATTACTATCACTGGAAAATCTTTTTTAAAAATTAAATGTGTGTGTCTCATGCCCACTTCTTTTGAGCCGCTGGAAAGATAAGCCCTTCTTTCACAGTAGGGCTAGTGGTAAAACACCTTAGTGATCTAGCCCTACCAGACTGTGTCCTAAGCCCCCAAACAATATAAATTTCACTTGTCTAGGAGCTTGCTTTTGTTCATAAGCTCAGCTGCTTGCCCACATGGGATCCTTCTGAGTACCCTCCATGCTCTAGCACAAGGTTGATTCCTCCCTAGAGACTTTGTCATTACCCTTTGATCATACCTCATAGCACTTGAATAGTGCAATTATCTCAAAGTAGCATAGTTATTGTACACACACTGGTTTTCCCACTGATTGTGATGTACTATTCAGGCATCTTATTACTAGGAATGTAACAGGAACTCAAAAAATATTTATTTGATAAAAGTGAATAAGAACACCCAGTATCTCATATTCTGATGGGCTCCTCAAAGAGTTTTTTCTCATTTAGTATGAGAATATATTGAATGAAAATATTTCAAAATATGATCAGTTTTTTTCTGTATTCAAAGGAGGTTTGAAACGGAAATTGATTCAGATTATATATTTCAAGTTAAAAATAACCTCTTTAGTCTTTAATAGCAAGTGGAGCAATATAAATTTTGTTTTCAAAAAGTCTAAAGATGATGATGATAAAGAACATCAATAATTCATAAAGTGTACATAATATAAGTCTGTATAAAGATTATGACCTAACAATGGTGCTCAGCACCGGCTGACATTGGAATCACCTGAGGGCTAGATAAAATACTGATGCCTTGGCGCCACCCAATTGGTTGGAGGAGTGGTGAGCTTTTAAAAGATCCCCAGGTGAATTTAATGTGCAGGTTACTAAGTTCTACCTTACAACAAAATAGCTTCCAAATGTTATATATACCGCACCTGAAAACAAAGTGAACTTTGCTGATAAATGAGTCCTTAGCTTCTTGTGAATCCCTAAACTTTTTCCTGAGTCATGGAATTGAAGCTGAGAAGTATGTCATCTGCCTCCGAATAAAGCCCCACTAAATAAAACTACCCCTTTTCTTACTCCCTGCGTGCTGGGTAATTGGTACACCAGTGGACCCATGGATGGACTGTAAATAATTATCTACAGACTCAAAAATTAATAATTTCCTATGTAGAGTTTGGGAAAAAAATCCATTTGAGAAAGAGCTTCCTCTTTGCCTGGAGTCAAATATCCAACAGATACTTCAATGAAAAGAAAGCAAAGACATATCCAGTGATTATTTTAAACAGTGGTGAGTGACCTGTATTTTATTATGGTACTCAGCTGTTTTATCACACACACATAAATAAATCACAATTAAACAACTTTGGGAACAAAGAATTTGAATGAGGACACAATGAACTTTTCTCATAAAATCCAGATATGTGTTTTGCTTATACTTGCAACAAGCTGTGATTCCCACGTGAAAGGTATCAATCTATTTCCTCTTTCTGTCAATCACTTGTATCACGCAGGGTCCTGGTATGTTGGGTCATGACCTTTATCCTGGATAGGAGCCAAAAGCCACCAGTAATTTGACTGCTGTAATTATTTAGACTGTTTCTAATAAGTCTAAAAATGTCATGTTAACATTTTTCACATGTTTGTAGTCTTCTGGCCTTCAAATTAACCTCAACATGCCATTGTATACTTTTCTTTAGTTATATTGGAAGAAAATATAATTTTCAATAACTAAACTTTGATGGTTGCTTTATCTTGGAAACTATCTTGGCCTATAGGACCATAAGATACTATTTTGTTAGAATTTTTTCCCATGATACTATTTCTTTAGAATTTTTTCCCATGATAGGCCAAACTTTTGACAGTAATCAAAATCTATTCAACATATATTTACTGAGCATTTACTATGTGCTAGTTTCTGAGAATTAAAAGAAAAATAAGATCAAGTCCAGGTCTTCAAGTAGATGAACTGACAAAAAATTGACACAATGTAATTAGTAAAGACACATGGTTTAAATCTCAGCTCTATGGATTAGTGAGTATGTGACCTTTGGATATATTATCTGTGTGCAGACTGGGAAACTGAGGTGCACAATTCACACAGCTAGTATATGGCAGAACTGATATCTAGACCTAGGAAATTTGAACCTAGAGACTATTACTAACCGCTATGCCATTCTGGTTCTAGAGCCTGAGTTAATTGCTTGGTTTATACATGGAAGAATGTTAAATGTCATTTTGAAGAAGTGGGACCATGTGGAGATATATGTTTTATATATCTCTCTCTATATATAGATGTATGTTTCATATATGTATGTATATAACACATACATAGAATTCAACAGTATATGGGAAATATGGAAAGAGTCCTATAGCCTTAATCTGAACAAATGGGTCTTTATCATCTCTTTAGAGCAGCTTACCTTCAAGATCAATTTTTTCCATAACAGAGATCCAGGAAGAATAAAAGAACTGTGTTCTTCTGAATTGATTCTGTAGAGGCAGGTCCCCATCATAAACGTTCCTCAGGATTGGTCTTCCTGACTGACCCGGAGCCACGTGCTTGGTATCCACACGGGTAAATATCTTCAGCCAATCACAGGCAGCATAAAAAAAAGTCAAACATTATTAGAGTCCATCCTTTGCGGCTGAAGGATTTGGATTCAGTTTCAGAAATACTTATTGAGTAGAAACTGAAAAAAAGTTACCAATCTGGGTGTGATGGTTAATTTTATGTGTCAACTTGAATGGCCCACAGGATACCCAGATTAAATATTACTTCTGGGGGTGATTGTGAGGGTGTTTCCTGATGAGATGAACATTTGAATTGGTGGACTCAGTAAAATAAATCACCCTCCCTAATGTGGGCACATAAAATCTGTTGAGGGTCTGAGTAGAACAGAAGATAGCAGAGGGAGGACTTTGCTCCCATTTTCCTGCCTCACTGCTTGAATAGGACAACTCACCTCACCCTCTCTTGCCCTTAGACTGAGATTTACAGCATTTGCTCCCTGGTTCTCAGGCCTTCAGACTCAGACTGGATTACACCACCAATCTCCTGGGTCTTTAGCTTGTAGACAGCAGACTGTGGGACTTCCCAACCTCCATAATCACATGAGCTAATTTCTCATAATAAATATCCTTTAATATCCTATTGGTTCTGTCTCTCTGGAGGAACCTGATTAATACACTAAGTATACAAGGGCAAATGAAAAAGGACCCCTTCCCTCTCTCTGCCTCCTTTAGCAGAAGGAGCAAATGCATGGACAGATAACATGGTTCAGGCGGGATGTTCTCTGCAAAAGAAAGTGAAAGTGCTTGGCAGGGAGATGTTGCCAAAAGTTGATTTTTCTCATTCTGTTCAATTAACAAAATATGGACATCCTATAAATATAAAAATAGAAAAAGGTAGATAAAGTTACCAACCTTTTTATCTCCTTTTATAAAATCTTTTAAAAGAGCAAAATGACCAATTAAGAAATATATATGAATATAGTTTCAAGATGAGTGTTTTTCTTGGTTTGTAGCCTGGCTCACCCACTTTCTAGCCATGTTATTTGGAGAATGTGAATTACTTATCTGTGACTCAGTTTTCCCTTCTCTAAAGTGGTATCTATCTCATAGATATATTATGGAGATAAAATAGGAAAAAAATAAAGTTTTTAAGTATAATGCCTGACAAACAGTAAAAGCTCTGTAAGTTACATTTATTATTTTATTATTATTGTGGTCAAATAGAAATGCCTTTTGAGGACATAACCACAAAAACAGAAAATATGCCAGCTGCTGGTCTTCTCTCTGACCAAGCTGAGAGAGGAAATTTCTACAACCTGGTTCCAAAACTAAAAAAAATTCATGCAGAAAACTGCAGGTCTCAAAATGTAGCCCTCCTAGTCATCTAAACTATCCCCTGCCCACTGCCCCCCCATATTTATTTCCCCTTCAGAAATCTCTCAGATATGCTCTTGTAGGTTTACAGTCTAATTTCAGAAAAAAACCTTTGGACCTGAAACAAAAATGCAAAATAACAGAAGGCTGAGACTGTTGTTCCCAGCAACTAGTGCAGGAACAGAAAACACAGTTGGCTTCATATTTCAGGTTCAACTTAAAGCAGGTACCCTAGGCAATTAAGTTTCCTTGCCCCTTGAGTTTGAATATTTCAAATTGATTGCAGAAGTGAGCAAGGTGACCTAATTGTACCTCTGCTTTTCACATGAATTTATCTTCTTGCTTTTTTAGAAGGGGGCCTTCCGTTTAATATTTCCGTAATTAAATGCACCGCTGTCAGCTGTGAAATCCCTAACAGCTTTTCAATGACAACATATTGGATGCTTCTGTGGTCCTCCAAGGTTTCTCTCAGATGTCTTCAACAGGAAGGACAGAGGTAGGTGAGAGCCTCACTCAGGTGTGTGCAAACCCAGGTGTGGAGGCGGCTGTGGGTTTATGGCCAATGCCTTCATTTCCTCTCTTTCAGATCACATTAGCTGGGAAAGCCTAGGCATGGCCTGAGAAAGTGGGAAAGAGTAAAAATAAAATGCCTCATCATTCGTGCACTCTGATTCTGCCTGAGACTTTTGCCTAGGGGTCATTCAATGAACATTACCTTGCTGGTGATGCACAGAGATATCTCAGCACGTCATAGTGTAAATTCTGCCTGCACAAAGTTATGTGCTTTGTTTTCATCCTCAAAATATTTTTTGCAAGTAATGCATAATTTTTTCTTTGTAACAGAAACCACCAAAAGAAACAAAGAAATGGAAAATTGCTAACAGCAGCATGCTAATTAGCAAATACACCCCAGCACTTTGCATTAGCCAACTTAGGCACATTATGTTTTATGTCTTTGTTCATTGGCCAGGACTTCCAGCAGCCTAATAATTCATTATTAGACCAGCTTTATCAAGAAGACACTGTGTTTTAGAAACTCTAGAAGATCATTTAGAGCAGTAACAAATTACTGCTTTTAATAAAATGCTTTTTTTTCACTCAGTAGGATACCGTAAAAAAACAGTCTATAGAGAAGTAGTCTATAGAAAAGGAACATTTTTATCTTTGAGAAAATAATACTGGGGAAATGATAATGTAGTGGGGACTCGTGGTACAAAAGGAGAATAAAAAGCCTCACTCTCTGACATCTCTCTCTGTTGCTTCCCCATCAACCTGTCTGATCGTTCTTTTATAGTCTCCTTCACAGGCTCCTCTCTCTGGAAGCTCTTTCTCTCTCTCTAGTGCTGGGTTCCACCAAGATCAGTGCTTAGCCATTTGTTTTTCTCACTCTCCACACCTGCCAACATGATCCAATCCATTGGTTTTCAAAACTAGGCACACATCAGAATAATTCCTCACAGTGCTTTCTAACCATGCAGATTCCTGGTCATCACACTGCTCTGCTGAGAGAGAATCACTAGAGGTTGGGCCCAGTAATCTGTATTTTCACAACTTTTCCAGGTGATGCTAGATCTGTGACTCTAGGTTGTAACCCACTAGCATCATATGGGCTGCCAAAGGTGGTAAAAGTCATCTGTGTTTTCAGCTCTAAGCTGTCCCTTCAGCCTCAGGCATGGCTGTCTAACTGCTTAAGTGTTTATGTCTGAATGTCACTCAGACTCTTCACATGCAACACAAGCCAAGGTGGTTTCTCCCCTCGTATTCACTGAGTGATTGTTGTATCCGACCTGGCATACAATACCTTAGACTCCTGTCTCTCCCTCATCCTCTACATTTAGCCATCAAAGGCGTTTTCCCCTCCCAATCCTAGTTTAGGGTCTCCTTACCCTTGCGTGGACTACAGGAACAGAGACAAACTCCTAAGCTCCAAAGGAGAAGCGAGGTACCTGCCACTACTGGTTTTAGTTGCCTCATCGTCGTATCTGGAATTTCTATTTTCTTGCTTCTGCAGACTCTGGACCTAACGCCTGGAACATAGGATCCTGTTCCTGAAAGGACTCAAATAATATCCAAGCCTTAGGTTTGTTCTCCCTTAATTACTCCAAGTTCCTCAGGCCTGGGAGCCTCTCTCTTTCTGTTTATTGGGCACTTCCTTTAGGTTTTGATGGCTTACAGTGAATCTCTGTGATCAAACCCCCAAACTCTGCTAGGGATATGTAGAAGGAAGTTTTTGAAATTTAGAAATCTTTTATTTGCTCGACAAAGCTAGTCTTTTAAGACCATGGACTTAAAAAAAAAAAAAAAAAGTTAGTGTGAAATTCAAGCTGACCAATGACTTCTTTGTCCTAGATGGCATTTGCTGTCCCCCTGAAACAATTAATGCCATTGATCCAATGGGTGAGAAACCTCAGGGCAAAGTGATTGACAGGAAAGGAAAAATACATTGTTTTCAATATCACCCGCCCCTGCGCCCCCATTTTCTCCCCCTGCCAGACCTTTGCACCTTTGAAAAGCACAATTGTTCTCAGGAAAGTGTTCCCTACCCCTCCTCCCAGGAAGGAAGGTGTCAGCTTTCTGTGTGGAGCTGTCCCAGTGCGGGAAATCTCGCCCACCCTCTGAGACTGTGTTGAGTCCCATCTAGGTCAAGCAGACACCATCTTTAATGGTGCAGGACAGAAATAAACTCCCTGAAATGAACAGTAGTTCCTTTTCACCCAGAGGAGGCAGAAATGGTGTGGCAGGGGAAATTCCTATTGCCTGTGTTCAAGGGATATTGGACACCCATCACGTGTGAGTTTGTATTTGTATACCTCACTTTTACCCATAAGAATATCACTCCTTATATCCATTCCTGTTGGCTAGCTAGAAAAAGGAAAATGAAAGTTGGTAATAGAAAATGGGAGAAGCAGAGAAATAGACAACTGAGGTGAAGCCAGATGTTTTTTGTTTGTGTTTTATTTTATTGTGTTTTTTTCAAGTAAGCCTTAGGAAAAATAATGCCAAGGGGAGAAAACTTGTATCTTAATACTACTGTCTGTTGAGAAGGGAGCTGACACATGCATACCTATCATGGGCTGATGCAAAGTACTTTGTCATAAAGCTATCATGAGTAGAATTGAATCCATATAATCTTGTATTCTGAGTTGGTTAAATACTCAAGCTATTTCTTGATTCTGAGACCATAATCTCAAACACACATACACACACACAAAGTTGGGAGGAATACATCTCAAAAATATCTTTGTCCATATTAGGTTCAACAGGGCAAACAAAATTTATAAGCATTTTGTTAAAAATAAGTGAAGTTAGACCCTACATATTTCAAGCAATTAATGATGATAAGTGATATTATTTGCTGTAGCTATATTTGTTCAAAAAGACTTTTAAAGTATAATAGATAGCATAGGTCATAGACCATCCAGATACTTTTACTTTAATTGTATCTTTTATAGACCTATAAAGTCATGTGCAAGAGGCAAAGTTTAAAAGTACAAATTAATGAAAAAGAAACTCCTTATTTCATTCACAGGGGATCCACATATGAAGTACTTGGAAACACTTTTAAAAATCCCCTTTCCTCAACTATTGATGTACTTTAGACTCCAGAGTTAACGCTAGCACCTCTTAGCTCCAAAATTTTCTTCCTTTTTTTTTCATGTTTCTCCATCCAACATAATTCCTTTTTCTCTGTATTTCTCCTCTGGAAAACTATCATAACTTTATGTCTTACTGTCCTAAGTGATTTCCTCACCTCTCCACAGTGTTTTTGGTTCTTTGCTTTCTTAGGTCTCGAGATTCTGCATCATAAAAATTCAAAGTGCAGAACCCTGACAATAATGTTCTGTATGTCATCAGTCTTTGTGTAGATCCCTAGCACACACCACAGTGCCTGGGACACAGTAGACTTTTGACAATGGGGCCAAGAGGGAAGACGAGAAAAAGGAAGGCTGGAGCAAGTGAAAAGGAAAGCTGGGTTAGTTTATTAATTTTTTCAATGTCTTTACATGGAAATTTTCCAAAAGAAAGTTTAACATGACAAGCCTCTACTTTTTGGGTGAATCTACAATGACATGACATTAACATGGACATAAGTATTTTTAAGTCCTTCAGGTGGCTAAATGGATGGTTAAACATGGTTGATTACAAAATAACTGGGAATATGGTAGAAGGTCAATTCAATGCCAGGAATTTTTATTTTATCTGGGCTCTTGGCACTTAGTTGAACTGGAGTCCCACATGCTGGAGCTATATAGGGGCTTATTGCTGGCCCCACACAAGGAGCAGAAATGATGGTGATGGAGATATTTGTCTTAGTTTTATCTTCTATACATTCATAGATCTGTGGAGTCAGTCTCAGAGCTGTGTCATGTGCAAGAAGCAATGTTTAACAGCTCAGGTTAATTAAGAATAAACTCTTTATTTTATTCATAGGGTATTCACATATAAAATACTTGGAAAGACTGTTTAAAATCCCCTTTCCACGTGGTGGACATTTTGGCTTTGGCATGGATAGGGAGTTAGAACAGACTTCAGTAGGTGAAGGATGGTGATGAGTCATCGTGAAAACTGGATTCAAGTACAATAGAACTCAAGGCTCAATTAACAAAGAAAATTCATGGTCATAAGAAAACAAAGAGCAAACTCTCAGGACGCATCTGAGAGAACCAAAATGTTGATTCCCAGGGGCCCAGCCCTACCTCCCTAGTACCATTTCATTTTTGTTTCAGGCATATATATATGTGACACAGATAGCTTTGCTTACATCAGGCACTGTAACTAATGCAACCAATAAAAGCATTTCTTGTTTCTTTAAATTTTCACACAGTTTTTACATTGTCTGTTTGCTCTTCATTTTCAGAATTTCTTAATGTAAGGGTGTTGATGGGTATTATAACCTTACAAATCAAGTTTAGGATTATGTGTACAGTAGAGTTTGCAGTTTGAGTTTCTTAATGCACTTAGGTGGCAGTGAAACACACAGGTGTCACATGGACTTGAAAGTCTTCCAGCAGATTATATTTGCTTTGTCATAAGCTCTATTAGATATCTGTATACATTCGTGTGTGTGTGTGTGTGTGTGTGTGTGTGTGTATGTGTCTTTTTATTGCCACCTCAGTGACTTCCTCTCGTACTTGTTATTTTCTGTCATCACTGCCTTTGAATAGTGTGGACATATGACAAGAATATACACACCGTAGCCACTGTCAAGGTGACAGAAACCCCCAAAGGTCTGTATGTAAATGCAATCTCAAGCCTTTTCCTGTATGGCCTTATTTTCAACACATGAGACCCCAGGGCCTGTCCTCTTGTAACACTAGAGAAGTTCTCATGTGGCAGAAAGAAAGGGAATGGAATGCAACACAGGAGTCTAAGGAGTACCAAGGATAAAATCTACATGTTCACAGGCTTAATTCTGGAGAAACTAGCTACTAAAGAAACAATATTTCAGAGCTGTGGAATCATTCAGTGCTCAGTCAATTAATCATACTTGCTGTCTCCACTTTGCTTCATTCCTTTGCATATAATTTTCCCTTTGTTAGAAATGTTCTTCCATGCCTTCTTTATCTCAGAAGTTCCTGATTATTCTTACACTTATTTCACATGTAATCCTTCTGCATGTTCTTCCTGTGTTCAACAGCTGCTTTTTGAATACTTGACTCTTCCTGTGTGGAGCAGGCAGAATAATGCCCTCCCAAGTTCTCCAAAGATGTCCACACCCTACTCTCCAGAACCTGTGAATACGTTATATAACATTGCAAAAGGGAATTAAGGTAGCAGATGGAATTATTGTTGCTAATCAGCTGACCTAAAAATAAGATTATCCTGAAAAAAAAAATGAAAAGATTATCCTGGTTTTTCTGCTTGGGCCCAATGTAATCAGAAGTGTCCTTAGATAGGGAAAAGGGAGGCAGAAAAGGCAGAACCAAAGAGATGGCATCACAAGAAAAATTTGATCAGCATTGATGGATAGGAAGATAAGCATTAAAAATTAAAAAAAAAAAAAATATTACCTAAATCAAGTCCTGGAACCATGATTCTTGACAGAACCAGTGAGTTCTGTCAAGCTTCCATGGAATCTATAATTTCCATACCATGTAAGTTATTCCATACTATGGGAATGTAAATTGGTGCAGCCACTATGGAAAACAGTATGGAGGTTCCTCAAAAAAACTAAAAATAGAGTTGCCATACGATCCAGCAATCCCACTCCTGGGCATATATTTGGAAAAAACTATAATTCAAAAAGATACAAGCACCCCAATGTTCATTGCAGCAGTATTTACAATAACCAAGACATGGAAACAACCTAACTGTCCATCGACAGATGAATGGATAAAGAAAATGTGGTACATATATACAATGAAATATTACTCAGCCATAAAAAAAGAATGAAATAATGTCATTTGCAGCAACGTGGATGGACATAGAGATTATCATACTAAGTGAAGTAAGTCAGAAAGAGAAAGACACATACCATATGATATCACTTATATGTGGAATCTAAAATATGACACAAATGAAATTATCTACAAAACAGAAACTGACTCACAGACATAGAGAACAGACTCGTGATTGTTGGGGAGGGGTGTGGTAGGGAAGGGATGGACTGGGAGTTTGGAGTTTGGGATTAGTAGATGAAAACTGTTATATATATGTAATGGATAAACAACAAGATCCTATGTATAGCACAGGGAACTGTATTAAATATCCTGTGATAAACCATAATGGAAAAGAATATGAAAAAGAATGTATATATATATATGTATAACTGAATCACTTTGCTGTGCAGCAGAAATTAACACAGCATTGTAAATCAACTATACTTCAATAAAATAAATTTAAAAATAAGTTATTCCATACTAGATATGGAAAAATTCAAAATGCTGCAAATCCTTTTTCTGAAGCTAGCCCAATCCTGCTATCAAAACCTGAGGGAGATGACACACACATACACACACACACACACACACACACACACACACACACCAAACTACGAATTCTTGTATCTTAGCCACAAAAGTTCTAAGAAAAATGCTAATTCCACAACTATTACCACTACCATTATTACATTATTTATTGTGCACTTGTTATACGTCAGGTACTGGGCTAAGAAGCATCATCTCAGGTAATCCTTGCAGCTTTAAAAGTCCCACTTTATCAATGACAGAACTAAGGCTTAGAAAAGTTAAATAAGTTATTCAGGGTTACCATTCAATGGTTACCACTTGCCAGTCAAGTGGCAGGGTGAGATGTTCCCACAGACTTGTCAAACTCTAAATCTATTAAATAATAATATCTTAAAATAATGATCTTTGACTCCCAAATAGTGTGTACCCCAGGAATATATAGGAGGTTTCATATTAGGAAACACAAATACACCTAAAGAACAAACAAAAGCTACCAGTATCTCAGAAGCCAAACCCATCCATTTTTTTAAATTGTTTGAATATTTATTCATCTTTCTATTGTATTTTGTTTTCTTTTTATTACATTTACTTTTTTAGACATCTTTTTTTTTTTTTTTTTTTTTTTTTACATTTTAAATATCTTACAATTTTATTTTTCAATCATACATCAATAAAGCTGAAAAAAAATCCCTAGTAGCACCTACACAGAAAAAAATAATTAATTAATAATTAATTAAAATATTGGGGGGAGAAAGGAAGTGGTGCTAAAGAACCCACAGATGGGCTCAGTTCCAGCACCACACAGTCATGTTCATTAATGGAAGGTGCTCAGGGTCTAAGATACAGAGCCCGGGGGAGTCAGGGCAAGGCCTCACCCTGGTCACATTTGAGCATAGATGGGTAGGAGTTTGCTAAAGGGATTGCTGGGGAGTGCCATTAGGGTTCTTCAGACAAACAGAACCTATAGGGTGTATATGTGTGTGTGTGTACAGGTGCATTTGTATGGAGACAGATTTTTTTTTAAGGAACTGGTTTATGTGATTGCGGGGCTGCAGGACGGACCAACAGGCTGGTAACCAGGGAAGGCTGATGTTGCAGCTTGAGTCTAAAGGCAGGTCTGAGGGCAGAATTTCTTCTTTTTGAGGACCTCAGTCTTTCTCTCTTAACTCCTCCAAGTGTTTGGATGAGGCACACCCACGTTATGGAGAGTAATCTGCTTTACCCAAAGTCTACTGATTTAAATGTTAATCACACCTAAAAAAAACTTTCATAGCAACATCTAGACTGGTATTCTACCAAACATCTGGGCACCATGACCAAGTTGACACGTAGAACTGACCATGACACAGTGGGACCTGAGAGTCTTGTGTCCTCTCTGTGAGCTGGGAGGCAAGGTCATCTGCTGAGAGCCAGGTGATTAGGATGCCCGGGAGGCTGAGGAGAGTGGGAGTCAGAGAGGTAGTGGCAGGACCCTGGCAGGGAGTTCCTGAGCCACGTGGGGCGCGCTGAGCCTGGGTGAGTGCATGAATGTATGAATGAGTGAATATCTCAGTGACAGCAGAGAGACTAGCTGATGCTAGGATGTGTGACACCTCTGTCACAGAACTGGGAGAGGAGATAAACACGGGAGCAGGTGCAGATAGGTGTGTGGCTGGGGCAGGAGGATGAGGGAACCCAGCAGCCCTCCCCTCTCTTCCGCTTCTCTGCCCTGAGCACCCCAGGGGCAGTTCATGGTTTCAGTACTTCTAACTTCATTTCACTGGTATTGGATGAGGACCTCGTCACATGGTCCCTCCTTATCTGATGCCTTGGAACATCCCTGGGCCTCTATTTCTCCTGCACTTGATCATGCTCAGGGCCCCAGCTTCCTGGAATCTGAATGATCTGGAGTCTCACGTGTGAAACTGCACACTAGCTATACAAAAGGGCCCCTAAGGGGAGAATCATGTGATGAGGGGAAGGAGGGAAAAGTGCCTAGAGAGGCAGCTGGGGTTAGGCGGCAGGAGGACGGGAATTACAGCTGGGGTTCTGGTCCCAGCTCTGCCCTTTACCACCTGTGTGACTTGGGCAAAAACTGAGGCTAACAGTACCTGCCCCGTAAACCTCGCCAGGTTATCTAAGGGTATAACAAGTTCATGAATGCAGAAATGCTTTGAACATTAGAAGACATAACAACCACAACAGGTACTATTTAAAGACACTCAATATATGCATGAAGCACAGAAAAGGGAATTTCCAGTGTACTGGTTGGAGTGGGATGGGGTAGGAGAAGGTTTTTACACATCATCCTGGGCTGGGGAAGACCTTTACCAAGTACCTGCTATGTTCCAGACCCTGCGGTGGGCACTTGCTATGCGGCTGCTTTTTTTTTTTTTTTTTTTTTTTTTTTTTTCACACACACACACTGTATTTTATTTTTACAAGAGATAAATAGACTGACACCAAGCATTGTACATGGATGACCACAACAAAAGCAACAATGATTGCAATTACCAAACATGAAACACACTCATACTATGTCATAATATTGACATTCAGTCCAGTAATCCTCCACTGTAACAGCTCCTTTACTTTGCAGTGAAAATTGATTTGTATATTCTTTGCCTCTGAGTCCTTGTGGGATTTTTTTTTTTTTTTAATTCAGACAGAAAGTCACAAAAATTATACTCATCCTCATCAGTTCACTCAGTCCCATGTAATTAATTGTTTTTTTTCATCTTGATCTTTTGTTAGCACTTTTATGAGTTCATCAGTTTTTCATCAGAGTTCTGAAAATGCTTATTCATTCAGTTCAGCAGTACAGTCAGTTACCAGAAACCTGTACTTGTCAGAGTCTTTTCCATGAATTTCTTGAAGATGAAACCCTTTTATAGGAACATATTTGCAAAATCATCAGAGTACACCCAGAACTGTCTGTAAATGACAAAAGACTTAAAAATGACCACGGTAAAAGATTTGATGAAAGTTCATAATAATGCAGTTGACAAGAAAATTAGTTATTTCTGAGATATACATTTTAAAGTAATAACTAGGATTATGACTTATAACATTATACCAGAACATATAAGATTTTTAGAAATTTCATGTAATGTCTGAAACATTTATATTAACATATTTCCATACATATTTCCATACAAATACAAATATAAGATTTTTAGAAATTTCATGTAATGTCTGAAACGTTTATATTAACATATTTCCATACATATTTCCATACAAATACAAATATAAGATTTTTAGGAATTTCATGTAATGTCTGAAACATTTATATTAACATATTTCCATACAAATAACCCAATGAAAGTTTAGTATTAGTTGTTTTGTTTGTTTTTTTATACTGCAGGTACTTATTAGGCATCAATTTTATACATATCAGTGTATACATGCCAATCCCAATCGCCCAATTCAGCACACCACCATCCCCACCCCACCGCAGTTTTCCCCCCTTGGTGTCCATATGTCCATTCTCTACATCTGTGTCTCAACTTCTGCCCTGCAAACTGGCTCATCTGTACCATTTTTCTAGGTTCCACATACATGCATTAATATACGATATTTGTTTTTCTCTTTCTGACTTACTTCACTCTGTATGACAGTCTCTAGATCCATCCACGTCTCAACAAATGACTCAATTTCGTTCCTTTTTATGGCTGAGTAATATTCCATTGTATATATGTACCACTACTTCTTTATCCATTCGTCTGTTGATGGGCATTTAGGTTGCTTCCATGACCTGGCTATTGTAAATAGTGCTGCAATGAACATTCGGGTGCATGTGTCTTTTTGAATTACGGTTTTCTCTGGGTATATGCCCAGTAGTGGGATTGCTGGGTCATATGGTAATTCTATTTTTAGTTTTTTAAGGAACCTCCATATTGTTCTCCATAGTGGCTGTATCAATTTACATTCCCACCAACAGTGCAAGAGGGTTCCCTTTTCTCCACACCCTCTCCAGCATTTGTTGTTTGTAGATTTTCTGATGATCCCCATTCTAACAGGAGTGAGGTGATACCTCATTGTAGTTTTGATTTGCATTTCTCTAATAATTAGTGATGTTGAGCAGCTTTTCATGTGCTTCGTGGCCGTCTGTATGTCTTCTTTGGAGAAATGTCTATTTAGGTCTTCTGCCCATTTTTGGATTGGGGTGTTTGTTTCTTTGATATTGAGCTGAATGAGCTGTTTATATATTTTGGAGATTAATCCTTTGTCCGTTGATTCATTTGCAAATATTTTCTCCCATTCTGAGGGTTGTCTTTTCGTCTTGTTTATGGTTTCCTTTGCTGTGCAAAAGCTTTGAAGTTTCATTAGGTCCCACTTGTTTATTTTTGTTTTTATTTCCATTACTCTAGGAGGTGGATCAAAAAAGATCTTGCTGTGATTTATGTCAAAGAGTGTTCTTCCTATGTTTTCCTCTAAGAGTTTTATAGTGTCCAGTCTTATATTTAGGTCTCTAATCCATTTTGAGTTTATTTTTGTGTATGGTGTTAGGGAGTATTCTAATTTCATTCTTTTACATGTAGCTGTCCAGTTTTCCCAGCACCACTTATTGAAGAGACTGTCTTTTCTCCATTGTATATCTTTGCATCCTTTGTCATAGATTAGTTGACCATAAGTGCGTGCGTTAATCTCTGGGCTTTCTATCTTGTTCCATTGATCTATGTTTCTGTTTTTGTGCCAGTACCATATTGTCTTGATTACTGTAGCTTTGTAGTATAGTCTGAAGTCAGGGAGTCTGATTCCTCCAGCTCCATTTTTTTGCCTCAAGACTGCTTTGGCTATTCGGGGTCTTTTGTGTCTCCATACAAATTTTAAGATGATTTGTTCTAGCTCCGTAAAAAATGCCATTGGTAATTTGATAGGGATTGCATTGAATCTGTAGATTGCTTTGGGTAGTATACTCATTTTCACAATGTTGATTCTTCCAATCCAAGAACATGGTATATCTCTCCATCTGTTGGTATCATCTTTAATTTCTTTCATCAGTGTCTTATAGTTTTCTGCATACAGGTCTTTTGTCTCCCTAGGTAGGTTTATTCCTAGGTATTTTATTCTTTTTGTTGCAATGGTAAATGGGAGTGTTTCCATAATTTCTCTTTCAGATTTTTCATCATTAGTGTATAGGAATGCAAGAGATTTCTGTGCATTAATTTTGTATCCTGCAACTTTACCATATTCATTAATTAGCTCTAGCAGTTTTCTGGTGGCAGTTTTAGGATTCTCTATGTATAGTATCATGTCATCCGCAAACAGTGACAGTTTTACTTCCTCTTTTCCAATTTGTATTCCTTTTATTTCTTTTTCTTCTCTGATTGCTGTGGCTAGGACTTCCAGAACTATGTTGAATAATAGTGGTGAGAGCGGACATCCTTGTCTCGTTCCTGATCTTAGAGGAAATGCTTTCAGTTTTTCACCATTGAGAATGATGTTTGCTGTGGGTTTGTCATATATGGCCTTTATTATGTTGAGGTAGGTTCCCTCTATGCCCACTTTCTGGAGAGTTTTTATCAGAAATGGGTGTTGAATTTTGTCAAAAGCTTTTTCTGCATCTATTGAGATGATCATATGGTTTTTCTTCTTCAATTTGTTAATATGGTGTATCACATTGATTGATTTGCGTATATTGAAGAATCCTTGAATCCCTGGGATAAATCCCACTTGATCGTGGTGTATGATCCTTTTAATGTGTTGTTGGATTCTGTTTGCTAGTATTTTGTTGAGGATTTTTGCATCTATATTCATCAGTGATATTGGTCTGTAATTTTCTTTTTTTGTAGTGTCTTTGTCTGGTTTTGGTATCAGGGTGATGGTGGCCTCATAGAATGAGTTTGGGAGTGTTCCTTCCTCTGCAATTTTTTGGAAGAGTTTGAGAAGGATGGGTGTTAGCTCTTCTCTAAATGTTTGATAGAATTCACCTGTGAAGCCATCTGGTCCTGGACTTTTGTTTGTTGGAAGATTTTTAATCACAGTTTCAATTTCATTACTTGTGATTGGTCTGTTTATATTTTCTGTTTCTTCCTGATTCAGTCTTGGAAGGTTATACCTTTCTAAGAATTTGTCCATTTCTTCCAGGTTGTCCATTTTATTGGCATAAAGTTGCTTATAGTAGTCTCTTAGGATGTTTTGTATTTCTGCAGTGTCTGTTGTAACTTCTCCTTTTTCATTTCTGATTTTATTGATTTGAGTCCTCTCCCTCTTTTTCTTGATGAGTCTGGCTAATGGCTTATCAATTTTGTTTATCTTCTCAAAGAACCAACTTTTAGTTTTATTGATCTTTGCTATTGTTTTCTTTGTTTCTATCTCATTTATTTCTGCTCTGATCTTTATGATTTCTTTCCTTCTGCTAACTTTGGGTTTTGTTTGTTCTTCTTTCTCTAGTTTCTTTAGGTGTAAGGTTAGATTGTTTACTTGAGATTTTTCTTGTTTCTTTAGGTAGGCTTGTATAGCTATAAACTTCCCTCTTAGAACCGCTTTTGCTGCATCCCATAGGTTTTGGGTCGTCGTGTTTTCATTGTCATTTGTCTCTAGGTATTTTTTTATTTCCTCTTTGATTTCTTCAGTGATCTTTTGGTTATTTAGTAACGTATTGTTTAGCCTCCATGTGTTTGTCTTTTTTACGTTTTTTTCCCTGTAATTCATTTCTAATCTCATAGCGTTGTGGTCAGAAAAGATGCTTGGTATGATTTCAATTTTCTTAAATTTACTGAGGCTTGATTTGTGACCCAAGATGTGATCTATCCTGGAGAATGTTCCGTGCGCACTTGAGAAGAATGTGTAATCTGCTGTTTTTGGATGGAATGTCCTATATATATCAATTAAATCTATCTGGTCTATTGTGTCATTTAAAGCTTCTGTTTCCTTATTTATTTTCATTTTGGATGATCTGTCCATTGGTGTAAGTGAGGTGTTAAAGTCCCCCACTATTATTGTGTTACTGTCGATTTCCTCTTTTATAGCTGTTAGCAGTTGCCTTATGTATTGAGGTGCTCCTATGTTGGGTGCATATATGTTTATAATTGTTATATCTTCTTCTTGGATTGATCCCTGGATCATTATGTAGTGTCCTTCCTTGTCTCTTGTAACATTCTTTATTTTAAAGTCTATTTTATCTGATATGAGTATAGCTACTCCAGCTTTCTTTTGATTTCCATTTGCATGGAATATCTTTTTCCATCCCCTAACTTTCAGTCTGTATGTGTCCCTAGGTCTAAAGTGGGTCTCTTGTAGACAGCATATATATGGGTCCTGTTTTTGTATCCATTCAGCCAGTCTATGTCTTTTGGTTGGGGCGTTTAATCCATTCACGTTTAAGGTAATTATCGATATGTATGTTCCTATGACCATTTTCTTAATTGTTTTGGGTTTGTTTTTGTAGGTCCTTTTCTTCTCCTGTGTTTCCCACTTAGAGAAGTTCCTTTAGCATTTGTTGTAGAGCTGGTTTGGTGGTGCTGAATTCTCTTAGCTTTTGCTTGTCTGTAAAGCTTTTGATTTCTCTAGCAAATCTAAATGAGATCCTTGCCGGGTAGAGTAATCTTGGTTGTAGGTTCTTCCCTTTCATCACTTTAAGTATATCATGCCACTCCCTTCTGGCTTGCAGAGTTTCTGCTGAGAAATCAGCTGTTAACCTTATGGGAGTTCCCTTGTATGTTATTTGTCGTTTTTCCCTTGCTGCTTTCAATAATTTTTCTTTGTCTTTAATTTTTGCCACTTTGATTACTATGTGTCTCGGCGTGTTTCTCCTTGGGTTTATTCTGTATGGGACTCTCTGCGCTTCCTGGACTTGGGTGGCTATCTCCTTTCCCATGTTAGGGAAGTTTTCGACTATAACCTCTTCAAATATTTTCTCTGGTCCTTTCTCTCTCTCTTCTCCTTCTGGGACCCCTATAATGCGAATGTTGTTGCGTTTAATGTTGTCCCAGAGGTCTCTTAGGCTGTCTTCATTTCTTTTCATTCTTTTTTCTTTAGTCTGTTCCGCAGCAGTGAATTCCACCATTCTGTCTTCCAGGTCACTTATCCGTTCTTCTGCCTCAGTTATTCTGCTATTGATTCCTTCTAGTGTAGTTTTCATTTCAGTTATTGTATTGGTCATCTCTGTTTGTTTGTTCTTTAATTCTTCTAGGTCTTTGTTAATCATTTCTTGCATCTTCTCAATCTTTGCCTCCATTCTTATTCCGAGGTCCTGGATCATCTTCACTATCATTATTCTGAATTCTTTCTCTGGGAGGTTGCCTATCTCCACTTCATTTAGTTGTTTTTCTGGGGTTTTTTCTTGTTCCTTCATCTGGTATATAGCCCTCTGCCTTTTCATCTTGTCTATCTTTCTGTAACTGTGGTTTTTGGTCCGCAGGCTGCAGGATTGTAGTTTTTCTTGCTTCTGCTCTCTGCCCTCTGGTGGTTGAGGCTATCTAAGAGGCTTGATGGTAGGCTCTGGTGGTGGGTAGAGCTGACTGTTGCTGTGGCGGTCAGAGCTCAGTAAAACCTTAATCCACTTGACTGTCGATGGGTGGGGCTGTGTTCCCTCCCTGTTGGTTGTTTTGCCTGAGGCAACCCAACACTGGAGCCTACCCGTGCTCTTTGGTGGGGTTAATGGCAGACTCTGGGAGGGCTCACGGCAAGGAGAACTTCCCAGAACCTCGGCTGCCAGTGTCCTTATCCCCCCGGTGAAACAGAGCCACCACTCGCCCCTGCAGGAGACCCCCCAACACCAGCAGGTAGGTCTGGTTCAGTCTCCCCCAGGGTCACTGCTCCTTCCCCTGGGTCCCGATGCACACATTACTTTGTGTGTGCCCTCCAAGAGTGGCGTCTCTGTTTCCCCCAGTCCTGTCAAAGTTCTGCAATCAATTCCCACTAGGCTTCAAAGTCTGATTCTCTAGGAATTCTTCCTCCCGTAGCCGGACCCCCAAGTTGGGAAGCCTGACGTGGGGCTCAGAACCTTCACTCCAGTGGGTGGACTTCTGTGGTATAAGTGTTCGCCAGTCTGTGAGTCACCCACCCAGCAGTTATGGGATTTGATTTTACTCTGATTGCGCCCCTCCTACCGTCTCACTGTGGCTTCTTCTCTGTCCTTGGACGTGGGGTATCCTCCTTGGTGAAGTCCAGGGTCCTCCTGTCAATGATTGTCCAGCAGCCAGTTTTGATTCTGGTGCTCTCGCAAGAGGGAGTGAGAGCACGTCCTTCTACTCCGCCATCTTGGTTAATCCCTCAGACATCTTTATTGGAGTATAATTGCTCTACGATGGTGTGTTAGTTTCTGCTTTATAACAAAGTGAATCAGCCTTACATATACATATATCCCCATATCTCCTCCCTCTTGCATCTCACTCCCACCCTCCCTATTGCAACCCTCTAGGTGGTCACAGAGCACGGAGCTGATCTCCCTGTGCTATGTGGCTGCTTCCCACTAGCTATCGATTTTACATTTGGTAGTGTATATATGTCCATGTCACTCTCTCACTTTGTCCCAGCTTACCCTTCTCCCTCCCCATGTCCTCAAGTCAATTCTCTACATCTGTGTCTTTATTCCTGTCCTGCTCCTAGATTCTTCAGAACCATTTTTTTTTTTTTTAGATTCCATATATATATATGTTAGCATATGGTATTTGTTTGTCTCCGACTTACTTCACTCTGTGTGACAGATTCTAGGTCCATCCACCTCACTACAAATAATTCAATTTTGTTTCTTTTTATGGCTGAGTAATTAAACAAACAAACAAAAAATCAATATACAAACAAGCAAAATCAGTATTCAGGACCCAGTAAACTAAAAAAAATATTGCTCTCTTAACAAAAAAGGATAAAAATTCCAGTCATAGTTAAATAATAAATGGAGAAAAATTTTTAACAATTCCTGTTAGAGACAGAAACATGACTACAATTCCTACCATTTGTTAATTGTTCAATATTTTTGTAACTTCTAGTCAATATATGAATCCATTAAATGGAGATAATGTTTATCTGGTAGAATGAGACAAAAAACTCTGTCATTTGAAAATAATGTGATGATATACCTAGTAATTCCATGGAAATCACTGACATATTGAGAACTAATGGCATTTTACAAAATGACAGAATAGCTGATAAGTACAGAAAAACCAATAGCTTTCCTATAAATTATCAATAAGAATCCAGAACCTATTAAACCTATTAATAAAGAAAAGAATACGATTCCACAGCAGTCCAAAACACATTAAATTCTTAGAAACAGCATAAGTAGAATTATATGTAAACTTATGATTAAACCACAGAAACTTACAGAGGAAGGTAAAAGAAGCACTCAGTAAATTTTGTACAAAATATATAAATACATATGCATATATTAATATTCCTGTGTCCCTTTGTTCCTGGAAGGTGTATAATGACTGGAAGAGATAGCAATTCCTTCAAATTAGTTTATATGGTTAGTACAAATTCCAATGAAATGCTCTAAAACTTGTAAAATTATTCTAAGGTTAATCTAGAAGAATAAATAGATGAGAATAGTAAGACATACTTGAAAATATGCATTAGTCAAGGCATACTTACTTTACAATTATATTAAAACATAAAGCTACAATAATTAAAAAAGGAAGTTACTTGGGGATATACTTATGGAATTATTAAAGAAAAACATTTATGATTCTAAAGTAAATGTTTTTCAGTGTGTGTGTGTATTTGTGTGTTTGTGTTTCAACCAACAATATGATAATGAAAGCATTTCAAAGACATGGAAAGTGATCAATGGTTCAATAAATCATCATGTGAAAATCAACTACTTTTTTTAAAAAAGTAAGTTAAATATTTGTATTACAGTCATGCATAAAATAATTTTTCCATTAAACTCAGGACAATTATGAACAATTATGTTACTTAATCCCAGGATGGAGAAGGAATTGTTAAGGTATAAAAGTAATGGGAAAAGTACAGATAGATATCAATATATAAGATTTTTATACTTCATGTAACCCTAAGGAAAAGCTAAAAATAAAAAAAAAATTGGAAATATATTTACAACAAATTAAAAAGACAAAGAGTTATTACCATTTATGCTTAAAGACTTAAAAACAAATGAGTAAGACATTCAACATTCCATTTAAATATACAAAAGATTTTAACAAAAATTTACATATGCAAGGCCATAAGTCTTCAATAAGCAAACATTGAATAAAGATACTTTCACCCTAACAATAAAGAGAAAATTTAAGGGGACTTCCCTGGTGATCCAGGGCTAAAGAATCTGCCTTACAATGCAGGGGACGTGGGTTCGATCCCCAGTCAGGGAACTAAGATCCCACATGTCTCGGGGCAACTAAGCCCACACTCCACAACTACTGAGCTTGTGCACCTTAACTAGAGAGCCTGCGTACCACAAATACAGAGCTCACGCACCCTGGAGCCTGCACGCCACAACTAGAGAAGAGAAAACCCGCATGCCACAACTAGAGAGAAGCCTGCGCGCCGCAATGAAAGATCCCGTATGCCTCAAAGAAGATCCCATGTGCTTCAACTAAGACCCAAAGCAGCCAAAAATAAATAAATAAAATAAATAAATAATAAATAAAATCTTTAAAAAAAAAGAAAGTTTAGAAGAATAGTGCAATATTGGGGTTTGTTTTTTGGCCTAACAATTAATAAAACTATTCAATTAAATTTGGCCAGATTTGGTTCTGATGAATTGTGTCATTCCCTATAGGTGAAAATGTAAATATCAGAAATATCTTGAAAGCAATTTTTCAAACTATTGTCAAGAGTCAAGAATATATATGCATTTTCATTTATTAATTTCATTTCTATAAATCTACCTTCTAGAGATAAGCAGTATGTTTACAAACTTTGTACATAGAATGTTTATTATGGTGTCAATCTTACAAGAGAAAAATATTGTTAGCAATTTACACGTAGAAAAGTATGATTAGTTTCATGTAACAAAGAAAGACAGATCTTTTTAAGGAATATTTTTCTGATACAAAAAATTATCCTAATATAGTTTTAAATAAAGAGCCATCATGATCTCAATTTTGCATATGTATATAATGCAAAATTGAGATCATGATACCGTTTTATTTATATATGCTTTGAAACATTAGATGGAGGCATGTTAACCTATTAACAGCAGTTACCTCTGGTTGATGAGAGAAGAAAAATTTATTCTTTATCTTTTCTCTATTTTCTAAATTTAATGTAGTGTCTTTTCCATTAGCTTTATAAGTTAAACACAGATGTGGACACAGACAGACAGACAGACACACAGATTTCTAAATGAAAACACTGAAAAAATTGTTTTACTATTAATATTGCCCATTGAGATAATGAATCAAAAATTTAGAAATTTTACTTTGACACACACTTTAATTAAACAAATGAAGCATTTATCTTCTGTCTTTTGATGCCAAACATAGAATTAAATAGGATAGTTAGTAAAGGGATTTACATACTAAACCTTGTACTATCTATTTATGAGTTCTAGTAAAGTTTACTCTGCTTATAGTTCCTTGCAATTGATTCAGACTTTAAGACTATAGGAAGACTTTAAAAGTGTAGGAAAATTCAAGGTTTCATAAAGAAACCTTGGATCTCACTTTACCTTACCTAAGAAGCACCTTGAAGTCCTTGGGTCAAACTGCACAGTTGCGAATTGTTCCACTAGTGGATGTCAGTCCAGAAAACTCTTCCTAGAGGAAGTCATGGAGGGAAAAATATAGGAGAAAGGGGAGAGTGTAGAGTGAAACCTTGACAAACTTTGAATATAACACCAGAATGGGAAAAATAATAAAAACAAATAGAAAATAATTTCTTGATAGCTGGGATTATTTGTTTAAAAGATTATTTTATAAGAAGCAACAAATCATTTTGAGCTTTGACCACTGTGCCTAGTTCTTGTTTAGTTAGCACTCAATTAACTCAGCTGAGTTCTCCGAAACTGGATTTACTATTTATTGATATTGCTTTAAAAAAAGAAAAAAAAAGTCTTTGAATTTACAAGGAATGAAGAAAAAATTCAAATGCAAACAAAATTACACCCTGAGTATTAGAAAATATGGCACAAGTGTCCCTCAACTAGTGTAGTAGAATTTTTTTCTCTGTATTTTAATCTTCCATTGGGTGTTGGACTCAAAATTATAGTATGCATAGAGGGAAAAAAGTAGAAAATCAGAACTTAGAGAGGAAACAAATTTTAGGTTTGTGTTTGCTAGCTTTTTTCTCATTAATCAAGTAAGTTATTAATGTTTAAAGAAGAGAGTACTCTGACTCTGGCATTCAGAAGTCACAGAGAAATTCTACTGAAGGAAAAATAACGTTGGAAACTTTTTATTTGTCACTCCATCAAAGAGTGTTTCAAAGATTAGGGGGCTGTGTACTTTGCTTTTCTCCAAGTTAGCAGGATAATAAAGATTATTTTGTTTTTGCAGATGTTTAAAGACATGATGCCAAAGACAAATTTTTCAACTAGAACCCTCAAGAAATGTCACTTCTCTGTCTTGCCAAGAGAGATCCAGCATTTCCTCTACATAAACATCTGCTGGGAACATTTTAAAGGGAAGTATTTTAAATAATGACATTTGTAGCTTCTTGTCTTTAATAAGTTTGAAAAAGAAGGGAAATGAATTTGTGATGCATTCCCTCCCAAAGCAACTTTTATTCATTGACATGCATCAAATTGGATGATTAGAAAGTGAAAACATTAACATTATGTTAGGTGGAAATGGTTAAAACAGTCTGTATCAATCATACCTGAGAGACACTCATAAATCATGGGTTTCTTTAACTCCAGAAGCTTCACCAGTTCATTGTTATGCTCACTAGTTTGTGGCAATTATACTATGTTTATATTTACATAATAATTGGATTTCCTATTAAACAGAAAACCCCACAAAAGTGAGAGTCAGGGAAACATAAGTTAGCTATACAATCTGAACAAAGCAAATTCATTTGTGGTTAGAATGGAAATTTCATTTTGTGTAAACGGATGTAGATGTTTGGGGATAATTCTCTGTAGAAAATGCAAGATATATAGCCTGGCTCTTTAAGGTTCTAAGAAAGAGACACACACAGATTGCCTTTGTTAATAGGTATTTATTGCAAGAATACATTAGGATGTAATTTCAGAAGTAGTGCTGTCTTGTATGCTGGATTACGCTATAAAGAACTAGGGGTACTGCAGGCATCATGAAGTGGGAAAATGACTCAGTAAAAAAGTAGTTTAGTATCTTTCAGATTAGAAACTAAGTTCAAATGATCTGTCTTTTCTTCCTTTCCCCAACACTATTACTTCTTCAAACGACTAATTTGATTAATAGCTTTGTCACTATGACAAAAGGAGTACCCTTGTCATCAAGAATTCAGACCAAATCACCTTGGGGTACTTATGTACCAGTCTCTAGGTGGAAGGTTTGGTTTCTCTTGTTACATGGAGTTTAAGAAATTAATGACTGACTCAATGAAGTACTTGTTTGGGTTCTTCTTAGAAGTTAGCAATGGCCATGGTTGATACAGTTCTCCTGGAGTCTTCTTGTAGCATGTTCGATAAATTAGCAATGGAAAAAAGTGCACAAAGCAAGGATTCAGTGCGTATGCCTTCAAATGGAGCTCATAGATGTCCCCTGAAGCTAAATTCAGAGACCGATTCTATACTAAAAATTGATTAGTGATTAGGACTTCCAGAATGGTGGAGTGGAAGCTTGTAGGACCCTCTCCCCAGTAAAACAGCAATTTAACTGGTGAAAATGATAAGAAAACAATTTTTTGTAGTTTATGAAAAGTATCCTAAGGGCATACAGAGATTGAGAAATATTTGTTCAAGAAATCTGCTAAAACTCAGTAATAACAGTGACAGTCTGTGTTGTTGAAACCTTTACCTGCTCCCTTAACCCCTCTTCCCTCCCCAAGCTCAATATTGGAGAAGGGTTACTGCAAGTGCTCTACTTTGGACCAGTGTGAACAAGAAGATGAACTATTCTTTGAAAGCATTGCCCAAACCACCTACAGAATCATCAGCATGGAGCTTCACTGGAACAACAGTCTGAAATACAACTTTTGACCCAACAATGACTCTATAATAACCTATTCTTACCTAAGTGTAGCTCCCAGGAATCCAAACATAAAAATTATACCACAGTCATCCCTGGTAATCTGGAAAACTGTGTGCATGTTCAACGTTGTGCCCTTTCAGGAGAAATCAAAGATGATATTTCTAAGTGACTAGTCACTGGCTGAACATATGTTAAATAAATAAATAGATAGATAAACAAACAGACAAACAAATAAATAAACTCCCTAAACTGTGGTAGCCACCTTCAAACCACATGTACATCCAATGGTAAAAGTTAAAATTGATCTGGCTAAGTGGGTTTAAATATAGCCTTTGATGAATAAGTTGTTTATGCTGATACAGGGCCAATGCCTAACTAGCCAGGCAACAAAATAAAAACAAGGGTTATAATCTGAGCAGGGACATCAAAGTTTCAAATTGTAGGGGAAATAGATTTGGCAAAATTAGTTCAGCAAGGTCACTAAACAAGTAAGCAAACAACCAGGCAAAAAGTAATAATAACCTCTGTCATGTGTGGGTGAGGGGAAACATTATATGGAGTTGCTAAAACACACAAAGTAAAATTTCAGTTTTCAGACAATAACAACAAATTGAGACCTACAAAGAAAAAGGAAAGTGTGAATCATGCAGCAAAAAAGCACACAATGGAAACAGTTTTAGAAGAGGTCCAATTGTTGAACTTAACAGACAAACACTTCAAAGCAATAATTATAAATCTGTTCAAATACTATAGTGAAATATGTTTCAATAATTAAAGGAAGGTATAATGATAATATCTTATTAAATAATGTATATCAATATAAGATATAGAAATGATTGGAAATAATAATCAAATGGAAATTCTGACATTAAAAGTGCAATAAACAAATCAAAAATTTACTAGCAGGGCCCTACAAAGCAGATATAAAGAATGAGAAAACCTGAATATTAATTCAATAGAGATCTTACAATCTGAAGAATAGAGAAAAAGGGATGAAAAAAAAAACAAAAACAAAAGCAGAGCCTCAGAAAAATGTGGGACATCAATAAATGCACTAAAATTCACATAATGGGAATACGAGAAGTAAAGGACTGAAAGAGCCAGGGGAAATATTCAAAGAAATATGAATGAAAACTGCCAAAATTAGATGAAAGCTTTAAACATCACAAAAGATCAATGAACCCTAAATAAGATAAAAGCAAGGATATATATTAACACTGAGACACATCATAGTCAAAATGTTAAAAGCCAAAAATATGAATAAAAATAAAATTGTGAAAACAGTAAGACAAATGACACATATACAAGGAAATTATACAAAGATTAATGACTGACTTTCTATCAGAAACAGTGGAGGTCAGAAACAGTGCAGTGATATATTCAAAGTGCCGAAAGTGAAAATAATTGTCAACCAGTGTCATATATCCAACAAAACTATCTCTAAAATAAAGGTGAAATAAATACCTCTAAGCTAAACAAAACCCAAGAAATTTGTTTCTAGAACCCCTGCTTTACAAGAAATACTGAGGGAAATTCTTCAGACTGAAAGCAAGTTTCAGCAGTCAGAAATTCAAATCCACAGGAAGAAAACAAAGAGCACTCAAAAGTATTACAAAAGACAGGATAATTGCTTATTTTCTCCTTTCTTCTCTTAACTCATTTAAAAAGAAATTAGTAAAACAATATGTAAACAATTATACTGTTGAGACGATAACATGTAGAAATGTAATATATTTGACAATAAAGGAAAAAAAGAAGTGGGTGTGAATAAAGCTGCACTGAAGTGAGGAAATGGTACTAGACAGTAACTCAAGTAAAAAGGCAGGAATAAAGAGAACAAGAAAGGGTAAAATAAGTCCCCTGTTATTATATTGAGTC